>NC_084829.1:82249295-82552395 GCF_033115175.1 Lepus europaeus
TGCCGGCGCCGCAAGGCGGAGGATTAGCCTGTTGAACCACGGCGCCGGCCCGGAAAAGGCACCTTTTAATTCAACTTTTTCATAAACTTTGTGAAGCACCCCTGGGTAGGGTAAAACTAAATTAGTGTTTTTACCAGTCAGCTTTTCAATACTATTAAGAAATACTTAAGGCAACCAATTCTATAAAGAGAAAAGGGTAAGGTTCAAATCTAAACTTGGATAGCTCCACTGTTTTGGCCTCCTATGAAGGTGAGAGACAGTAGGAGTAGAATGTGGGGAGAAAGTATCACATGGCAAGCCAGGAAGCAGAAGGAGAGAGACTGGGCCAAGCTGAGGCTTTTATAACCAACCCTCTTCAAGAACTACCTTCTGAGGGCACATGCCCAAAGATCTAAGGATCTTTCCATAGGCCTACTACTCTAGACATCATAATTTGATGAAGTTTCTACCCTTTTAGCAATATTAGTTTATGACTTTGAATTCTTTTTTTTTTTTTAACTTTTATTTAATGAATATAAATTTCCAGTGTACAGCTTATGGATTACAATGGCTTCCCCCTCCCATAACTTCCCTCCCACCCACAACCCTCCCCTCTCCCACTCCCTCTCCCCTTCCATTCACATCAAGATTCATTTTCAATTCTCTTTATATACAGAAGATCAATTTAGTATAAAGATTTCAACAGTTTGTACCCACATAGAAACACAAAGTGAAACATACTGTTTGAGTACTAGTTATAGCATTAAATCAAAATGTACAGCACATTAAGGACAGAGATCCCACATGAGGAGCAAGTGCACAGTGGCTCTTGTTGTTGACCCAACAAATTGACACTCTAGTTTATGGCGCCAGTAACCACCCTAGGCTGTCGTCATGAGTTGCCAAGGCTATGGAAGCCTTCCAAGTTTGCCGACTCTGATCATATTTAGACAAGGTCATAAAAGACAGAGTGAGGATAGTAACCAATGATCCTAAGAGTGGCATTTACCAGGTTTGAACAATTATACAGTATTAAGTGGGGAAGAGGACCATCAGTACACACAGTTGGGAGTAGAGCCATTGGTGGTAGAGTAGAGGTTATGATTACGAAGGAATGAGGCCCAAGTGTGCTAGACAGGGTCTAGAACAAAGGACAGAGTCATTATTAGATGTGCTAAGAAAGGTGCTGTCTAAGCTACAATTAAGTTTTCTGATTGAGAGGCAAATAGAACCTGATAGAAGGGGCTTTAGGTGGGCTTTAGGCCTTGTAAGTTAAGAGGCCCAGAGCTATCTATCTCTTCACATGGGGTATATCCTAAGGGAGGTGTGAACCTCCTAGGGGAAGGCACTCTGTTGACTTTCATTACTTGGCTGGGCTGGGAGGAGAGCTGGCCAGGTAAAGGCAGGTGACATCTCTAACAAGAAATTTACAGTTCTGCCTGCAATGTTGCTGACCCTACTTGGCCGTCACCTCAGCTGCAGTGGTCACTTTGGAAGTTGGGCTGAGTGAAGGGCTTTTCAACTTAGAGCCAATAAAATCTGTGGCTCTGACCTGGGCATCCTTCGATTCCAGGGCAGGTCCATTTCCAGTGATCCAACTCTTGGCAGAGCTGCCAGGGCTCTTCACAAGCTGACTTCTGCTGAAGCCCAGGCTTACCACATTGAAAGCCATGCAGTGGACTGGCCTGTTGGGTCTCCTTGAGGGCAGATCACTGTACAGATCAGCCATTAATAGGCCTGCCACCCATTGCTTCTGATGCCTAGCTTTCTTTTCCTCCTGGTTTGTGTTAAAGCAGACCAGAGGATGCAAGTCAAGGGAGTGCCCATGTCCCATCTCTAATCTTCTGTGGCCTGAACTACAATTTCTCTTTGAACTCAATTTCTCTTTGAAATAGAATTAAACTCTGATGCTCTGTTAAAGCAATGTGTTAAAGTAATCTAAAAACAAAAAGCAATTCAAATCAATTGGCAATCTACAAAAAGAGTTAAAGATTTTAAAAGCTATTATTAAAATTGCTATATTGGTCTATTATGCTATGTTATATCTGTGTACATATTGTATGTCCACATAGGAAATTTTATTAAGAGTTTTATTTTAAATGGCTTATAGATAAGATTGTCCATAAATTTAAGCTGCTAAAATCAATCAAAGATACATTTTAATTTGTGTGACCTGAATCTGTGTATCATATGTTTTAAACTTGTTGGTAGAAAGAAACTAAAAACATTTTAGATGGTTGTGCTTAAGTTTACTGGTTAAACAAACTACACCATGTTAGATATTTAAGAGGTGTTTTCAAATACATGATTCTTAAAATTTATAGAAGGCATTGGACCTTCTGGTAAATGTTTTCTTAAGTTGTTATCTAATGGTTGAAACGGTTTGCTAAGTATTCATGTAATATTGCTATTGTCAGCAAGTGATCTAGGACTTGCTCCCTCATTTCTCTATTCTAAGCCCAACTTGTTCTTTCATTTCTCTATTCTCTTCAAGGTAGGAAACTAATTCTATTATGAAGGAATCTGTAGGACGCACAATTTAATCTTTAGACCTTATAAAAGAGATGGCTAACATTTTTCTGTAATAGCATAGCCAAAATAAGAACTCAAATAATCTCATAGCTAGATTCACTTCGCCATCAGCGAAGTATACAGTAAGTAGAAAAAACCTCCCTTTCAGACAAAAGGGAAAGAAAGTTTTAAAGTGAGAATATAATTTTCCTCATGGGCATTGTCTACCTTAGAAAAACTACTACAGAACATGCCTGTGACTATAGACTTGTAGTTCAGGCCACAGAAGATGACTTTGAATTCTTAAGTCATGCATGAATTTGCGGGCCAAATCATTTTCAAACCATAGCAGTATTGAAATAAATTATTCCAACAATTTAAGTGACAGGGTCCTCGATTTTATTGTGGATCCAGTTTTAACCAAGGAGAAAAGACATTGTCACCATGCAAAGATATCAGCATGTGAATGTGCCAAGCAAAGTACTCGCAACAAAAGCCACAGGAATTCAGAGGGAATGGTTTGCTTGTTGTGTGCTGAGCTTTCTGGTACTGGCTAGAAAGAAATCTGTCTGATAGGGAAACTTGTGAAGGAAAAATATGAGAGATAAAAACAAAGAAAATGCATGCATTCAGTCATTTCATTAAAGGATTCATGGACGTTCACTCCCCAGATGGCCACAATAGCTGGAGCTGCGCCGATCTGAAGCCAGGAGCCAGGAGCTTCTTCCGGTTCTCCCACATGGGTGCAGAGGCCCAAGGACTTGGACCATCTTCTACTCCTATCCCAGGCCATAGCAGAGAGCTGAATCAGAAGTGGAGCAGCAGGGTCTTGGACCGGTACCCATAAGGGATACTGGCACCACAGGCAGTGGCTTTACCCTCTACACCACAGCGCTGGCCCTGGGGCCATCTTCTACTGCTATGCCAGGCCACAGCAGAGAGCTGGATCAGAAGAGGCGCAGCCAGGACTAGAACCGGTGCACATATGGGATGCCAGTGCTTCATGCCAGGGCGTTAACGAGCTGCACCACAGCACCAGCCCTGGCACACACTATTTCAAAATTGATATTTTTCTCCTCCTTAGAAGCAAAAGGAAAATAACATTGATTACAGATTATGAGAGCATGAAGGTGTACTCTCTGTATGATATGTGTAAGGGCTGCTGTGTTTGCCACGTTGCTATACAATGTAAGCTCCAGTTGGGAAACATCTAAGAGATGCTAATCCATGAAGTTGTCCAGTCTTGGCTTTTATGTGGAATTTCTTACTCAGAGGATGTTGAAAGAAGTAATGCTCAAATTCCTTAACCTAACTTATACCCAGCTTTTTATTACACTACTACTCAGTTTACAAAGTTGATGTTCAGACTTACCTTTACTCACTTAAAAATGGAACAGTCCTAATCTAGGAGGAAGAAGGTGTGGTCAGAAGGTGGGCGTGTTATGACAAATCACTAGCACCAAACCACCCCTTGCGTTTTGATTAACTTAAAGCTTAGATGAATCAACATAAGCAACTCTCAAGGGCATTATAACAATTCGTTTGAGGTCTGTTTGCGATTTGTACACCATGTTTATTAAAACTGATATAAAAGGTTATGCTACAGAGTTTGTCCCTGGGGTTTTGGCAAATAACCGCTATCATTTAGTGGGGAATGGGTGGCATGTTAGTTGTCAGCTCTAATTTTGAGTCAAGAACCTTATTCTACATACTTTTCTTATTATACCTCCTACACTCACACACTGTGATGGGAATAATGGAGTAGGGGGAGACCTGAAAAGCTATCTAGTAAGAGTGCATTGTTATAAGATACACGAATGCTAGCACTTTAAAAGAAACAATAGTGGGATGTTGAGGCTATTTTTCCCACCAAGCTTTCCAAGAAATTCAAACCAATTTCTGTGAAAAATTGGTATAGATTTTTGTTGGTTACCTCTGCTTAAAAAGTTAGACACATGTAAGATTAATGCTATATCATTGAACTTATATTCCACTAAGAAGAAGTCTCCAATGAAACTGACACATTAATTTCTTACCCCTTAGAGATTGTATCTCATGAAAAAATTCTTTTAGACTCACTTTATACAGTAATTGTATTCTATCATGTTTTTCTGCTTCTGCTCCTTACTATGTGCACAATAAAATTTCAATGCTAACTCATAGTATAATCTTTTTGAAAACTTTTTAAAAGGCAGTTAAATTCCATTTTGTTAGTATTAACCTTTTAAATAACTATGAGGATTACAGGTATGAATTTTGAACACCTGTAATCAAGTTTGAATATATTCAGGCTGAGTTGTTATTTCACAACAAATTGTAACATACTATAGTTAAAAATGTAAAGAATTAGCATCTTGGAATCAATAAAATGCATCATTTCTTCTCATTGAAGATACTTTGAATATATTTACATATAATTCTGCATTTCCTTTTAAGAGTCTGTTGCCCTTTGAATAGGATCTTTTTTTTTTTTTCCACAGGTAGAGTTAGTGAGAGAGAGAGAGACAGAGAGAAAGGTCTTCCTTTTCCGTTGGTTCACCACCACCCCCCACAAATGGCCGCCATAGCCAGCACATTGCGCCCGTATGAGGCCAGGAGCCAGGTGCTTCCTCCTGGTCTCCCATGCAGGTGCGGGGCCCAAGCACTTGGGCCATCCTCCACTGCCTTCCTGGGCCACAGCAGAGAGCTAGACTGGAAGAGGAGCAACAGGGACAGGACTGGTGACCCAACCGGGACTAGAACCCTGGGTGCTGGCACCACAGGTGGAGGATTAGCCTAATGAGTCGTGGTGCTGGTCCTGAATAGGATCTTAAACTCTACCTTCACATTTGAGATGATGCTCTGTTCATCATGAACTTTGAATTGATTTTAGATTGCAGGTGGACAACAGTAACTCATTGACATACCTTACCAGTCTGCTTACATACAGATGATTTTGGTTCAGTAGTGTATTTTGTTCCATACAAATCCAATTGCATAGTTTTTTTAATCACTTATTTTATTTGAAAGGGAGGGAGGGAGGGAGGGAGGAAGAGACAGGGAGGGAGGGAGGAATAGACAGAGAGAGAGAGAGAGAGAGAGAGAGAGAGAGATCCTTTCCACTGATTCACTCCCCAGATGCCTGCAGGAGCTCAATCTGGGTCTCCTATGTGGAAGTCAGGGACCCAAGTACTTAGGTCATCATCTACTGTTTCTTAGGGTGTGCATTAGCAGGAAGTTTGAATGTGGAGATGAGTCAGGACTAAAACCTAGACACTCTGATATGGGATATGAGAGTCCTAAGTCAATGCCCCATCCTCAAATGCATGGTTTTTGTGCAGCAATGAAATTTGAGAAATCTTAAGGTATCTCTCCATACATAAGTGATAAATAGTTTGAAGAAGAAGGTAGCTCTTTGTCTAAGATTTCTAACCAGATTTTTGTAAACAATTCTTAAAAATTTCAGTACAGTTTGGATATTTAAAGAGAAACTTGTAGATATAAATTTGGAGGTAGAATTTAGATGCCAATGAGAGCCAAAATGATAAAAGTCAGAGATGGGAGCAATTTGGTAATTTGGATCAAAGAGAAAAAGACAAATTGGGGAGGAAATTCAGGCAATCTATGAGGTAGCATAGTCAGCAGGAAAGTCCCAGAGGCTAGCAAGGTTGAAAAAACTTTTGGGAACAAGATTATCCGTCATTCAGTTTTAAGTTGCCTGTGTTGCTGATATAAATCCCTACACCTGTTTAAACTTTCTGCATGACCTATTATCACACAAAGGCCTTAAAAAGGGTGTGTGTGATATGAAAAATGAAACAAAAGGAGGCTATAGTTTCACATTTGGGGAAATTAAGTGCTTAATAGAATGATGATTAACCTCAAACCTAAACTGATTCTGTAGAATCAAGAGCTCAGAGTTGTGAATGATCATGAAAATGAAAGTCCCTTAGATATTCTCAGAAATCCTGAGGAAAGATTTGTTGACTTTTCCACAAGTCATAGAATGAAGGTCTGAAGTAATCTTTTCTATTGTTCCCTACTGACATCTATGTTTCACATAGTATAGTACTAATGCCTGGCCAGGCAGGTGGGACAAAGAGAAGATCCTGAAAACAATGGGTCATATCTCAGCCAAGAAATCAGTAGCCAAAAACTTTTTTGAATCTGGGGGTCTTGTTGCTCATTAGTGGTCTCCAAGACCAAGGTAGAGTGAAAAAAGAAAGGGGGCACCAAATAGCAACATCAAAAGGAATGTGTGCTATTAGAACCTAATAGGAAAACAAAATCCTGAGCAGTTACTCCCTTTTCTTAGACTGTAGTCTTTCTCTTGATCTCCTGATATCTGTCACACTGTACTCCAACTTCTTCATTCTAGGATCTCCTCTTGTTTTTGCTAGATCAAGACACATTTTGTTAGTGTCTTGCTCCTACAGCATCTAGTTCTGGTCTTCCATCTTCATGGTCAACAAAGGGAACTTGTTTAGTCACAGGGCTGGAGTCCTTGTTCTCACAGTTCTGTCACCTCTGCAAGGCAAAGCAAGACTAACTTGCCCCCTCTAGAACCCCACCTGAGCAGACACTTCTGGATCTTAGCCATTCGAGCTTCAAGGATTCTAGTCAATAGAAGACACATAAGTATAGGATAACACACACACACACACACACACACATGAATGAATGAAAGCAACTTTAAGGTCTTTTAAACAGAAGCTATACTTGCTTTTGTTAGGAACACCCCGGAGAAATATTCCAGTGGAGTCAAAATCAATTCCAAGGTAAGATAAACTCATTAATAGATGAGAGTTGTGAAAAAAATGTTTGGAGGGAAAGGGTTAACCCGCATTTGGTGAGAATCATGTAAGCAAGGCTTGCTCCCATGCACATCATCCTCCAGGCAAGTTGTCTCCTGACATTTTGATAAGGCATCCAAAAATAATTTTCAAGCACATACTCCAGATATAAATATATAAATATTTATTTATTTTTAATGTGCACCATGTAGTATAAATATATGTTACAGTTTATACATATACAATGAAGGAGGTAAGTGCTAATTTAGAATGCAAAAATAAAAATATCTTGTTAACTATGGTGGTTTCACACTGTAGTAAGTTAGTATCTCAAGGCACAATATCTGCTCATGGTGGGGATCATCAAGTGTGAATACCTATAAATCCACATTTCAAATAGCTTCCTTGGCAATAAAAATGTTGTCATTTTCCTGTTAAATTTGATCAGTTAGTTAATTTTTTTTAAAGATTTTATTTATTTTATTTGAGAGGTAGAGTTACAGACAGTGAGAACGAGAGACAGAGAGAAAGGTCTTCCTTCCATTAGTTCACTCCCCAAATGGCCGCTTGGCCAGAGCTGCACCGCTCCGAAGCCAGGAGCCAGGATCTTTCTCCTGGTCTCATGTGGATGCAGGGGCCCAAGCACTTGGGCCATTTTCTATTGCTTTCCCATGCCATAGCAGAGAACTGGACTGGAAGTGGAGCAGCCCAGACTAGGACCTGTGCCCTTATGGGATGCCAGCGCTGCAGGCTGAGGATTAACCTATGCACCACAGCACTGGCCCCAGCTAGTTAATTTTTTGTTTTCCCTTGGATAGGGACTGATGAAGGCAGGTTTCACTTATGGAACATAGGTCAGTTCTGCTGTCTTCTCCGTCTGTTTATCATTGCCTCATTGGTATGATCTTCAGTTTAGAGTTCCTTTGAAGGAATGTTTTTTAAAGCTACTTGTTCATTTTGTGGCAATTGATTTGATCAAAGTTTAATAATTAAATGTACACCCACTTCCATCAGGTTACAATATCATAGCAAACCTAGCAGAAAGCCAATCTCAATATATACACTAAATACTAGCAATATTTAACTTTAGTATTTTAATAACTTAATATTTAATTTTTTAAAAATTACTTATTTGAAAGTCAGAGTTACACAGAGAAAGGGAGAGACAGAAACAGAGGCAGAGAGAATCTTTTATCCACTGGTTCTCTCCCCAGATGGACACAACAGCCAGGGCCGGGCCAGGGAGAAGCCAGGAGTTTTATCCGGGTCTCCCATATGGATGGCAGGAGCCCAAACACTTGGGCCATCTCCTGCTGCTTTTTCCAAACCATTAGCAGGGAGCTGGATCTGAAATGAAGCAGCTGGGATAGGAATCCGCACATGTATGGGCTGTCAGCATCACAGGCAGTGGCTTTACTCGCTATGCCACATAGCTGACTCCTTAATTTCTTTCTTAATATTTAGAGTAAAAATAGATGAGTAGACGTTCCAACATTCTCTTCCTACCCCTGACTAGATTGTTTTTACTTCACTGGCATGTTACACTCAACTTTGAGACTTCCATCTAAACAACCCAATTATTCTAATAGTGTAACCATCTGAGGAATTGAAAAAATCCAAATTCAAGTATGCGAATTTTTTTTCCTCTCAGTATAATATGATGGTAGGCAGGGTGGGGCAAAAGATCTTTTAGACAGAATTAAAATTATGCCCTTGTATGTTTTTAAATCTTTCAAGAATGTGCAATTTTTTCATTCCACTAATTCTATAGATGCTCATCTTTAGACTGAAGAGAAGACAATTTCTTCACCGAGGAACCAAACAATAATCAGCATGTGTGCACAACAAGGCAAATGAGGGCTTTGTTCTGCATCATAAACCAAGAGAGCAGGGAGACATGGTTGGTGCTGATGATTTTTATGATGTGTATCCAAGAAATTTTTTTAAAAAATGGATTATGTTATTTTTAAGGAAATATTGCTATTCTCTTCTCGCAGATGTAGATAAAATTATCTTTCTTAATATAGTGAAATTGATTCAGAAATCTTTCAGGCAATGTATCCCTGGGTTAAGAAGTTGGACAGCCAGCGCCGCGGCTCACTAGGCTAATCCTCCCCTTTGCGGTGCCGGCACACTGGATTCTAGTCCCGGTTGGGGCACCGATCCTGTCCCGGTTGCCCCTCTTCCAGGCCAGCTCTCTGCTGTGGCCAGGGAGTGCAGTGGAGGATGGCCCAAGTGCTTGGGCCCTGCACCCCATGGGAGACCAGGAGAAGCACCTGGCTCCTGCCATCGGATCAGCGCGGTGCGCCGGCCGCAGCGCGCCTACCGCAGCGGCCATTGGAGGGTGAACCAATGGCAAAAGGAAGACCTTTCTCTCTGTCTCTCTCTCTCACTGTCCACTCTGCCTGTCAAAAAAAAAAAAAAAAGAAGAAGTTGGACAAGTTCTTTCATAGAATCATA
Organism: Lepus europaeus; assembly: GCF_033115175.1. Classification (NCBI taxonomy): domain Eukaryota; kingdom Metazoa; phylum Chordata; class Mammalia; order Lagomorpha; family Leporidae; genus Lepus; species Lepus europaeus. Next base: position 82,259,018 of record NC_084829.1, read on the forward strand.
GATCTCCTTACTATTGGTATTTTGAATCTTAGTAACATTGACTTATTTGCTCTAAAACTACCTTGCAGGATGAAATATTATAAACATAAAATTAACATGCAAGCCCAGGCCAGATTCTTTCTGCTTATTGGCACCTACTAACAGCTGAAAATCACTAATCACATACAGTGGTGACAACCTCCAATAGTATAGGACAGCTCTTCCCTAAAAGTAGAAGTTCATAGCTTTTGTTCTTCCTTGGATCTTAGCCCAATTCCATAAAGACATACTGAGCTAGAAGAAACCTTCACAAATCAGATATTTTCCTACACATTTCATATGTCAAACGTTCGCTGAGGCTTCATAAATCAAGGGCAGCAAGTTGTTACACTGTAGGGTCCCTCCACCTCTGGGTCAGAATGCTGGTGATATTTGCTAATAGTACTATATTCTTCAAGTCCAGAATGATAATGGATCCCTGCTGTTCCAAACACACCCACCCAGTTATACAGAGGGCAAAGGGGAAAGGGAAGAACGAGGATAACTGTAACAACTAGTTTGTGAATCTCCTGGAATGTAATAAATGTGAAGATTAATTACACTTCCACCCACATTCCATTGACCAGGACTCACTCACATGGCCATGACCTAACTGCAAGGTGTAGCCTTCCCGTGGTGTCTAGAAAAAGGAAATCATGTTGTGAGGACAGCACTGTTGCTGTCAATATTCAACCTCAAGAGTAACCAGAGGGATGCAAATCCAAACCATAAATCCTACCATAATAGACTGTGGAGGAACGTCTGGACTCATTTTAGTGGACAGTCTCATGGCAGGAAGAACACTTGCATAAAGCACACGCTGTAGAATATTTAGCAATTCTGTTCCTGAGTGCAAGTCCTGTGACAGGTTATATGCAGATAAAAGGAAGACTTGTGTGAGGTTGTCTTCTGCAGGACTATGAATAAAGATCAAGGAAACAAAAGGTCCATCAATAAGAAGATAAGTAAATAAAATGGATCATAAATGTAATTACAGAATGCAGTGATCAGAATAAATCAATTCTCAGAAGCAGTTCATGGTTTGGGATCTACCCATAACATGGATAGACTTAAAAGCAGAAGTAAAGGAGAACAATGAGATTTGGATAAAAAACCTTTTATATAAATTTAAAAATATATAATAATATGCGATACAATTTTCAAGCATACACATTTTATTAAAACATATAGAACCTGGATTTCAAGTACATACCCAAGAGTGGCTACCTTTAAGGTGTAAGGAGAATGAGCTGAAAATGGAAAATTATGATATCCCAAAGCAAAGCTTCACACAAATCAATACTAAGTTTACATCACCAGCTGAAATGTGTGATCAACACAATTCTGGTTTCTATCACATCTCTGGGCACACCATGGATCCACGGAATAAATTTGAATTTGGGTTAGACTGTATGATCATCTCTATTCCTTTGAGTGACTATTAAATTATGTTTTTGGCCTTAGCTTCCAAGATTTTTTAAAACTCTGCTTGAATAATAGTTGAAGAAAGAGGATGGCTGAAGAGGACCACAGAGATCATCCAGTCCAATCTCATTTCCCAGATTAAAAAAACAGGGTTTCAGTTAGTCAGAAAATCTCCAAGACCTCTCCTAGCTTCTTGGTTTCCATTTATAGGCGATTTTTATTTAAATTCATTTGAGAAATGTGCTTCCTTTTCTAAATACTATCTTCTCTACAGGATTGTTTTCGAATTCAGGAAAAACCGGAGGCTGAAGAGAATTCAAACAAAACTATTTTAAGTGTAAGAATCTAGGCCGATAATAAAAACATGTTTTTTAACTTATTTAAATTGTGCACATCTGCATTTATTTGTTTTCAGATTTTGTAGGTTCTGTGGGTGGCAGCCCAGGAAAAGACACACATAGACATTTGCTTTGGGACTGCAAAGCATAAACAGCATTACCATGGCAGATAGGAATGTGAAAGCAGAAAACTGACAAGGGGCCGGAAGCTAGACCTACAGGCAGCCTGTGCACAAGAGGATCCATGGTTGTCCTGTACCCAGTCCTCCATGTGAAGTGCTTCTTCAAAAGAGGAGAAGTTCCTACTAGCACTTTTAACTAACTACTGCTCTGTGTCCTGGTTACAGTGATCTACTGCCAAGTTGCTGTTTGAACAACAGTTAATTATCAGCTGTCTGGACTAGCTCACCGTAAACATATTACCCAGTGTTTCATCACTCATGTTTTATTTAATTTCACTTGTCGTCAAGATCCTTGATTGAAAGTTTGTGATTTAGTTTGAGAGAGGTGATTTTTACTCTCATTAAAAACTACTTGTCATTCATTTCACACTTTGCACGAAAGGCACAAATGATCTTTTCTTGCCCAATGCTTCTCTCTCTCTCTCTCCCACCCTCCTTCCTTCCCTCCTTCTGTTTTTCTCTGGAGTTCCAAGAAGGAGCTGGAACATTTATTCTAATCATCATGTTATGGGAAGAACCTAAATAAGAGACACATGATGATGTTTGGGTGGTATAATCTGTCTTCAGTTAATAGTGACATTTCCAGTGTGGACTCACTAATGAGAAGACCTCAGGGCCATGCCCATGATTCACATGTGAGGAATTAGTGAGCAGTCATTTCAGTTTTGTGAACAATAAGGGACACTTCAAAGGTGAGATAATTTTGAAGAAGTTTGTGTTTTGCCTGATGCTCTGGAAATGATCTAGAGCACTCACAGTCAATACACAGAAATAACATGCAAACACATATAAATACTGAGACATGCACAAATGATTTTCTCATTACACTGATCTTAGGTCCTATGGTCAATGCCTTAGTGTGGCCAGTAAATTAACTTGGAATAAGTCCCTGTAAGCCCCAGTTCTGACAGTTAGGTAAGTGGAGATAAGTGTATGAAAGATCCTCCACTGAGAAGTGTGTTAGGCAGCCAGAAACATACCCACAGCCTGTTCCTGGTTCTCTTCTATCATGAACAAGGCACATGCAAAACATGCTTCCTCCAAAGGGTAACTACCAATGCCTTCCCTGGTTACAGCCTATAGGTCTTGTCTCCAATCAGAAAGGATAGATTTTACCCTGATGGTCATAAGGGGTTCCAAAGATCTTCCTTGATTCATGAGGTTCTTAGTACAATTTGAGAGTTTTATTTAGGGGTTGGAAGGAAAAATGGGACATGAGCATCATAGTCATTAAATATACCAAGTCCTTAAAAAATTGAATTTCCCCAAGTCTTCCTGACTATAATTTTGTCCCTACTTAAATACTAGGCATATCTACAACTAGCATTATTTGAAGATGATTCCAGTGTTCCAAGAATATTTAAACAAATTTCAGCTGCTTAGCAGGGATTATCTACTTTTGTATAGGACAAGGAGAGATAGAGAGAGAGAGAGAACTGCAGCTGCAAAAAGAGTTAACAAACGAATGTCCTATTATCTAAAACAATACATTAACAATAACCATGTATTTAATTTGTATAATTTCATGATTAGTAACTCAAGATATTTTTTATGTCAATCAATGGGGTATATTAGCCATTCTAGATACACAGAGAAATTATCAGTACTAGTCAAAGGAGGAAAACAAAGAAGTGAGTTAGGTATGTTACTTGTCGCAGAACACTCAGAGTGTACTTTAGGAGTGGATGCATACATGAAATATATAAGTACTATAAATATCAAAATGACTGAAAGACTATAGACCTATATAAATATATAAAGTTTCTAAATATATGTGCTGCACTAATCCACTGTTGGTGGGAATGCAAACTGGTAAAGCCACTATGGAAGACAGTTTAGAGATGCCTCAGAAACCTGAATATAGCCCTACCATACAACCCAGCCATCCCACTCCTTGAAATTTACCCAAAGGAAATTAAATTGGCAAATAAAAGAGCTGTCTGCACCTCAATGTTTATTGCAGATCAAGCCACAATAGCTAAGACATGGAATCAACTTAAATGCCCATCAACAGTAGACTGGATAAAGAAATTATGAGATACATACTCTATAGAATACTATATAGCAGTAAGAAAAATGAAATCTGGTCATTTGCAACAAAATTGAGGAATCTGGAAAACATCATGCTGAGTGAAATGAGCAAGTCTCAAAGGAACAAATATCATAGGTTCTCCCTGACCAGTGACAATTAACTGAGCACCAAAAAGGAAACCTGGTGAAGTGAAATGGACACTATGAGGAACAGTGACTTGATCAGCCCTTGTCCTGACTGTCAAGGAACAACTTACTATTTTATTCCTTTTAGTATTTTTTTTTTGTTCTACTTAATACCATTGGTTGAACTGTTTAATTTACACAGTTATTCTTAGTTGTTTAAATTTAACTGAAAAGTGATCCCTGTTAAATATAAGAGTGGGAATAAGAGAGGGAAGAGATGTACAGTTTGGTACATGCTCAGACTTATCCCTAATGGTAGAGCTAGAAATGTGCCAGGGGATTCCGAATCAATCCCATCAAGGTGGCATGTACCAATGCAATCTCACTAGTCAAAGTGATCACTTTCAGTTCATAATTGATCATAATTATAGGTTTAAGAGTTAAAGGGACCACATAAACAAGACTAGTGCCTACTAATACTAACTGATATAATTAAAAAAGAACGATCCAACATTGGAAGCAGGATACACAGAAGACTCATAGAATGGCAGATGCCCTAAATAGCACTCTGGTCTCAGAATCAGCCATTAAGGCATTCGGAGCTGGCTAAAAAGCCCATGAGAGTTTCTCAGTCTGAAAAGACAAGACAATGTGGGAACAAAAAAAAAAAACCTAAATGAAAGATCTCTGTGAGTGAGATCCCAGTGGAAAGTACAGGCCATCAAAAAAGGAGGTTCCTTTCTCTGAAGGGAGGAGAGAACTTCCACTATGATTATGGCCTTGTCTAAATAAGGTCAGAGTTTGTGAATTCAAGAGGCTTCCACAGTCTTGGCAGCTCATGACAAGAGCCTTGGGTGATTACTGACGTCATAAATGAGAGTGTCAATTGTTAAATCAACAATGGGAGTCACTGTGCACTTACTCCCCATGTAGGATCTCTGTCCTTAATATGTTGCACTATGCGAATTAACAGTAAAACTAGTACTCAAACAGTACCTTATACTTTGTGTGTCTGTGTGGTGCAGTCTGTTGAAATCTTTACTTAGTATATCTTCTGTATATAAAAATAATTGAAAATGATTCTTGATGTGAATGGGATGGGATAGGGAATGGGAGATGAGATGGTTGTGGATGAGAGGGAGTTTATGGGGGGAAAAGCCACTATAATCCAAAAGTTGTACTTTCAAAATTTATATTTATTAAATTAAAGTTTAAAAATAATATGTATGTTGAATTAAATACAAAAGCCTTGTAGAAAGAAAACAACTTTTTAATCAAATATTTTCTTTATCTACTATTAAGTGGTTTTGAGCAACTTATTTGGGTATGTACTCAATGTGAATCAATGTGAATATAGATACCAAAATTGGTTATATTACAAGCTTCATGATGGCAAGTATGATATAGTCTTATTCATTGCCACAGTTTTACTTATCATAGCACTAAAAATTCCAATATAAAGTAATTTAAATATTACCTAGAGAGAGGGGAAGATATGGGGTACAGAAGAAACTAGGAGAGAGATCCCCAAAAGCATATGGAGGTGATCTGTCTGTCATAAGATACACTGACAAAGAAGAGAAAGAAGCTTAGCCACGTAGTGAAGGCTCGGAGCCGAGGGAGCATGGAGGAAACTGGGAACTTCTTGGCCCAGAGTTCTGGGTGCTCAAGAAGGCTCACTCTGTGCTTAAGGTGGAGGTGAAAAGCATCGAGGAGGAAATTAGATCCCAGGTATAGAGAAAAGGATACAGCACACATCTACAGAAGACCCCTAATGTTAAAAATTCAGAGCAGGAGTGTGAGCTGGGGAGTCTGCCAGAGACAGGTCTGGCTGGGAAATGGAGGGGCTGAGTCAGTGCTGGGTGGGCATGGGGCAGAAGATGAGTGGCTGGAGACTGTCACCATGCTGACAACAGAGGGAGAGAGTGGGTGTGGGCTGCAGGATAACAGCAGGAGAGGCTCCAGGAGCGAAATAGCCCAGTGCTCCATTGGTGGGAAGCAGCTCTGATTGCCTGTTGCTGTCAGTTCCAAGCAGAGAGATGTGAGCTGCTACTGCCTTAGTCAAATCTGGCCTCTTAAAAGCCAGGGCAGTTGGGTCTTATCTCCCATAATGTACTTAACTTTTCTCCAGGACATTTACTTGAGTAATGAGGTGACAGGATACCCAAGGTGACACAAACGTTGACTTTGTGTCCTTCTATTGTCATTATCCTGGACAGACTAACTGGAGAAATTCTGGGATGCTATGAATTTGGGTGTAAGAGTCTATGGTATAATATTATGGAGGATTTTTAACCTCTCTGGGATTCTCAGAGACAAAAGTCCACGTCTTGGGTTTCTTGTGAGAATCAAATGAAATATTATATACCTGGATTTAACGCAGTGTTAAATCCATAGAAGTTCCTGTATTTTTGGTCTCAGGAATTTTTATACTATAATTTTCATACTGTATTTTATACTATTTGTGAAGGATCCCAAATGTTCATACTTTTCTTGAAATTTTTATATCCGATTTCATGCAAGAAATCTGCATCTCATTTTAAGACAATCATACCTAAGAAAGCTATTTTTAAAAATGAGTAAAATTAGAAAAGTGGACCTTTAACCCATAAGGATAGGTTGCATCTGCATCATCATCATCGTCCTATTATTATTATTATTATTATTATTTGTTGAGGTTTGTGTAGAAAATCCAAACTCCCACAGATATGTTGTCAGAAAAACAACGAAGTCTTTTGAGTAGCTCCTGGAGAATTGTAAATATTCTTTGAAATCACATTAAGATCACCTTAAGATTGATGAGGCAATTTCTTAAATGTTAGTTACAATTTGAAAACTGAAATCATATTAGTGAATTTACTCTGTTGTATTAAAATTCATTGGTCTATCTTGTACTTTCAATAGATGTTTTATCTATGTATGATTTTATGGCATCACACATGGTCAAGAGGAACACACTGGTTCACTCAAGTAGGCAGATCTTCCAAATGTTGACACATTTCATTATTTTAGAATATGTTACAAAGCATCACATTTGTTGATATCACCACTGACATCATCAGAAAAGTTTTAAGTACTGGAAGCTGTCCTGTTCACAATGCAGATGTAAGTTTCCAGTATTTTAATTTCATCTGAAAGCTACAACTATTTTTGGAACCAATAAAAAATGATTATGTAGCTCTCCATCACACAGAAAGCTTATTTCATTTATTTTCAAGAAAATACCTGCCAGGGGACAGCACCGTGGTGTAACAGTAAAGCTGCCGCCTGCAGAGCTGGCATCCCATATGGGTGCTGGTTCATGTCCCAGCTGCTCCACTTCGGATCCAGCCCTCTGCTATGGCCTGGGAAAGCAGTAGAAGATGACCCAAGTCCTTGGGCCTCTGCACTCATGTGGGAGACCCAGAAGAGGCTCTTGGCTCTGGGCTTCAGATTGGCACAGCTCCAGCCATTGTGGCCAACTGGGGAGTGAACCAGAGGATGGAAGACTCTCTCTCTCTCTCTCTCTCTCTCACTCTCCGACTCTCCTTCTCTTCTTTTTTTCTCTCTTAAAAAGAAAGAAAATACCTGCCAAACACAAAAGTTCAGTAACCACATTTTTCTGTAACTCATTATTTCAAGCAAAACATAGAGTTCTATAAAGAAAGCACATAATTCATCTCACAACTCGATCACCAGGTAATTTTCCTCAGTGCAATCACCATATTTGGGGATGCAGCAGAAATGGTTGATGCATATGGCCTATGATATCACACAGTGTATTAAATAGACATAAACTCAAAGGCCAAGATTGAACAATTAACACTTTTTAATGTCATCATCAAGGAGATTCCTAAGTACATCTGGAATTGTTTTATTATGAGTGTGGTGATGACAGATACAGTGATTAAGCAGGAAGCTTGTCCAAGAGTTGTTCACACTAACCACCATAGAGAGAGTCCAACATGAAAAGCCAGTGTTCTGCAAACGTGCATGAAGATACTTTGGGGGGAAGGGGTGATGGATACATTCATTATCTTGATTGTGGTAATGGCTTTATGGATATATACATGTGTTAGAACTTATAAAATAGTACGCTATAACTACATGTACCATATTATAATACAATTATACTTCAATAAAGCTGTTTTAAACTGACTGAAATTAACTTACAAAAGCAGCATTTGATCCATAAGGAAAATCATAAGCCCCAGAATGATAGATAAATTCTTCCTTTACATCTTCATGTATTATGTGGCTCTCAAAAGATATACTTTTTTAGAACTATCAGCTTTGGAAGTAGACACTGGTACTTTTTCAGGAAATGTATTTCCAGCTTTTATGTAATCATTGAAATTTCTATGGCCTTGGAAGGATGGAATATACTGAAAAAAAAAAAACAGCCAGTTACATTTTGCCATCTTATTCACAAAAATTAGAATCCTCAGATTTTATTAAACATGAACTTTCATCTTTGAACTCACTACTGCTTTAAGGATTTCTTAAGGAATTTTTAAGATATACATCAACCAATAGAAAAATCAATAGTTACACATAGTACTGTGAAATAGTTTTCCACTACAATAAGACCCTTCTGATTAACTCTAAAGGGGGACTGTTTGGCTTCTATTTCACAATATAAATTATATGTTTCCTTCTGACCTCATCAAGTAGTAGACTCAAGCCATGGGAATCCCACAGCACAGGACATAAAGAAGTGACTAACAGTGGCAACAGCAACAAATTTATTTCTCCTGACCATTGATATCAGGAGGTGTTAGCCTGGTTGCTTGTATACTTTCACACTTTATTAGAAGCTCATTAGAAGGGAAATATTATATATTCTAGAACAAGTTGGACAAAAGAGGGCTGGTTATCACTGGTCAGCTTTGACATATAACTACCTGTCACAGTGTAAACTCACACCTGCATCTACAAATGACCAGATGATACCATGACAGAGGGGAGAACTACAAAATGCAGGTCTTTCATAGCTATCATTGCTTATTTTAATGCAAATAATAATAATAATAATATATTGTTAGAAAACAAAACCAGCAAATTATACTAAACTGACATATAACAGGAGCTTCCCCAGGCCAGCTAGGATGTGTGGTTTCCCTAGTTAATAAGTCTATTTCAATTCTTCCCACTCTACTTGCCCTCTAAATATTGGAATGCTGAGTACTGAAGTCCCTTGACTTCCCTCTAAGTTATCTCACTTAGAGCCATATTGAAACTCTCAAATTGCTACAGCCTGAAAGTCAAGACTTACATTCTCAAGAAGGTCTGCTTGAATGTGTAGTGGAATCATCTCATGCTGCACTTGTTATCTCTGAGTCATGAACTACTCCAAACTTAGTGGTGTAAAACCATAAGCATTTTATTATGCCCAAATATTCAGCAGGTCAAGATTTTGGACAGGGCAGAGCAAGTTTATTTTGCCTCTGTTCTGTGACTCTGGGGAGCCTCAGCTTGAAAGACTCAAATAGCTGGGTGACTTAAAGAGCTTTGGGTAGATTAATCTGGAGGCTGTTGCTTTCTTGCATTTGGTGTCTGGGCTGAGATGTTTAAAATCCTGGTCTCAACTGGAACTGTCAACCAGAGCACCTATATGAGTCCTTCCCATGTGGGTTGCCCTTCTTGCAGCATAGCAGCTGAGCTCTGAGAGGAAGAGTCTAGAGAACAAGCATTCCTCTGCAAGGCTTCTCTGAACCAGCCTTGAAAGTCATGCACCAACACTTCCACAGCCTTCTACTAGATACAAGCAAGACTCTAAAGGCCCAGATTCTCAGAAAGACAATTGTATGGCACCTCTTGATGGATGAACTGCAAGGTCACATTGCAGAAGAGCATTGTGGCCACTTCGGAACATATAACTGACCATATACCCTTAAGATGGCCCAAACAGAACTCTACTTCTAGTCAACTCATTTAAATTAATAAATAAAACTACCTCTACCCAGTTGTCCAAAATTCCAAATCTAGGGATTAAAGTCATTTCCTCTTATTTCACTCCACGCATTTACTACATCATCATCAGTTTCTTTCAACTCTACTTCCAAAGCAATTCTCATATATGCTTACTTCTCTGCCACTACCATCCTGGCACAAGCACCCACTACCTCTCACCTACACACAGGTACTGATCTTCTTGTTTCCATTTTTGCCTCCTGTGATTTGTGTCTTATACAACACAAAGATTAATATATTTGAAGTGTAGGTTAGGTCATGTAATTTCCCTGCTTCAAAACCTGTGATGGCTTCCCATGCAGCTAAGCTACCAACCAGATGTCTTCCCCTGGTTTACAACACCTTACAGGATCTAGCAGTGGGCTTTTACTCCAGCCTCAAGTGGTTACCACTTGACCCATTGCCCATTCTGTCTCATTCACATTCACTTTCTTTCAGTTTCTCAAGCAGCCACAGGACGTTTGTCTTAGCAGTGTCACCTTCCTGGAATCCTCTGTGTATTTTTTACTTCTTATCTAACTTAGGTGTCAGTTTAAATGCCATTTCCTCATGGCCTTTCTAACCTCTTAATACAAAAGTAATCCCTTAAGTCACTGCCACATTCCCTAACTCAATTCCCTAATTAAAAACAAAGTAGGATGTCATGTTTAGCTTTCTGGTCCATGATAAACAAACAAGGTGTGGCTGTACTTACTTCTATTTGCATTTTCTTAACTAGTAGTTTCCACATTATTGAATAACCCATTCCTCATCCTTAAAATGGCAGCTCCATAAGGGAAGAGGCTCTTTCTGCCAACCAGTTCCTGGAAAAACTGTTGGCACATTGAGGAAGCCCAATATTTGCTGAGTGAAGGAGTGCTTGGAAGTGCTCAGTAACTCACCCAGTATATGGTTAGTGATGAATAAACTTCTCTTACAATGATAATTTCACTAGCTTATGTGTCTTATTTTGTTCTTAAAGGTTCTCAGGCCACAAAGGTCAAGTCATTTACCCAACATCATAAAGATAGGTAGGAACATCATCACCCTTAAGTTAGTTTAACTGCTAAAACCAATAATGCTGCTTTTATGCTAAGAAATAGAGAAAAAAAATAACTTTTGTTGACCACTCAGTCCATAAATTAGCTTAAGCTTCACTATAAAGCTGTGACATTTACTATCTGTGGTCATTGGGAGTGTTGGGTCTGAGATTTGCCAACAGATGGTCTCTAAGACCCTTCCAAGTACAAGGACTAGGTGACACTACATAGAGGCATTTATTTCCGGGAAACTTTCTCACAAAGAAAGCTAGAGCAGGTTCCAGGAATGAAACTATTCCTCCCTCATTTTTGTCCTTCTTTTATCATTCTATGCTGTTGTTCTAAAAGGTTATGATAACCATAGCTTGCACTCCACAGTTGAACATCCAAGACTGAAAATGCATCCTAAAACTGCATTTCCCAAGAACCATTTCTTGGAACATATGTGACCCCTTGAAAATTATCAACTAAGACTGAGAAATGCAAAAGCTGTGCACAGGAACACTGACACCATAAAGCATTTGTGAAATTCTTCTGCAGCACTTTCTAATGTTGCCTTAGAGAATATGATGCATACATATTAAGGTACATCCAGGTGAATTCTTATGGAAGAATTGATTCTTGGGCAATGTTCATAAAATTCATTAAAGTACAAGGGTATGAAATTTTACTTTCTAGACCACAGTAAAGAATAAAAAGGATCGTTTTACAAAAACAACCCTAATTCTTCACTCCTTCCTACTACAATACTCTTTACAATGTGACTTTATTACTCGTACTATAAAGGGTGGAGGCCATTCCCTGCCTCTTGAATTTGGGTGGCCTTATGACTTGTTTTTTTTTTTTTTTTTTTTCTGACAGGCAGAGTGGACAATGAGGGAGAGACAAAGAGAAAGGTCTTCCTTTGCCGTTGGTTCACCCTCCAATGGCCACCGCGGCCGGCATGCTGCAGCCAGCGCACTGCACTGATCCAAAGGCAGGAGCCAGGTGCTTATCCTGGTCTCCCATGGGGTGCAGGACCCAAGCACTTGGGCCATCCTCCACTGTACTCTCGGGCCACAGCAGAGAGCTGGACAGGAAGAGGAGCAACCGGGACAGAATCCGGCACCCCGACTGGGACTAGAACCTGGTATCCCGGCACCGCAGGCAGAGGATTAGCCTATTGAGCTGCGGCGCTGGCCTATGACTTGTTTTGATCAACAGAACACAGCAGGAAGGACCTTGTGCTAGCTGTGTCTAGGCCTTACTTGTCTTTACACACTGTGACTAGCTCCCTAGGAAACACATCACTACTCTTGAAATGAACCTGAGCCAGTCATTCCTATCACTCCAAGCAGTGGACATGTAAGTGAGACCAGCTGATATCAAGCCAGTCCACTGAACACCAGCTGATCACAGGTGAATGAAGAAGCACTGCTCAGATAAGCCAGCTGTCCCATATCCACATAACTACTCAGCTGACTCACTTATGAGCAATAATAAATGGAAGTTGTTTCAAGCCATTATGTTTTGGGGTGGTTTGTTATACAGCAATTCAAGTATTGATACAGGAGGTAAAATCCCGTTGGCTTTCGGTCTTCGTCTGCTCTGTGCTGTAATAATAGAATGCTACAGATTGGCTTATTTATAAGAAACAAATTTATGGGTTCAGTCTGGCAGATGGGTAGTCCAATATAAGGTGTCAGCATGTTCGGCAATTTTGTTTCTAAGACAGTACATTTAACACTGCATTCTCTGTCAGGGAAGCAATGCTTAATCTTGACAAGGCAGAAGGACAAAAGGTCAGGGGAGCAAATTTGTCCTTTTATGATGGCATTAACCCCACCTATGAGAACAGAATCCTCATGGCTTGAACACCCCTTATTTTTGCTGTCACAATGGCAATTACATTTCAACATAAGCTTTAAGGGAACATTCAAACTATAACACTTCTATAGATAAGAACAAAGCACTGATAGAAGTAGAAAGATTATATGTTATGACACATCATTGATGTAGAGAAGGAAACTGGTTGAGGCAAAAATGATAAAAATTTTCAAGTCAGGGGTTAGGTTGTATCAGAATTTGTACCCTAACATTAAGCACAATGCTATGCACATAGAGCACTCACTAATGCTTCTGAGCAATAATTGTCAGAGGACCTGGCAACTAACTTAAACGCAAGGACCAATGAGTTATGTATCTATCACAGTTCAGGAAAAAAATGTAAACAAGAAGCAGTCCTATCTGTTTGACAATTTGTAAGTGGAAAAAAAATAAGCAAGTTTAGAAAAATAGGAAAATAAGAAACCCTAGAGAATTACTTTGAAAATGCTGGGAAATGCACCAGCAAATAGAATACTGCTATGTTTACCAGAACTTACTTTTTCATTAATTGGAGTTTGCAGAACAAGCAACTTGCTGCATACCTTTACCCTACAGGAAAAATAACAACTGCAGCAAAACAAAGTGGCCCTAAAAACACGAGAAGTGATACTGATGGCAGACAGCAAGAGATTAATAGTGTTCCTGATCTGAACTCATGTTTCTCATGCTCCTGGGACTACAGGCGGGCAGCCCTTTCAGTGTATCCACCCCCAGGATTAACATCTGTGTGAATGTGGCAACAGAAGAAGGCAGAGCGGATGAATCCCTGAATTGTTCTCATTGACACTCATGGCTGTATTTCCTTGGATGATTCCAGTTCACAGGTGCATTGGCCACACACTAATTGAAAGAATTATTTTCTTAACATTCTGTGTCATCTGCAAAGGCTTTTGTGAAGAGCATAATTGTTTCAACCAGCTGCTAGGAGCTGTTTTCATTAATTTTTTAAAAAATCAAACAATGCTGAAGCAGGGGGTATTTGTAATATCCCCCCCACACATTCTTTTGGGGGAATAAACGAAAAACAACAGCCCACAGCTCTATGAGGCTAAGACCTTTGAAGACCAAAGAGTTGGGTTCGTAAACAGAAACAACAAAAATGTGTGTGTTTCCTCTCTATTTTTATCCTCACCCCATGATAGGCTGTCTTGTGTACAGTGTGTCTGGGGGACACCTGCAGGGATTGGTGGAGTCCAGAGCAGGCCCTTGGGGATTCCATGCACTCTCACTGCCTGATAGAGCACATCCCAAATTACCACCGTGTGTGTCTCTTTAAACCAAAGATGCCTCAAGTTCTGTGATTTCTGTTCTTTGAGTGGCTGCCAGATCCATCTCCAAGGAACTGGCCCAAGAGCTGAAAAAAAAAAATCCTTATGGAGTCAAATCTCTAATGTATAAGACTTTCCAATTTTTTCCAAAGGCGGTGTGTAAATCATTCTGAACCTAAATGTCAGTGCAGCATTATGCTGATAGGACTTGAAAACAATCATGGAAAAAGGAATTAAAAGATAATATTACTTTGGTGCCAACAAAAAAATGAAATCCATTAATAAAAGGTGTCCTCAAAAAGTTCAAGAAAAATGTATATTATTTTTATAAACTACACATGAATTTCCATACTTTTTAGCAAAATCAACTAATTTTTTAATTTTGCTTCCCAGCTTTTTGAAGTTCCTAAATTCTTTCTTCTAATGATTTGCTTTCTGTGTTTTTAGATTGAGTTCTTTAAAGTAATGTGTATCCTAGTTAGTATGGGTATCTATAACAAAGTTCCATGGGTGTCTAAACAACAGAAATTTATTTCTCACAGCTCTGAAGTTTACAAGTCCAAGATAACAGGCCAATATGGTAAAAGCCCTTTTCTGGGCAGCAGACCATCAACTTTAGGAAAATACCCTAGGAGTCCTTCTCAAAGGCACTAATCCCATTCTTGAGGGCCTCATACTTGTGACCTAATGGTTTCCCAAAGGCCACACCATTATTTTAGGCGTTGGGATTTTAACACAAGGATTTTTGGGTGACACAAGTATTTATCCCATTGAAGTAAGTTTTTTAATAAAGGAAAACACCTACAAAAAAAGAAAAGTGAGACAAAGACAAATTATGCATCATGTGATTCTTATTACAAAGTGGAAGCTGTATCTTTTATAGTGGTGATTTAGAAGAGGATCATAAGAATTAAAGTGGAAAATGACACACTGAAGTTTAAAACAATAAAATAAGACATAAATCAAGACAAAATGGTATTTTATAAGGCAGAAGGGGCACTATCGACTATACAGAACTTTAGGAAATGCTTCTTTTAAGCTCAAAATTCATGCTCTGAACAGGGTTTTGCACACATTTCCCTGAGATTACAACACTGTTACAACATGCAGCTGAAAATGTTCCATGGTCCTCAAAATGTAATACATTCATTTTGGAACACGGTTTCCTTACCTTTTAAACTTTTTTAAAACTTTTTTTCACATTAAAATCAACAGCAAATTAAATGCAAATGTCTAGAGAAATGAAACACTTGCACTACAAATTTATACACACCAAATCGGAAAAAAAGAAAGTTATAGTCCTCTCGCCGATTGTAAATCCCCAGACTTCTAACTATGTACACTCAATGTATTAAAGAGCAACTTAACCTTGCTTGGAGGACTTTGACTTTTGCAATTCACAACATATGTTTATTCTTCAAACTAAAGATTGCATTTCCATTGAGTTGAATATTAACATGCCAGTTTCTCCTGGTGCTTAAGCTACTTTTTGGAAATAAGTCTAGTGCTTTTAAAAATTACCTAGAGAGTTTTAGATACCTAGAATCACATACAAAACAATGTCATCAAATTGTAATGCCAAATTGTAATTAAAACACCATAAATTTTTAAAACACAAAACTTACATAAGGAACTATAGATCCAAATTTGCACAGCGGCAAACTCAGCCATCAAATGGCAATAGGTTTTACCATCATCCATTGTTACTTATCCCAGATCGAAATCTTTACAGCTAGGATGTTGTGAAGTGTGCCATTTACTTAATGCATCACTGAAGTAACCACCCCCAATCCTACCACATAAACTAAGCCTTCCATCAGCCCTTCCCAAATAATGTATGTATCAGATAAACTGAGGAAATGGTACACTTCCACTATTTAACATTTCCTTGTAATTGCTTCACCTAATGTCCATCTCAGTCACTCCTATCCTGACTGATCTTCCCAGACCAGAAACAGATGTGCAGTGTCATTGTATACTTGCCATTTAATGATTCAAGCAAGAGAGTTGAATAAGGCATGACAGGGTTGAAAGTCACCCATGTAGATATTGGATTTTCCTGTGCATTTGTAGGAACTCTGTGGAAAACCCACGGAGGGAAAGCAATTAGAGTTATAATTGCTCTAATTATTACTGAAATGAAAGAGCTTCAAAAAGTTCATGGAAAATACATATTATGAAAAACTATGCATAGATTTCAAATTTTATGTTAAAATAAACATATCTTTTGATTCCTTTTTCATGAAGCACCTTTGAATTACCAGAAGAAACAAAAGATGCCCTTAATTCTCCCAATACCTCCAGCTATGTGTTTTTCATTTTTAAATATTATAAAGACTATGAGGAAATGAAGAAGATTCTGTACCCCAAAGAAGAGTAAGTACAATTTACTGGGGTTCCTAAACATTACAGAATGTTTTAATTGGTAGTTAAAAATCCTCAATTTGAAAGACTTAGTTATCTCAGAGAGGAGGCCACCCCCAGAAATGTCATGTGGAAGCCAAAGCCACAGGGAAGCTGGGGCCTGATGGGTTAGCAGCAGGTGATCCAGATGTGCACATCTGCTACAACCCACTCCCTCCCTCAGGCAATCACTGGATTGCAGTCTGCCACTAGGGACAAATAGCACAATGGGGAGGCTGAAGAACAAGGTAAAATGACATTTGGAGGGTTTCTGAGTTATGATGATATTCTTTGAAATTCCCATGCGTTGTGAAGGGTCTTCAAAGGGATTCTCAGCTCCAGGATTTAGTGTTTTGGGCAGTCACCCAGGTACCACAAAATCCCCATGTGTGCACATCTCTTTTGTTACCCATGTATATCCTCCCTCCCTGACGTCAAAGACATGTTTGCTCAGCTTGTTGAAAATGTGTTCTTCTCTGGCTACATTCTTTCTCTCTTCTGAGCCAGTGAAGTTTCTGCAAAGCTTGTGGCACTGAAGCTGCTCCTGCCATAGAAGGGACAGGGAGGACACTTGTTTCTGTGTCAAGCATCTGCTAACCAGACAGGGCTTGTTTGCCTAAGAAACCTTGCATTCATTTTGTGTCTCTCTTAGTCCAGCATCTAACCAACATTGTAGGAAAATGTCTGTCCCTTAGCTTCATGAATGGAAGACTTGCAGAATATGTGTCTGTTCCCCATTCATGGCCCCCTAGTGGATCAGTGTTCTAAGAAAGGATTCTAACCTAGACCCAGTATGTGGCAAAGCTCTCTATCTTCAGGGAAAATAAGTGTAGATTTGTGAGATGATAGTGGCTCAGTGTTACTGTGCACGTAATGGTGATCATCATGGGCTCTTCCAAGGTCAAAAGAAATCTGAGTCCTTCCAAAATTTTAGTTGACAAATAGTTCCAAGAGCTTTAAAAATATTATCTTGATTATTCAATAGAACTTGGTTTGGTTATTTGGAGACCTACTCATTTATAGCAACACTAGGTGGAATGTCAAAAGCTTCATCATTTCTTGTGTAATTACTGATTTTGCCTTAGAGCCTAGAAAGAAGGGCCTGAGATCAAGAGCCTACCATATTCTGTGTAAATCACTGGGAAAAGTGGGGAAAGAATATAGTACTTATTACATGTCTGTGGTGTGATGAGTTTTCAACACTCATGATCTCACTTTAACCTCATAAAGTAATTATTACCATTTTACAGCCAAGAAACTGAGGAAGAGAGATCTTATATAACTCATCCAAATTCATATAACAGATAAGTGATGGTGTTAGAATTTTATTTTATGCAGCATTATCTTTTAGAAAACGTTAGAGTGCTGAGATCAAAGTTTCTGACATCACATAGTTTATAGTGAGACCTCATAACTATATGGCCAGTACCCTATACATCAGGTGGCACTATTGTGGTTGGAAGTTGGCAGTCCTGGAAAATTCTGAGTATATGTTTTGTGACCAACTGGTCAACCTTATGTCCTGATCACTTTGTCCCTACTTTGTCTCCTCTGGTCTGCAACATTTATCTTCCAATTATAAAATGGTCTACTCTACATTGCTCTACAGGTCCCTTGGTTACAAAGGTAAGTGAAGAGCACCTCACAGAGAGAAACTTGCATTTTAGTGACATTTTTCCTTCACCTCTAACGATTGAGGTGATGCAGAATGCACTTACTTTCAGAATTCAGAACATAAACAAACTGTATGTTAAGCAAGGCTCATCCTCTTCTATCTTGCTCAGCTGTTCCCAACCTGGGGTTCCTGAAATGATATGGGTCTCTGTGGTATATTTAGTTATTTAAATAGCATTATCTAAGAATTACTTAAAATATATCATCAAAATCAGTGGAAATCACACTTTCAGAAATATTTTATAGGCTAATTAAAACATCAAAGGTCATTTGTGGTTTTACATGCTCTATACTTAAAAAAAAAAGCCACCTATTTGCTGCTTACAAGAAACACTTCTTACTAACAAAAATTCATGCAAACTGAAAGTAAAGGGTGGAAAAAGATATTCCATGCCAATGGAAAGCAAAAAAGGGCACATGTCACCATCCTAATATCAGATAATATAGACTTTAACATAAAAACTTAGAAGAAGAAAGGCACTATGTAATGATTAAGGGATCAATTCAACAGAAAGATGTGACTATAATAAATGTATACATTTATACCCAATTACAGGGTACCCAGATATTTAAAATCAAAGTTAATGGATCTGAAGGGAGACACAGACTCTAATACAATAGTAACAAGGGACTTTAACACTCAACTTTCATTAATGGACAGATAAACTACACAGAAAATCAACAAAGAATCAACAGAGCTAATCAACACTATGGACCAAATGAACCTAACTGATATATACAGAACTTTTCACCCCACAGTTGCAGAATACACATTCTTCTCATCAGTGCACAGAATTTCTCTAGGATAGAATATATGCTAAGCCATAAAGCAAGTCTCAGCAAATTAAAAAAAAATTATACCACATATCTTCTCAGATCACAATGAATTGAAGCCTGAAATCAACAACTCAATAATCTATAGATCATATGAAAACATATAGAGGCTAAACAACATGCTCCTGAGTGAACAGTGGGTCATAGGAAAAATGAAAAGAGAAATCAACAAATTCTAGAAATGAATGAAGACAACAATATATCATATCAAAACTATGGGATACAGCAAAAACAGGGTTATGAGGGAAGTTTATAGCAATTGGTGTCTCCATGAAAGAAACCAAATAAAGAAGCTATCAATGCATATCAAGGACCTAGATAAAGAAGAGCAAACCAAACCCCAAATTAGTAGGAGGAAAGATATAATTAAAATTGGAGAAGAAAGAAACAAAATTGAAACCAAAAAAACACACAAATATCAGTGAAATGAAGAGTTGGTTTTTTGAAAAAAATAAGCAAAATTGATACACCATTGGCCTAACTAACAAAAAAAGAGGGAGAATATCCAAATCAATAAAATCAGAGATGAAAAAGGAAATATAGCAACAGATACCACAGAAATGAAAAGAATCATCAAGAATTACTACAAAGAGCTGCATACCAACAAATTGGGAAACCTGGAAGAAATGGATAGATTTCTGGACACACACAATCTACCAAAATGGAATCATTAAGACATAGAAAGCCTAAACAGACCAATAACCAAGATGGAAATTGAATCAATAATAAAGCCCCCCCCCCCAAAAAAAAAAGGCCAGGACCAGATGGCTTCATTGCTGAATTCTACCAGACATTAAAAGAAGAACTAATTCAAATTATTCTCAAGTTATTCAAAACAATTGAAAGGGAAGGAATTCTCCCAACCTCATTCTGTGAAGCCTGCATCACTTTAATTCATAAGCCAGAAAATGATGCAACAGAGAAACTGAACTGGATATAGACCAATATCCCTGATGAATATAGATGCAAAAGTCTTCAACAAAATATTAGCTAATTAAATCCAAAAGCACATCTAAATGATCATCTACCCAGACCAAGTGGAATTTATCTCTGGTATGTAGGGATGGTTCAACATTCAGAAATCAATAAATGTGATATATCACATTAATAAACTGAGGGATAAAAACTGTACGGCTATCTCAATATATGTGGAGAAAGCATTTGATAAAATACAACATCTTTTCATGATAAAAAACCTGAAACAAATTGGTTATAGAAGGAACATTCCTCAACATAATCAAGACAGTTTGTGACAAACCCACAGCCAGCATCCTATTGAATGGGGAAAAGTTGGAAGCATTCCCCCTAAAGTCCAGAACCAGACAAGGATGTCCACTATTTTGGGGCCATCGCTGTGACCTAGCAGGTAAAGCCACCACTTGCAGTGCTGGCATCCCATATGGGTGCCAGTCCTTGGGCCCCTGCACCCATGTGGAAGACCAGGAAGAAGCTCCTGGCTCCTGGCTTCAGACTGATGCAGTTCTGGCCATTGTGACCATCTGCAGAGTGAACTAGTGGATGGAAGACCTCTCTCTCTCTCCCTTGCCTCTGTTTCTCTGTAACTCTGCCTTTCAAATAAATAAATAAATCTTGAAAAAGTGCCCTCTCACCATTGTTATTTAATATAGTCCTGGAAGTTTTAGCCAGAGCCATTAGGCAAGGAAAAGAAATCAAAAGCTTACAAAATGTAAAGGATGAAATCAAAGTATCCATATATGCAGGTGACATGATTCTATCTATAGGGGATCCAAAATACTCCATTGAGAGACTATTGGAACTCATAAAATATTTGGTGAAGTGGCAGGTTATAAAATAAAAACAGAAAAATCAATAGCTTTTGTACACACAGACAATGCCCTGACTGAGAAAGAACTGTCTGAGAACTGACTAAGAAAGAACTGAAAGAACTGACTGAGAAAGATCAGTCCCAATCACAATAGCTTCAAAAAAATTAAATTCCTTAGAATAAATTTAACCAAGGATGTATGTCAAAGATCTCTACAATGAAAATTTAAAAAAAAACACTAAAGAAAGAAATAGAAGACATTAAAAATGGAAAAAGCTTACATGTTCATGGATTGGAAGAATCAACATTATCAAAATGTCCATACTACAAAAAACAATTTTCAGATTCAATGTGATCCAAACCAAAAATACCAATGACATTCTTTATAGATCTAGAAAAATTGATGTTAAAATTCTATGGAAACAAAAGGGACTCTGAATAGTTAAAGCAATCTTATACAATAAAAACAAAGCTGGAGGCATCAGAATACCCGATTTTAAGACATACTACAGGGCAGTTATAGTCAAATATCCTGGTACTGATAAAAAAAAAAAAACAGAATTATAGACCAATGGAACAGAATATAAATTTCAGAAATCAATCCATACCTCTACAACCAATCTCTCTTTGACAGAGGAGCTAAAATCAATCCTTGGAGCAAGGACAGTCTCCTTAACAAATGGAGCTGGGAAAATTGTATCTCCACATGCAAAAGTATGAAACTAAACTCATACCCCACACCTTACACAAAAATCCACTCAAAATGGATCAAAGACATAAATCTATGACCTGATATCATCAAATTATTAGACAGCATTAGGGAAACTCTGCAAGACATTGGCATAGGAAAAGACTTCTTAGAAAAGACCCCAGAAGCACAGGCAGGCAAAGCCAAAATTGACAAATGGGATTACATCAAATTCAGAAGCTCCTGCACAGTGAAAGAAATAGCAAAGTGAAGAGGTAACTGACTGAATAAGAGAAAATATTTTCAAACTACACAACTGATAAAGGGTTATTATTCAGAATCTATAAAGAGCTCAAGAAATTCAACAACAACAAAATAAACAATCCAGTTAAGAAATGGGCCAAGAATTTGAACAGACATTTTTCAAGAAAGGAAATTCAAATGAGCATCAAACACTTGAAAAAGTGCCCAGGATCACTGGCCATCAGGGAAATACAAATCAAAACCACAATGAGAGCCAGTCAGAATAGCTCTTATAGAGAAATCAACAAAAACAAATACTGGCTAGGATATGGGGGAAAAGGTACCCTGGTTTACTGTTGGTGGGAATGTAAACTGGTGCAGCCACTGTGGAAAACAGTATAAAGATACCTCAGAAATCTGAATATGAACTCACCATATGATCCAATCATACCACTCCTGGGAATTTACCCAAACCAAAAGAAATCAGCATATGAAAGAGTTATCTGTACCCCCATGTTCATTGCAGCAAAATTCACAATAGTAAAGATATGGAATCAACCCAGATGTCCATCAACTGCTGACTAGATAAATAAATTATGGTATATCTACACTATGGAGTACTACTCAGCTCTAAAAATAAAATGAAATCATGTCTTTTGCAACAAGATTTATGCAATTATACTTGGAAAAATAAGCCAGTTCCAAAAAACAGATATTATATGTTTTCCCTGATCCAAGGTAACTCATAGAGTACCTGAAATATAATGTATTGGAGTGAAATGGACATTTTGTGATTCGATGATTGTTTGCAACCCTTGTCTCTTCCATTGAGGAACAGTGTTTTTTTCCTTCATATTGTTCATTGAACTCTTTTACTTAGTATAGGGTTAACTCTATGATCATTAAATAAACTGAAAGTAGATCATTGTAAAAATTAAGAGTGGGAATGTGAGAGGGAGGAGGGGAAAGGATTGGAGTGTGGGCAGGAAGTAAGGGGGAAGTGTCACCATGTTCCTAAATCTGTTTATATAAAATACATGAAATTTGTGTAACCTAACTAAAATTTTAAAAAATAAAAAATTGCAACCACAAGTACTTTATAACTATAAATAGTGTATTTGGTGTCGTGTTTCCCTTGCTGCTTGTAGTTTCTCAAATTGAAATAAAGAATCTGATGTGTGCTTTGTTCAGTAACATTTTCACCATATTCTTTTGAGGGAGGAAGGGTGCCAATACACCATGAATAGAATTTGATCCACAGACCAAAATGGCAGTTATAGCTAAATGAAGAGGGAAGGGGAGAATATTTTTCTGTTCAGCTGTTAGGTCTTAACTCAAAGAAATAGCTTTCCATAAATCTATAATGGACACCAAATTCTAATCTCTTCCATTATTAGTTTTTGAAAATCTTATTGCAGTATATTTTGGCAGTGAGGCAAACCTGGGATGTTTAACTTAATAGATTTAAACTGAATTTTTAGGGTTTCTCCTTTTCTGCCATTCAAATAATACGATTAGACCTCTTGGTGAACTGCTGATAAAATTTCTCTGAGCTAAATTTGTCTTTGGATACAAAGGAAACATTCCTGGAGAATGACATAACATTCTTATTCTGGCCCAAAGGAAACATGTTGTGGAACATTGTTTAAATGACAAAATATTTTGTTTCAGGATTACATGCGGCAATATGCTATCTCACTAACAAGATATTAGGGCTACTGGGACTGGAATAAAATCCTTTATGGTCAGAATAGGCATGTAACTTATAATATTGTCTCTGGGATACCGGTTCTGTCAACATCATCACATACAAATTGTCGATAGATAATTACAGATGGCTAGTGAGAAATAGAAATCTAATGAAAAGATTGCATGCTAATACTTGCCAATAAAATTTTCTTTGACAGCAAGAGATTTTCAAGTGCCTCTGTGAATACTGATCTTACATATTAAATCAAACAAAATAAATACATTTATTCAACAAATATTTATTGATTGACTGAACTGCACTTGATCTATGTAAGGAGTTAGTAACCTCACAGGGCTTACAGGCTTTAGGGGTACAGAGACATTAATCAGTGACTCATGCTAATAAATGTCAAGTTGTCCCTGTGGTAAGAGCTGTGAAGAGGATGTGTGACTAGTAGCTGAGCACACTTTTGTTCTGTAAACTTGCTTGGGATAAACTTCCAAAACTTCTCTGCACTTCTTTTCCTTATTTTTCAATGTGGTTAATGATAGTCCCTGCCCCAGAGGGTTGTTGAGGAGAATTTTAAGTAATA
This sequence comes from Lepus europaeus, assembly GCF_033115175.1. Taxonomy (NCBI): domain Eukaryota; kingdom Metazoa; phylum Chordata; class Mammalia; order Lagomorpha; family Leporidae; genus Lepus; species Lepus europaeus. The sequence continues at coordinate 82,283,153 of NC_084829.1, forward strand.
ATCTATGCAAGCATTCATAACAGTGTCCCCTATAACATGTTGTCAGTTAGTGCTAGCTATTATAAACACTCTTATTGTTACCTTGATTACTACTAGCAAAGGAGGTCAGAAAAACCTCCCTGGGGAATGTACACTAGATGGAGAATCTGAGGATTAGTTGAAGACAACAGCGTGAAGAGGAAAGGAATGAGGGTTCTAGATAGGGAAGTGGCAGATGCAATTGCTCTGTGGAAAGCAGACACAGAGCAAACAAACAAACAAACAAAAATCCAGAGATGGCTACCCCTTGAACACGGGAACAATGTAATGTGAGACTGGAGAGGCAAGTGGTATTCAATGTCTTTGTGGGTGAAAGTGTTCAGTTCATTTATATTTATTGTGCACTTGTAAACACACATGCAAAAACTATGTCCTTTTATTGTAGAAAATCCTGATTGTACAATGCTACACAGGGATAACAGCGTAATCCTCATTCTATAATTTCAGAGTCTATCATTCATTCATTTATCTACCATCCATCCAGTCAACACTTACTGAATGCCTACTGCAGTGTTGTGTTAGGTGTTGAAATTACAAATGTGGGGCCAACACTATGATGTAGTGAGCTAAGCCTCTGCTTATAGCGTCAGCATCCCATATGGGCACTAGTTCTAGTCACGGCTGCTCCTTTTCTGATTCAACTCTCTGTTTATGGCCTGGGAAAGCAGTACAATATAGCCCAAGTGCTTGGGTCCCTGCACCCATGTGGAAGACCCAGAAGAAGCTCCTGGCTCTTGGCTTTGGATCAGCTCAGCTCTGGCTATTGTGGCCATTTGGGGAGTGAACCAGTGGATAGAAGACCTTTCTCTCTGTTTCTCCCTCTCTCTGTCTATAACTCTACCTCTCAAGTAAATAAATAAAAATCTTTTTTTTTTTTAAATTACAAGGTGAACCAAGCACCATCTCTTCTATGGCCAGAGGGAAAGAAATATAAATAAATGACTCATAAAATTACTATAAGGAGAGATGGACAAGATCCACTTGCTCTGTGGACAATTGGGCGAAGCATTAAGAAAGAGGCTTTTGAGACTTGAAAACTAAAAAGGAGAAAACCCAACCGCTGGTGCAAAGAACTGTGAACAAACTGTGAACAACAATATATACATTGTTTAGGCACTCTTCTCCTCATTTCTCTATGTTACTGTCCAAGCTGCCTCCTAACAAGGTGAGGCTGAAAGAACTGAAAAAGACAGAATTTTATTCTAGGACTGTTATTGAGAGTGAGAAATCACCTAATGTCTAATACTGTGGATTGAGAAACTGAATTATAGTGTAAACTGTAAGTCTGGAAATGTACACTCTTTAAAAATCCTGTTTTTTGTTAATTTTTAGAATTTTAAATTTCGTTTAGAGGCAGAGAAAGAGTCAGTGATAGACAGATGGTTCACTCCCCTGGTTGCAACAGCTCCTGGTTGGGGCCAAAGCCCAGAGCCAGAAATTCAGTCCAGGTCTCCCATGTGGGTAGCAGGGACTTAACTACTTGAGTCATTCCTGCTGTCTTCCAGGGTCTGCATTAGCAGAAAGCTGGAGTTACAAGACAGAGCCAAGATTGGAATTCTATGGGATGCAGGTTTTGAACCTAGGCATATGGGACACACGTATCTTAACTGGTGTCTTAACCACTGCCCATTTTGCCATACATAAAAATTCTGTTTTTAAAGAGTATTTGATGTTTAATAAGTGCACACATATACTGTCAATGGAACAAAAATAAGAGACAGAATTATATAGAAACATGAGATTCCAAGATTCTGAGAAAAGTTAAATGCAAGAAAGAAATGGTGAAGGGAAAAACAAAATGTTAAAGAGTATTATCTAGGGGCCCATGCTGTGGCACAGCAGGTAAAGCCGCCGCCTGCAGTGCCGGCGTCCCATATGAGTGCCAGTTCGAGTCCTGGCTGCTCCACTTCTGATCTAGCTCTCTGCTATGACCCGGGAAAGCAGTGGAAGATGGCTCAAATCCTTGGGCCCCTACATCCATGTGGGCGACCCAGAGGAAGCTCCTGGCTCCTGGCTTCAGATTGGTGCAGTTCTGGCCATTGCAGCCATCTGGGGAGTGAACCAGTGGATGGAAGACCTCTCTCTCTCTCTCTCTCTCTGCCTCTCTGTAACTCTTTCAGATGGATAAATAAATCTTAAAAAAAAATAAAGTAAAATAAAGAGTATTATATATGGATGTTAGAATTATGAGTGATTTTTATTTGCTTCTCTGTGCTGGGCTATTTTCCAATTTTCTCCAAAATTACGCATTTTTCATTTCAGAATTAGAATAAACATAATAATTGAAAATTATGTATGTAAATGTCATCAGTAGTCAACGTAATGTGTAGAGAATATAGTACAGAAACTTTAGGACCATTAGTATATGATCTTTGGACACATTTTGTTCAAAAATTTATAAATAATTTTAATTTGTACTAACAGGTCATCTCTCAAAATTTATGTCAAATATAAAATAAATGACTAAGGAAGATAGAAATAATAACTCCTAAATTCAAGATAATTTATATGAAGTACCTACTGGGGGAGTCAAAATTGTGGCACCGTGAGGTAAGCTGCTACTTGTTACACTGGCATCCAATACCTGAATTCAGCCTGGAATCCTGGCTGCTCTACTTCCAATCCAGCTTCTTGCTAATGTGCCTGGGAAGGTAGCCAAAGATATGCCACCCACTCATTTGGGAGACTGGGATGAGTTCTTGGTTCCTGGCTTCTCCCTGGCCATTGTAGGCATTTAAGAAGTGAAGCAGTGCATGGAAAATATCTGCGCCCCTCCCCCCACCCCAGACATTGTTTTTCTGCCTTTCTTCCTTTAAGATATAATTTTTTAAGAAAGCACCTACTAGAGTGTCCATGTGCCATAAATGATAGTTCTTTTTCTTGAAATATAGTGAATTTCTCTTACGTAGAGGAGAACATAGTATTGGCAAAATGGAGAAAAAATATAATTCAGTGAGGCCCAAGGAATATGGAGCCTTTCTCTTGAACAGAAAACAAGAAAAGGCAATCACTTATGAACAGTCTGTAAAGTGAAATACAAGCATGTAAATTATGGCAAGTTTCAGATTATAGAGTACTACATGACATTTGAAGCAAAGTGATTTACTCAGCTAAGAACGGGCACATGGGCATGTCTAAGTCCTTAACCTATGGCCCGGTTATTAACTCTTACATACAACACGTAGTATCATGCTCTCCTGAACACCTTGTAAACCCAATTGCGCATGAATTATCATTATTATTTTTAAGAGGTATGTTGCTTTGGACAACAGTGTTTTTTCTTCTTACTATTCATGAAATTCTTTACTTAGTGGAAGGTTAAGTTTGTGATTATAAAATAAACTGAGAGGATGTCATTGTAAAAATTTAAAGAATAAAAAAGGAAGGAGGAAAGAGGGTGAGAGTGTGAGTGGGAGGGAGGGTGGGGTGGGAAGTATCATTATGCTCCTAAATCTGTATATATGAAATTTTTTCACCTTATATAAATGCAAAAATTGAAAAAAATAAAATAAAATTTAAAATCATGCCAAGAACAAAAAAGAGACAGAAACAAAAAGAAAAAGAAAGACTTGAGTACTTTTAATTGCAGCCATTTATTTGTGACTAGGAATTTGAACGGAATCAATTTCATTGAATCTTAATGTTTGCAAATCTCCTAATTTCAGCTAAGATCAAAGCATTCAACACTATTTTCAGAAGTAAAAGCCATTAGCTTGTAAAAGTGCACTAAAATATGTCAGAGTCAGGGTCAGGAAAGAAAGGTGGTATATCCTCCTATTTCCTGTTAAATCCATTCGTGTACCTGACAACGTTTCTTTAAAAAAAAAAAAACTTTTTAAATATAAAGAGAACAGATTTTATGCATTCCATAGGTACAACTCCAAGAATACAACCACACTTCCCACCCCACCTTCTCATTATCCTCCCTCCCTCCCCATTCTTCATCAATTTTTGCAAGGACATAATTTTAATCCATTTTATATTCACAGGCTTAATTTACCACTAATTAAAACATTCCTCAATTAAAAACTAGGAACACCACAGTTCCACAAGAGTATAAAAACAAGCTAAAAATGACAATCATATCCCAAAGTGGCCATTTCATTCCCATGCTTTTTCTTGTATTCTATATTAGCTGCCACATAACAGAGAAACCATAGTTTTTTAGAGACTGGCTTGTTTCACTAAGCGTAATGATTTCCAGTTGCATCCATTCCATTTTTTTTTGTAAAAGACAGTATTTAATTCTTTTTTTATGGCTGACTAGTACTCCATAGTCCATATATACCACATTTTCTTAATCCAGTCATCAGTTGATGGACAGCTGGGTTGATTCCATATCTTAGCAATTGTGAATTGAGCTAAAATACACAAGGAGGTACAAATAACTCTTTTGCATGTTGATTTCCTTTGGGTAAATTCCCAGGAGTGGGCTGGCTGGTCCATCTATTTTCAGATCTCTGAGGAATCTTTACACTGCCTTCCATGAAGTACGGAGCCATCTCTAGACTCCATGAGAAAAGTGGCTTTCACCTCATTCTTCGTCTGTTTCAGAGTTATTCACCTCCTTCATCAAATGTATACTTTTGTGGGCTTCTCCCTTTTAATTAACATTCAACAATACTATCAGTAAACCTCAGAAGTATTTATACTTGTTTCCCAAGGGAAAAGCAGGAAATGTGTACCCCACAATGATGGTTTCATCATTACAATGCAGAATCAAAGTGTTTACTACAGTGAAAGAATTAATAGTCTAATCAGCTCATTCTTTCTTATTAGAAGGCATTGAGGTTGTAATTTGAAGTGAAATCATTCTACTGATCCCAATGCCAGTTCCAGCTTGTTGACTTTAATGGGAAAGTATAACACTTGGAAATGTGAAAACACAGTGGGTAATATTTATATGAAATCTTCAAGAACCATGGTATTTTGCTCATGTGGAATAGTATGGCATTTTGCCTAGATCAGGGAACCAACAGATTAGCACATTAACACTTTTAGGAAACATGCATATAATTTGCTTTGAATGTGTTCTTTGACTTCTAGGAGGAATACCTAATGATTTCAAACTGACAGGCTACTTTATAAAGCATTTCTTAAAGGTACCAGTTGTTAAGAATCTCCTAGCATCAACATTATAGAATAAGTATAAAAGACATTTTTTGGACAAGAAAAGTTCACTTGAGGAAGTTCTAAAAATGTCCTAAATCTATAAATTTAGAAATATTTCTTAAACTGATCTTCAATTGTACATTTTAAAGGATATCTTATATTTAAGTCGTATGCCAAGAGTGGTTTCAAATACTCTTCATTTCTATCCTCCATGAGTTAGGAACTATTTACAATCCTCATTTTGGAGATAAATAAATTAAGACACAGAGAATTTAAAAGAATTTGTCCAAAATCATATATCTGGTAACTGTAAAAACCTAGATTTGAACCTGAGCAGTCTACCTCCAAGACTATGTGCTATAGACACAGACAGACAATGACAAGAGAAAAACAGCCTTCATCCATTGGTCAATTCTCCAATAGCCCTTTATGGCTAAGAATAATTGAGAGCCAAAACTGAAAGCAAGTAACTCCATCCAGATTTCCCATGCGGGTGGAAGGAAACCCAATGACTTCAGCCACCACTGCCATCTTCCAGTGTTTGCAGTGGCAAAAATTGAAGTCAGGAGCCCAAGCTGGCTATTGAACCCACTCACTCCAAAGGAGAACACAGCATCTTAACTGCCAGGTTAAATGCCCACCACCAAGACTATACTCTTAACTACTACACTCAATAACTCCATGCATGGATAGGCTGGGATCCTATAAACAGGTAAATAATGTTAACAGCATTAAAAAGTTTAATGTTCACCTTCCTGTTTTTTTAAGATTTATTTATTTATTTAGAAGAGTTACAGAGAGAGAGGGAGAGACAGAGACAGAGGTGTGGGGGGGGGGGGGAGAGGTCTTCCATCTGCTCATTCACTCTCCAGATGGCTTCAAGGGCTAGGGCTGGGTTGGGCTGAAACCAGGAGCCAGGAGATTCATCAAAGTCTTCCACTTGGGTGGCAGAGGGCCCAAACAGTTGGGCCATCTTCTGTTGCTTTTCCCAGGCTATTAGCAGGTAACTGGGTCAGAAGTGGAGCAGCTGGGACATGAACTGGCATCCATATTGGATGCCAGCATCATAGGCAGCAGCTTAACCTGTTGTGCTTCAATGCCAGCCTCTCTCCTTCATATTTATTTTATAAGTGGGGAGGGACTATATTTGTCATTTAATTAGATTCAAGCCAAACATGTTAACAGTATTGTTATATACCAAGGGACTGTAAATTTGCTTAATAAATACAATGCTACCACTGCTAAAGATAAATATTAATTAGTTTCTAATAGATTTAGTCCCTAAATTGGTCTAAAAATTCCTTGAAAGATTTGCTTAAAAAAGGAAACAAAATTTTTATTTTCTCTTATTTTTTTATATTTCAAAAAATTCATGGAAGTAGAATTAAAAGATAATGGGCATTTTCCATGAAATTTTTGAAGTACCCTTATATCATTCTCTGTAAGTTTTTTGTTCCATGATGGCACAAATGCTAGTATGAAGTTTTAATTTAGAGGATACAAGATAGAGAACCACTGTTTGGTACAGAAGGTGAAGATGAGAGTGATCAACAGTAAGGGCAAGGACAGTGAGTTTTGATGTGATTGACAGCAAAGGTAGAGAGAGGGAAGGGCTGTGTAAAAATGCACAGACATTGAGTTGAGGAAGCAGCTTCTGACCCACCCTAACCCTCCAACACTGAAGAAAGTCTCTTGTATAGGAAACAATGAAAGATTCATAGCCACAGCTCACTGGCTAGTTTTTGCATATATGAGCAACCTTGCTTCCACAAGAGAAAATAACTTTATTACCATTTTTTGCCCTTTTCCTGTATAATACTACTACCATTGAGAGCTGTCATTCAGGTTAACCAGGTGCATTTTGGAGTAGCAGAAGGCAAAGAGATGGCATACTTTAGAAAGGCTTTTCTTTCTTTCTTTTTCTTTTTTATCCAGCAGCGTTGCATCTATCTTTATTATTTTTGTTTTATACTTATCATTTCTTCTCACACATCATATCCTATCTTGTATCTAAAGAGACTACACATTGAGGTCCATACAATGAAAATAAGAAATAAACTAAGGACACACAAGAAATCAATACAAGGCTTGTGAAATTAGCCAGACAGTCTAATAAACTCCATATCAAAAACTAAAACATGAAAGATTGAATTCTTTACCAGATCTTTCCCCTTTCAAACCTCAACAGACACACACTACAACATCCATTCTGGGTAATTGGAATCAGAGCACTTGGAGTATGATTTTTTTTCTTGAACATTCCAATTCTCAATGTCATTGAGTCTTTTATGAATATTTGCAGCCCATCTGTCTACTTCCTTTGATGAATTAGAGAGAATTATTTGACGAATTATTTCTCCCTCTTTTCGGTTTTTTAAGTAATCACTTAGGAGTTCTGAGCAAAGGATAATTACTGTAGTTTTGTGCTTTTTATCAAACCTTTCAAAGGCTATTAAGAACAGATTCAAGGTAAATGAGATTGGAAGTAGGGAATCCAAATAGGAGGCTGAGGTAGCCTAGGTAAAATAAAAAGTGATGATACTAACCCAGGAAGAGTAAGGAAGAGAGGGAGAGGACACAAAAAGTTTTTAAAATAGGATTTAGTGATTGAATATGTGGTTAGTGAAGATAGACTATGGAAAAAGAACAGGTTCAAGACCTAATATAAAGAATTTGTTCTAAAGTAAGTTGAGCATGTGTACCTCATGGGTGAGTCAGATTAAAAGATTCAGTAGAGAGCAGCCTTAACATGAAATTTATGGAGCATCTGCAGAGGAATAATAGATGAAGCATCACCAGACTGCAGGTGTTTGGTTTGATGAAGATAGATGAGAAAATTCAAGGAGAGTTCACAGTGTGAGCAAATAGCTCAAGGACAAAACTGTTAATAACAAGATTAGTGGAGTTAGGGGAAGGAAAAAATGCCTGTAAATGATAACAAACAACTACATACTATTAATATTCATGTCTACTTTCATCCTGCTAAGTTCTCCATTATTCTTCTTGGACTGAAAACCTAGATACCATGTCTAACTCCCTGGACAGTAACATTTCCATTTTGATTTTGTAAACAGATGGTGCTTACATGTAAACAGAGGGCAGAAGAGGAGATGTGGATCTCAAAGAGCATGTGCTGGATCACCTGTGGATGGCAGACTTTGAGATTTGCTAGGGGCTTTTGGACACTGTCCTGAGGACCCTTCACTGCTAAAGGCAGCAGATTTTATTGGCTGCATTTTACTGAACTTTGTATAGCCAGTGAAGCTTCCTTACATTTTATCCCTAATCATTCCAATGGTGTGAAAGCCTGTAATTTCCCATATTAGATATCTTCTTGCTCAAAATGTTCACAACAAGGTATGTGCTCATAAAGAAACCTTTACTAATATAGAAAGTGATCAGAGTAAAAGACAAGAGGCTTTTTCATCAGACTGAGAGTAATACATTAAAAAAGAGGAGAGCAGTATAGACAGATTTTGGACAGAAAACTTTTTGAGAAGGAAAGGAGACTTAGATGGCAGCTGAAAAGGGAATATAGATCAAACTATTTTGAGTATGCATGTGTGCATGCAAATATGTTTTATGTTAAGATAAACCTAAGCATGTTAGTAAATTAAGGCAAAAGCCAGTGGAAAGGAAGAAGGTGAAATAGTGACTATGGCCAACGCAGTCAGATTCTGGACTAGATGAAAGGGAACAGGGCCAATGCTGGCTAGGTTGTCCATAAACAGGAAGGGTGTGCTATTCTTGTTAGAGCACTAAAAGAAAGAAGATATGAATTGTGAAGTTGAAAGAAGTTATACTTTTCTCATTGGAATAGAGTTCAAGTGTAGAGAACATCGGGTTTGAGCACCCAGGCATCCATGGCACCTTCTTTTGGTAATCAAACCCAACTTCTCTTGTAGAATCACCTTTCCATTCTCAACCCTGTGACTCTAAGTAGACCACATGACCCAGCCCTAATACAATCAGAACATCACATTGCATGGTCTATGGTGATTGGTCCAGGCATGAGTCACAGCTGTAGCTAACAGCATATGCTGAGACATTTGCTGAGGCTACTGGTTAAGGGGCAGGTATATTTTCATGTGGGACTTCAAGACATAATTTACCCTGCTTTCATGATAGGATGAGTTTTTTACGAGAACATAGTTAAACCAGAAGGAATAGAGCTGAGAAGAGAGAAAGTGGGACAAACCAAGTCCTGGGAATACAGATCAAGCCTGCTTCTCTGACCTTCACTGGAAGCCAGACCCTCTCTTGAACTTTTCAATTAGTTTAACCAATAAATTCCACTTTTGCCTAAGCCAGTGTGAGCTGGGTTTTCCTTCATTTGCTGAAAGCATTCTAAGTCATAAAGCAAGATTGTTGAAAGTGGTGGGGGTAGGATGTAAACTAATACATTAAAAATAAAAATCAGACTGATAGCATAAACAGCAAAGCTAAGGATCTTAACCAATAATCACCCAGTTAGGCCATGAAACGCAATTCAGTTTGGCTGAACTCAACCATGCTAGTGTCAAGTTAAAATCAATAATTTGGTTTTGTAAATTTTCTCTTTAGCAGCTAAGGAAACTTATTTTTTCATCACTTGCAATTGCCTTTGTTAAGTATAGACCGCTTTTGTCCAGGCTCATATGACACCTAACATCTGGAAAAAAATTGAAAAATGTGATGTCAACCATGTGTTTTGTCAAACACAATTACAAACCCCTAGGTAGTTAGAAAATATCTAATAATTGTTTCAGATTTCATCTGAATCATGTATATACTGCATTTGTGACTCAAAACTTTCAGAGTTAAGGAACATAATCTCTGCACCCACCATTCTTATTTTACAAGTCAACCCCCAGCCCAAATGTGATGTCAGCTTTTCCCCCCACTTAATATTTCCCTTGTGTAGTGTTTTCTCAATGCAAATGCATCAAAATTTCAGCTCCATGAGCAACTGTTCACATTGGAGTCATATGTCTTTTATTTCAACTCTGTTGCATAAAGGGCAGTAGGATTTAGGATATTCAGGTTGGAAGGGAAATGAGGATTTGGAAAGATAAAACTAAACATTTTATTTTATGAATAATAAAGCTGATGCTCAAGAAAGTTAAATAACTTATGCAAGGCGCCATTGTTAGATAGTGGTTAAGTGAGGTTTGGACCTATGACTTTTGATGACTACTCATACACCATAATAATATCTCTATCTGTTATAACCTGCTCAGAAGTAAATTTTGATAATGTTCCTATTTTGCAATAAGGGGCACTAGATAGTTAGATAGAGAGTTACTCCAAATAGTGTCAATGAGTCTTAAATACCTCTTTCTAAGGATCCAAAAAAGTACAGTCTTTAAATATCTGGAAAGTTTCTCTATATTATTAAATTCCTAAGCACCATTGCTAGTATTTCACTATCCATTGTCCCAGGGAATTATTGTTCAAATACTTAATGTCAACTCGTGGGCATGTCATTTAATATGAATTATCTCATATTTGTGATTCTCTTTTTATGTTTAGATAGGAATTTAGTATATTTTTTATATCTTTTACTTTTTGGAACAGAATGGAATATAAAATCAAACCCATTTATACAATTTTCAGTAAGCAGTGTAGCCACATCTGTATGGTATATGAAGATATTGAAAAGAAGTTTAAAATCCTGATTTCTGGCTGTAAAGTCTTACTCACAGAGAATGGTCTAAGAGTGCAGAGCTTTTTTACAAAAAATATTATAACTGTTTGACTTCTTACTCATTAATCCATTTAGTTAGAGCTGTGATATGAACAAATAGTCTATAATAAACTTCTATTATTTCACTATGCTTAATTATTGTCATCAAATGGAAAGCTATCTATTCACATAGACACAGCTGTTAGCTAAGAGTTACAAAAACAAGCTAAACAATTTATTCTGAGTAAGTTTCAGGAAAAGTTTTATAATTCCTTCACATTTCATAGCTAAAATTAAAATTATGAGTTTTAATAAGACTTATATGGAGAGAAGTTTGTCTCAAAATCCTAAAGAAACAAACCAAAATTTTGGAAATTTAAACAATCATTATATATATTCTATCCATTTTCAGTCAAGAAAAGGAAAAGGTAAGGTCAAAAATTTAAAATAACATGATATTTTAAAGAATGTAAGGGTGGGCATTTGCCCTAGTAATTAAGACACCAGGGTCTCACATTGAAATGCCTGGATTTGAGTCTTATTCCTGGCTCCTGACTCCAGTTTCCTGCTAATGCAAATCCTGAAGATAGCAGGTACTGGATCAAGTAGTTAGGTTTCTGCCACCCACCTCAGAGACCTGGATTAAGTTCCTGGTTACTGGAGTGCTCTCTCTCTCTCTCGCTCGCTCTCTCTCTCTCTCACACACACACACACACTCCCTTCTTCTCATTCACCCTTTCCCTCCCTCTCTCTTCATCTCAAATTAATAAATGAATAATTTTAAAAATAATAAAAATATAGAATCTATGAATTGCAGAGCCTCTCAAACTGGAAGAAACAATATTTACAGTAATTCTACGTAGCCAGCCTTTTACCCAACACAATAAATATAGGGACACGGAAGGAAAGGAAGTAGTTCAGCTTCTAAGAAGCTCATGAAATCAGTGGAAAGTATCAAATATTTTACATTGAAGTACAATTATTCTTTTTCTTCCTCACACTGTGATATACCACTTAATAAGTGATTACAAATTCTTCTGACTTCCTGGAATTAGATGATATACTTTTTTTTCTGTTATTCAAACTGGACGTCAGAAAAATTTTTAAAAGATTTATTTATGGGGCCAGCACTTTGGCATAGCAGGTAAAGCCGCTGCCTGCAGTGCCAGCACCCCATATAGGCACCTGTTGGAGTCTTGGCTGCTCCACTTCCGATCTAGCTCTCTGTTATGGCCTGGGAAAGCAGTAAAAGATAGCCCAAGTCCTTGGGTGCTTGCACCTGTGTGGGAGACTGAGAAGAATCTCCTGGCTCCTGACTTTGAATCAGCCCAGCTCTGGCTGTTGCAGCCATTTGGGGAGTGAACCGGCGGATGGAAGATCTCTCTATCTCTTCCTCTCTCTGTCTTTAACTCTACTTTCCAAGTAAATAAGTAAATCTTTAAAAAAAAAAAAAAAGAAATAGAAAGAGAAAAGGATTGACTATCTTATTTGAAAGGCAGAGTCACAGAGAGACAGAGAGAGAAAGACCTTCCATTGCTGTTCACTCCCCAAATGGTTGCAATGGCCAGGGCTGGGCCAGGCCAAAGCCAACAGCCTGGAACTCCATTCAGATTTCCCAAATGGGTGGCAGGGACCCAAGCAGTCAGGCTGTCATCCATTGCTTTTTCAGGCACATTAGCAGGGAGCTGGATTGGAAGCAGAACAGCCAGACCTCCAACTAGCACTCAAATGGGATTCTGGTATTGCAGGTGGCAGCTTAACTCATTGTGTCACACTGACCCCAAGTCAGCAAATTGATGCTGATAAAATAGTTTTCAATCTGAGGACTTGGAATTTACAGAGAACTTCTATCTATTATCTCATGGAAATAATTCAGACACCATATAATTGGTAGGAAAAAAGGTTTTTCTCCATTTTACAGATAAAGAAACTTAGACCAAGCAAAAAGACCTCTCTTGGTGGAATTAGTGGTGTCTGGGTAATTGGGGTAAAATGAAGTTTAACTTAATTAAGCTTCAAATTTAACTGCATGGTCATTCAACCTAAAAACCAGGAGCACTATTTAAAAATCTTAACCTAACCAGTTGTCTGTGACATAAAACTATGTCACTTTCAGTCTTTCTGGGCCCAATTTCAGAAAAAGTTGCTTGTATTAGCAAAATAAGTTTTAGTTTTGAATGTTAGAAAACAAAAAACAAGAATGATTTAAATAAAATAGAAACTTATGTCATTTGCTCATAAAGAAGTCTGAAGATGACAGTTCATGCCTGGGAGGGCATCCCAAGGAATCAGGGATCCAGCTCTCTTATTATCCTACTGTTTTGTCATTTGCAGTATGAGTTTTTACTTCAGTGCTCTGTCTGGTTACTCAAACTCTATCCATCACATCTCTATTCCAGCCAACAGGAAGAAGGGTGCACCACATCTCTGAAAATATGAAATATGTATGAGATACACTTCTTGTGAGCTGCATATAACACTTCCATTTTTGTTGGTCAGAGGCTAGTCACATTCACACATAAAACAAAAGCTAGTAGGAAATCAATCTTTATTTTGAATAGTTATGAACTAACCTAAAAATGTAGGATCCTGTTACAAAGAAAAAAGAAGGGGATAGAATTTTGAGACCAATGCCAGTCAGCTAAACTCGTCTATCAATGTTAAGATATTATGTGTAAGAAAGTATATTTTATTTCTAACATAAGACAGTTTGTAGTGTTATCAGTGAATCTGACTACAGGTATAAGATATTTCCTTATATAGTGCTATCGTTGGATATTTCAGACCAGTCAGAGAGCAGATGTGACTGTCATGAGCATGCACCCACAGATGTTGCATTAACATCTGTAATTAAGCATATGCCCCAGTGTTTCCATAGAGGCTGTGATTCACACAAGCTGCTCACAGCCAACAACTGGCTGGGACAGGTTTGCTAAGACAGTCCTGTTCCTAGGAGACTTGGGACTCTCCCAACAACTGACATTGGACAATTTTTCTGGAACCTCCTGAGATGGCACAGCAGCCCAGGAGCTCCACCCAGTCTTCTTTTCCTCTCTTTCACTCAGGGGTCATATTTGTACCATGGTCTGGTGGCTCTCGCAGCCTTCCCCAGCCCATCCATATTTCCTCTCACACACACCTTCCTTCCTTAATAAAAGCATTTCTCGTTAAATCCTGCCTTACCATCTGCTTCAGGGAGAACCTACATTAACAAAACATAGTGTTTCTTTTAAAAGAAATAGAACTCATGGAATTTTAAAAAACATAAATAGACTTTCTGACAGAACTAAACTTTTGCTAAGTAGGCACATCTTCAGGATCAGTGTTATATGTTAACATTCATCTCCACAAATTTCTTCTCCTCTAGGATTATTTTTAAATATGGCAGCAGCTAAATACTTTGTAACACTTTTTCTTTTCTAATACAATAACAACATTTTACTAGGCTTATAACCATAGTGTTGGTATAAATATCTAACTTGGAGCAATTTTTTTTTTTTTGACAGGCAGAATGGACAGTGAGAGAGAGAGAGACAGAGAGAAAGGTCTTCCTTTGCTGTTGGTTCACCCTCCAATGGCCGCCGCAGTAGCGCGCTGCGGCTGGCGCACCGCGCTGATCCGATGGCAGGAGCCAGGTGCTTCCTCCTGGTCTCCCATGCGGATGCAGGGCCCAAGGACCTGGGCCATCCTCCACTGCACTCCCGGGCCACAGCAGAGAGCTGGACTGGAAGAGGAGCAACCAGGACAGAATCCGACGCCCCAACCAGGATAAGAACTCCGGGGTGCCCGCGCCGCAGGCAGAGAATTAGCCTAGTGAGCCACGGCGCCAGCCTATCCACTTTCTTAATGCATTTCTTCTTCAAACTCTCCAGAATAACTCATGTGGAAAGAGATCTTGAGAAATCAGAAGGTTGGTGAAGAGGCAAAAAAGGCAACAGTTAGATCTAGGGTGGCAGAAGTAGCAACCTATACACTAGGGGTCTGACACATACAAAGTTTGACAAGTTGCCATACATCTGTAAACATCAAAGGAGAGTACTGGACAAAAGAAGGCCTCAGGCTTGCTTTGTTTTGGTATCATTTGTTGCTGTTGTCTTTATGTTTCCTTAGAAAATTCTAGCAATGTTTGGGGTGTTGACTTCCAATCTTTTTGCCAGCTGATGGCGTGGCAAATGGTTCAGTTGCTGGATTCACAGAGTTCCTCAACTCACATTTTTATTTCTTTAAAAAAAAAACATTTAAAAGTAAATTAAATTTCAATTGTTTGGACTAAGTTATACTTTATGTTCAACATATCAAATATTATCATTTTATGAACAAAATTAGCTGCTGAAGCTTTTACATATTCTAATCTTCTCAAATGACCACAGTGACTTTCACTGTCACAGCAAAAGATCACAGGAAGTTCAAAGCATATATTAGAAAATATCTTTGGGAAAATGGCAGAGCAAAGTTACTACTTATCAACAGTCATATTGAACGTTAATGGCCTCAACTCTCCAGTTAAAAGACACAGATTGGATGAATGGGATAAGGAACAAAACCCATCTATTTGCTGCTTATAAGAAACACATCTTTCCAACAAAGATGCATGCAAACTGAAATGAAAGGCTGGAAAAAGATATACCATACCAACAGAAATGAAAAAAGAGTGGGTGTAGCCATATTAATGTCAGACAAAATAAACTTTAACACAAAAACTGTTAAGAGAGACAAAGAGGGGCACTATATAATGATTAAGGGATCAATTCAACAGGAAGATATAACGATTATCAATGTATATGCACCTAATTACAGGGCACCAGTTTATTTAAAAGATATGTTAAGGGACTTTAAAGGGAGACTTAGACTCCAATACAATAGTACTGGGGGACATCAATACTCCACTCTCAGAAACAGACAGATAACAGGACAGAAGATCAACAAGGAAACAGTAGATTTAAACGACGCTATAGCCCAAACGGATCTAACAGATATCTACAGAACTTTTCATCCTACACAGAAAGCATTGACATTCTTCTCAGAAGTACATGGAACCTTCTCTAGGATTGGCCACATACTAAGCCATAAAGCAAGTCTCAGCAAATTCAGAAGAATTAGAATCATACGATGAAGCTTCTCAGACCACAGGGGAATGAAGTTGGAAATTAACAACTCAGGAATCCCTAGAGCATATGCAAACACATGGAGATTGAACAACATGCTCCTGAATGAACACTGGGACATAGAAGAAATAAAAAGAGACCCAAATCTAGTAGGAGAAGAGAAATCATTAAAATCAGAGAAGAAATCAACAGGATTGAATCCAAAAAAATATTACAAAACGTGAGCCAAATGAAGAGCTCGTTTTTTGAAAAAATAAACAAAATTGACACCTCACTGGCCCAACTAACTAAAAAAAGAAAAGACCCAAATCAATAAAATCAGAGATGAAAAAGAAAATGTACCAACAGAAACCACAGAAATAAAAAAGAATCATCAGAAATTACTACAAGGACTTGTATGCCAACAAATAGGGAAATCTATCAGAAATGGATAGATTCCTGGACACATGTAACCTACCAAAATTGAACCAGGAAGACATAGAAAACCTAAATAGACCCATAACTGATTCAGAAATTGAAACAGTAATAAAGGCCCTCCCAAGAAAGAGAAGCCCAGGACCAGATGGATTCACCGCTGAATTAACTCCAATTCTTCTCAAACTATTCAGAACAATAAAAAAAGAGGGAGTCTCTCCAAAATCTTTTTATGAAGCCAGCATCACCTTAATTCCTAAGCCGGAAAAAGATGTAGCATTGAAAGAAAATTACAGACCAATATCCCTGATGAACATAGATGCAAAAATACTCAATAAAATTCTGGCCAATAGAATACAACAACACATCAGAAAGATCATCCACCCAGACCAAGTGGGATTTATCCCTGGTATGCAGGGATGGTTCAGTGTTCACAAAACAATCAACGTGATACACCACATTAACAGACTGCAGAAGAAAAACCATAGGATTCTCTCAATAGACGCAGAGAAAGCATTTGATAAAATACAACACCCTTTCATGATGAAAACTCTAAGCAAACTGGGTATGGAAGGAACATTCCTCAATACAATCAAAGCAATTTATGAAAAACCCACAGCCAACATCCTATTGGATGGGGAAAAGTTGGAAGCATTTCCACTGAGATCTGGTACCAGACAGGGATGCCCACTCTCACCACTGCTATTCAATATAGTTCTGGAAGTTTTAGCCAGAGCTATTAGGCAAGAAAAAGAAATTGAAGGGATACAAATTGGGAAGGAAGAACTCAAACGATCCCTCTTTGCAGATGATATGATTCTTTATTTAGGGGACCCAAAGAACTCTACTAAGAGTCTATTGGAACTTATCGAAGAGTTTGGCAAAGTAGCAGGATATAAAATCAATGCACAAAAATCAACAGCCTTTGAATACACAGGCAATGCCACGGCTGAGAAAGAACTTCTAAGATCAATCCTAATCACAATAGCCACAAAAACCATCAGATACCTTGGAATAAACTTAACCAAGGACGTTAAAGATCTCTAAAATGAAAATTACAAAATCTTAAAGAAAGAAATAGAAGAGGATACCAAAAAATGGAAAACTCTTCCATGCTCATGGATTGGAAGAATCAATATCATCAAAATGTCCATTCTCCTAAAAGCAATTTACAGATTCACTGTGATATCAATCAAGATACCAAAGACATTCTTCTCAGATCTGGAAAAAATGATGCTGAAATTCATATGGAAACACAAGAGTCCTCGAATAGCTAAAGCAATCTTTTACAACAAAAGCAAAGCCAGAGGCATCACAATACCAGATTTCAGGACATACTATAGGGAAGTTGTTATCAAAACAGCTGGTACTGGTACAGAAACAGATGGATAGATCAATAGAACAGAATAGAAACGCCAGAAATCAATCCAAACATCTACAGCCAACTCATATTTGATCAAGGATCCAAAACCAATTCCTGGAGTAAAGACAGTCTATTCAATAAATGGTGCTGGGAAAATTGGGATTTCCACGTGCAGAAGCATGAAGCAAGACCCCTACCTTTCACCTTACACAAAAATCAACTCAACATGGATTAAATACATAAATATACTACCCAACACCATCAAGTTATTAGAGAACATTTGAGAAACCCTGCAAGATATAGGTACCTGCAGAGACTTCTTGGAAAAGACCCCAGAAGCACAGGCAGTCAAAGCCAAAATTAACATTTGAGATTGCATCAAATTGAGAAGTTTCTGTACTGCAAAAGTAACAGTCAGGAAAGTGAAGAGGTAACCAAAAATGGGAAAAAATATTTGCAAACTATGCAACAGATAAAGGGTTGATAACCAGCATCTACAAAGAAATCAAGAAACTCCACAACAACAAAACAAACAACCCACTTAAGAGATGGTCCAAGGACCTCAATAGACATTTTTCAAAAGAGGAAATCCAAATGGCTGACACATGAAAAAATGTTCATGATCACTAGCAATCAGGGAAATGCAAATCAAAACTACAATGTGGTTTCACTTCACCCCGGTTAGAATGGCTCACATTCAGAAATCTACCAACAACAGATGCTGGAGAGGATGTGAGGGAAAAGGGACACTAACCCACTGTTGCAGGATATGCAAACTGGTAAAGTCACTATGGAAGTCAGTCTGGAGATTCCTCAGAAACCTGAATATAACGCTACCATACAACCCAGCCATCCCACACCTTGGAATTTAACAAAAGTAAATTAAATTGGCAAACACAAAAGCTGTCTGAACATTAATGTTTATTGCAGCTCAATTCACAATAGCTAAGACCTGGAATCAACCCAAATACTCATTAACAGTAGACTGGATAAAGAAATTATGGGACATGTACTCTATAGAATACTATATAGCAGTCAAAAACAATGAAATCTGGTCATTTGAAACGAAATGGAGGAATCTGGAAAACATCATGCTGAGTGAATTAAGCCAGTCCCAAATGGACAAATATCATATGATCTCCCTGATTGGTGACAACTAACCGAGCACCAAAAAGGAAAGTGGTGAAGTGAAATGGACACTACGAGAAACGGTGGCTTGATCAGCCCTTGCCCTGACTGTTGATGTACAAATTAATACTTTATCCCTTTTAGTATTTTTTGTTCTAGTTAATACTATTGGTTGAACTCTGTAATTAACACACAATTATTCATAGGTGTTGAAATTTAACTGAAAAGTGATCCCTGTTAAATATAAGAATGGAAAAAGAGAGGGAGGAGATGTACAATTTGGGACATGCTCAAACGGACTTGCCCCAAATGGTGGAGTTATAAACATGCCAGTGGATTCCAATACAATCCCATCAAGGTGGCATGTACCAATGCCATCTCACTAGTCCATTTGATCGATTTCAGTTCTCAACTGATCATACTGATAGGTTTAAGAGTCAAAGGGATCACATAAACAAGACTAGTGTCTGCTAATACTAACTGATAAAATCAAAAAGGGAGAGAAAGATCCAACATGGGAAGCAGAATACACAGCAGACTCATAGAGTGGCAGATGTCCTAAATAGCACTCTGGCCTCAGAATCAGCCCTTAAGGCATTCGGATCTGGATGAAGAGCCCATAAGAGTATTTTAGGCATGCAAAGCCAAGACACTCTGGCAAAAAACAAAAAACAAAACAAAACAACAACAACAACAAAAAAAAAACCCTAAATGAAGGATCTCAGCGAGTGTGATCCCAGTGGAAAGAACAGGGCCATCAAGGTAGGAGGTAACTTTCTCTGCAGGGAGGAGAGAACTTACAATTGTGACTATGACCTTGTCTAAATAAGATTGAAGTCGGTGAACTCAAAAGGCTTCCATAGCCTTGGCAATTCATGACTAGAGCCTAGGGAGATTACTGATGCCATAAACAAGAGTGTCAAATTGTTAAGTCAGCAACAGGAGTCACTGTGTACTTACTCCTCATGTGGGATCTCTGTCCTTAGTGTGTTGTTCAATGTGAAGTAATGTTATAACTAGTACTCAAACAGTATTTTACACTTTATGTTCTGTGTGGGTGAAAACTGATGAAATCTTTATTTAATACATACTAAATTGATCTTCCATATATAAAAATAATTGAAAGTGAATGTTGATGTGAATGGAATGGGAGAGGGAGCAGGAGATGGGAGGGTTGCGGGTGGGAGGGAAGTTATGGGGAAGAGGGAGGGAAAGCCATTGTAATCCATAAATTGTACTTTGGAAATTTATATTTACTAATTAAAATTTTTTTGTAACATCTGTTTCACTTTTTTTTTAACTTTTATTTAATGAATATAAATTTCCAAAGTACAGCTTATGGATTACAATGGCTTCCCCCCCATAACTTCCCTCCCACCCACAACCCTCCCCTTTCCCGCTCCCTCTCCCCTTCCATTCACATCATGATTCATTTTCAATTCTCTTTATATACAGAAGATCAGTTTAGTATATATTGAGTAAAGATTTCAACAGTTTGCCCCCACATAGCAACACAAAGTGAAAAAATACTGTTGGAGTACTAGTTATAGCATTAAATAAGAGTGTACAGCATATTAAAGACAGAGATCCTACATGATATTTTTTAAAAAATTAATTAATTATCTATGCAATTTCCAATTTAACACCAGGGTTTTTTTTCATCTTCAATTATCTTTATATGCAGAAGATCGATTCTGTATATACTAAGTAAAGATTTCATCAGTTTGCACCCACGCAGAAACACAAAGTGTAAAAATACTGTTTTAGTACTAGTTATAGCATCACTTCACATTGGACAACACATTAAGGACAGATCCCACATGAGATGTAAGTACACAGTGACTCCTGTTGTTGACTTAACAATTTGACACTCTTATTTATGGCGTCAGTAATCTCCCTAGGCTCTAGTCATGAGTTGCCAAGGCTATGGAAGCCTTTAGGGTTTTCTGACTTCGATCTTATTCCGATAGGGTCATAGTCAAAGTGGAAGTTCTCTCCTCCCTTCAGAGAAAGGTACCTCCTTCTTTGATGGCCCCGTTCTTTCCACTGGGATCTCACTCACAGAGATCTTTCATTTAGGTCTTCTTTTTTTTTGCCAGAGTGTCTTGGCTTTGCATGGCTAAAATACTCTTTTTTTTTTTCCAGGGTGTCTTGGCTTTCCGTGCCTAAAATACTCTCATGGGCTCTTCAGCCAGATCCGAATGCCTTAAGGGCTGATTCTGAGGCCAGAGTGCTATTTAGGACATCTGCCACTCTATGAGTCTGCTGTGTATCCTGCTTCCCATGTTGGATCTTTCTCTCCCTTTTTGATTCTATCAGTTAGTATTAGCAGACACTAGTCTTGTTTGTGTGATCCCTTTGACTCTTAGACCTATCAAAGTCATCAATTGTGAACTGAAATCGATCAAATGGACTAGTGAGATGGCATTGGTACATGCCACCTTGATGGGATTGTATTGGAATCCCCTGGCATGTTTATAACTCCACCATTTGGGGCAAGTCCGTTTGAGCATGTCCCAAATTGTACATCTCCTCCCTCTTTTTTTTTCATAAAAAAGTGAAATATTACCTATGTTTTAAGTGTTGCGAAAATGTCTTTTTTTTCAGTTAGACTCCTTTTACAGTAATTACATTATTTAATAGAGAATCATTATGGCAAAAGAAAGCAATAGGGAAAGGCAGGAGTCCAGGGACCAGGCACAGTTCGATGGCATTGGGCAAAATCCTTGGAAACCTAAAAATTCCTAGAAGAGAGACTTAGCTGTATACCTGTTCTGGAGCTTCTCACAAGACCTAATACAGATCTGGATGCCTAAATCCTTTAGAAGTAGACAGATGGGAGGTGGGCAGTCACGTGGGTAAGAAATTGGAAAGGGACAAGGAGGCTTGGAATGAAAGGCAGAGCCTCCTGCCAGCACTCAGATTTGTAGAGAAACAGAAAGGAATGCACTTGACCCTAGGAATCCAATGACCTTGAGGAAGTCAAGACCTCATTCGGCAGATCTTCAAAAATAAACTGTTGGGAAAAGCAAACACCTGAACTAATGAAAATAACTTTCTCCTAGAAAGTGAAAGTAGTTCTCATAGCATTCTTGGTAGAGAAATGTCTAGGAAACAAATTGCAAGTTAGCCTGAAGGGTTCCCAGGAAATTTCTGTCTGCCCTGACATCATTGTAGGTGGGGCTTATGGGGATTGGCTGGAATACAATGAGATGCTCCATTTTGACAAATCCTTCCTCCTTTCTGAGAAGCAGTGCTCCCCTAGGTTCCAGCTCCTGTGATCCTGGCATTGGGCTTCAATTTGATTTCGTTTAGCATCTGCCTTGGGACTGGAGGAGAAACTACTTAATTCTGTGGCAAGGAGAATTCTGGCAGGAGCTGCAGGGCTGGGCTGGGAAGCTGAGACATGTTGAAGGCCAGAAGGCTGAGAGCTCTTGAGGTCACCTTCCTCAGCAGGCTAGCCTGGGGGAACCTCCTCCTTTCTCAGACTTGAGCAGTTTGTGCATCCCTCAGAGCAGTTGTCTTAATTAGCTTTGTACTCATTATTTGTGAGCTTGTTATTTCTCTTTTAAGAGATCACGGGTTTCCTGAAGGCAGCACCCTTCTGCTTGCCCCTTCCAGTGGCTCACAAAGGATGCTGGTTAACTGTTGTAGAATGTATGGAATGGAAGACAGACCAGCAGAAGAGGTCGTGGCAGTGTCTACAGACTCTTTCACTGTCATAAACCCTCTCTTCCAAGGTTTCTGTTTTGTGTTGCTTCCTTTGTTGCTCTTTTGAGAGCAATTATCAAACACACCCAGAGAGCTAAAAGAGAAGAGATTCTCATCCTCTACCTTCCTTCTGGCCCCTTTCAACACATTACAACTGTGCCCCATTGTTTCAGGGACCTCTCACCCTTTGGGGTTCTGCTGCTTTGCCTTCCCCTTGGATCACTCATTCTCAGTCTTTTTTTTTTCCCCCATTTACATAGGGAGCTAACAGCCATCCACTAAGCATCCATTTTAACTCTTTTGGCAAACTTTTATTGAACACCTCCTATACTGCAAACACTGAGTTCACGTCCTTAGGAGAAAATGGGCTTTTCTGACTTTGGTTGCCTCTTAGATGAGTATGTGCAAGATTGGGACACCATGAGGGCTTCACCTCTCTTGCACAATAAATGTAATGCTTCCAGGTGAATGAAACTTTCTGTGTGGTTAAAGGACCTGCCAGGTGCTTGATAGTCTTTAACATTTCTAAATCAGGGATTGCCAGGTTCTGTCTGACTGTCTTCCTCCTGACATTCTGTGTCACTATTCGTGCACCATTCCTCCTACAAAAACTTTTCCCACTTTCCAGATCAAATTCCTTTTGAACAAATTATCCTGATAGGAAAACCTCTTTACAGCAACTAAATGGTTTCTAAAACCCAAAGCATTGGGGTGACCACATTCTCTGATGGCATTTGTACCCTCACCCCCTCCTCCAGCCAGAGACAGTACTTGCTTGGTAACATTGCAAACCTTCTCCTCTGTAATTCATTCTTAACTCAGGACAGCAGCAATTGGGGATCCTCCCAAAGGAATGCCTTGTCGGGTGAGCAACCAACAACACAGAATCTCTGCCCTACAAAGGCTGCCCCTTTGGCAGAGGGATTAAACCAGACCTGGAGAAGGAAGTCAGCTCTTCTGCCTCACATCCTTACCTGCCTCCAGGCTGGGTGCTCCCCAGTGAGTAGCTAAATTCTACCCCCCATCCAAAAAAAAAATAAAGGCTGAAAAATCTACCTCCCCAATTACACCACTTCCTGAAGCAGCCGTGACAGGATCTCTCTCTGCAAGGACTCATCACATGGACAGGATCCAAACAAATGAGACTTCAGACTCTAAGACTGAGCTCAGGGTTCCCCTCCCCCACCCCAAAGCATCGCCCAGGCCTTCCCAGGAGTGCATCAAGCACTGGAGAAGCTGGTGCACAGTTGGCTGTGGACCAAGCTGAAGTTTTACAGGTTGCACAGCACCTTGACAACCGGGTAGAAAAGAGTAAGGGACAAATCTGGAGCGTTTAAGGCCCATAAATAGTGTCTCTAACTCATCCTCAAGCGGCTTGAATCTGGCAAGTCCCAAAATGCTCTTTGCCAAGAACTTCTTTGCCTTAATTTTTTAAACTCATGTGAATTTCAAAGGAAATTTAGTCCGTATGTTTCTGATTCATTTACACTTAACTCATCACAAAGTTGTTGTGAAATAGCCATTTGATGTCCAAGAAGCTTTTGGAAGTCCTTCCCTGTGCCTTTTCTCCCTTGCCAATGCTAAATACACTTCCAAATCCAAAATCTCTTTAAGTTGGATCTAAACTCAGAACTGAAAGGGAACTCTTGTCTTGATAAAACATTCTTGTCAGCAAGTAGACGATTTAAACCCACAGGAAGCAGAATTCCCAGAAGCTCCTGAAACTTCCTCCAATCCAAGGTTTTTCTCTCACATTAGATACAAAGCAGAATGTTGATGTGTGCATGGACCTTGTACCAGGTCCCACCTCAATTACCACAGAAACCCCATGGAGAACAGCTGCCCTCGCATTTGCTGGCCGATATTTCGGCTTGAAGTCTTCAGGAGAATTATAGTCACTTCCTCTCAGCATTGAATTCATAAGCCACAAAAGCCTTTGATCTCTCCAAATTTACCCACCAGTTTCTAACATGCGAAGTCACCCAACCATCAGCTATAGAAGGCCAGAACTACGAGGAATATCCATTTACCTCATACATAATATAAACCTAATAGAAGCCAAATTGAAACCGATAACAGTCAAGGAGGAAAAGGATGTACTGGGACTGTGGTTTCCAGCCAGTCTCTTGGTGTGGGCATTGTGGTGTTGATCTGAGGATCAAACGCCAGAAAGGAGAAGTGTGGGGGTCAGGACAGGTCTTCCTTGCTTTTTCAGGGGTTTGTGCACAGGACCGAATTCCGGAGCCTCAGGCATCCCAGGGAAGGCAGGTAGAGCCTGCCAGGTTGGCAAGGAAAGCGATGTGAGTGCACCCTGGGCACTTCTGGCCAGGCGTTCACTCAGGCCAAGTGCGGCCTCAGCATCTCACCTTCCTGCCAGTGGATTCCAACAGAACAAAGGCCCTTCAGAGGGTGGGAGATCCAGACTGGGCTGAGGGGGAGGAGACACTGCTCCCAAACAATCCCCTCCTTCACCTCTGTGCTCCACACCCCATCGGTTTTATTTCCTGCTTATCCTTAAATCATTTTCTTAAGCATTTTTAAACAATATTTGCATTTAATCATCTGAAAAAATATCCTTTATAGCAGCCTCAGAGCTCTTTCAAACACCCCTCCACGAATCTAAACATAACTTGAACCATTTCAAACAACTCCCTCTTGGCTCAGTAAAGTTGCCATGTTTTCCCCCCTTACTTTAAATTGTGCAAACAATTAGACATTTTGAAAACGGCATACATCAAGTAAAGCAAGTCAGGTTTTAATTACTTTAAAACATTTATAATCCCTGCTGTCAGAATCAGCCCTCTCCCCTTGGGCACATAACATTCTAACAGTGTTGTGACATCTTTCAGATTTGACCTAAATATCTATTTTTTAATTGGATCAATACAAGGGTTTTTAGATTAAAAAAAAAAAATTTGGCGTGGCCACTTAAAGAGAGAATACCTGCTACAGGATGCCACAGTTAAGAGGAATTGTAAAATTAAGCACATCTTTAGAGATTTCTAACTAAGTTCACATTTGTATTTAAATACCAAATGATCTTCCAATTTTTATGCATAGTTTTCAGACACTGTAACAAAAACATGATGTTTCCCTCATGCTGTGTGCACTGTACTTGGTTTCCTTGTTTACATTCACAGCTGTAAACACAGTCTAATCCAGTCTTGCTTGGAAGCAAATTCCCCATTGTTTCCTGAATTCACCATGTTGAGAGCTAGAATTTCATTCTTTCTCTCACATTCTCATTCTTTATGCATTGGCCCATAGGTGCTAAACTTGCCAAGGTCTGACCTCTCATCTACCTACCAAAATCCTAACCCAAATTTACCATCT
This sequence comes from Lepus europaeus, assembly GCF_033115175.1. Lineage (NCBI taxonomy): Eukaryota > Metazoa > Chordata > Mammalia > Lagomorpha > Leporidae > Lepus > Lepus europaeus. The sequence goes on from NC_084829.1 coordinate 82,309,023, forward strand.
TGTATTTTTAACTGTGGTTTCAAAATAAGTTGCAAGTAGAAAATTGTGCCTGGAGTATTTTTTTAAGTCATTTGCACACAAAGTGTTCCCCTTAGCCGTACTCCTTGTCCTCTGCAGCTCCTCATCCATCCTTCCAGTTGGAACTCTCACATCCTCCCCAGAGAAACACCTGCAATGGGATGTTAAGACTAGAATTGTCAGTATTCTTAACTGCCAGAGAGAACCCTAAAGGAGGGCAGTGGCAGGAAATGGTGTTTACAATGGTTTCACTGAATTCATTTGGAAGGCAAAAAGAGGGTGTTAAAGAAGAGAGACCAAAGATGGAAAAGAAGAGAAAAATAGATGATGATCAGAAGGAATTTGAGGAAGAGAGAAAAATTATTGAAAAGCAAATATGAGCAGAAGACCACCAAAGGTATTAAATAGAAACAGAGCAAACAATGTGCTTGGGAAGAGTAAAGAATTAAATCCAGAGTGGCTTCGCCTGTGTGGAAGTGTGAATTCCAGAAACAAAATTCTCCAAATCCACTTTTTTTTTTTTTTTTAACCAGTGAACAGCTATCTTGCATTATGGAATTAGAATACACAGGCACATACACACCCTTGACATGCTGCTCTCTTAACTAGGTAAAATCACTGAGAGTGCCCTATGGGTGAAGCTGAGCACCCCACATCCTCCTGCCAAGTCTCATCCAATCCCCACTCCCAGCCTGGCCACACATATGCAGGGCAGGGATAGTCATCCCTTCCTTGGTACCAGCAAGGGTAAGAACAGGGAATTAAGTCATCAGTTGCCACAACTACTCAAACCGCGACTCATACGCAAACGCCATGTAGGAGAGCAGGTCCACCCTGGTCTCTCAGCAGGGTCCAGCAGGAGGAGAGAGTAAGGCAGCCACAAGCAGCACACCATCCCTGCACAAGCTGTTCCCAAAAAGGTCTCCACAACTCAGGTTTTTGTTTATATAAAATTTAAAAATATATATTCTTTGTTGCCTCTACTTAGTCGACTCAGATGGGCTCTTACTTTGCCTCTCTGGCAACTACACTGAGCCTCCTTTCTCTCCCTTGAACAATTTCGTCTTCAGAATTAGGGAGTAAGGATCTCCTGTCTGTAGTGCTCCCTGACGCTCACTGTGTTCACTGCACCCTTCAGATGTTATTACTGCCCTATATTTCTGAGTTTATCTTTTGGCAGGGGATTATTTTTAGGGGACTTTTGCACATATTTCACCTGCTTCTGATATACAACACTTACTTGTATATAATTCATTTCTTTCCATTTGCTATTGGAATAGAGAAAAACAAGTTCCTGAGGTTCTGAAAGTAGAACAAATATCCGAAATTCTGGAGTCCCTGAATTCAACAAGAACATATTTATACATGCAGTATTTTTTTTAACTTTTATTTAACAAATACAAATTTTCAAAGTACAGCTTATGGATTACAATGGCTTCCCCCCCCCAAAACTTCCCTCCCGCCTGCCACCCTCCCAACTCCCGCTCCCTCTCCCATTCCATTCGCATCAAGATTCATTTTCAATTATCTTGATATACAGAAGATCAATTTAGAATATATTAAGTAAAGATTTCAACAGTTGTAGCCACACAGAACATAAAGTGTAAAATACTGTTTGAGTACTAGTTATAGCATTAGTTAACATTGAACAACACATTAAGGACAGAGATCCTGCATGGGGAGTAAGTGCACAGTGACTCCTGTTGTTGACGTAACAATTTGACACTCTTGTTTATGGCGTCAGTAATCTCCCTAGGCTCTTGTCATGAGTTGCCAAGACTATGGAAACCTCCTGAGTTTGCCGACTTCAATCTTATTTAGACAAGGTCATAGTCAAAGTGGAGGCTCACTCCTCCCTTCAGAGAAAGGTACCTTATACATGGAGTATTTTTAGGGTTAAGGAAAATGATTTAATTTTTAATGCAGTGTGTGCAACTGAGCTGACAAGTAACAGACAAGTCCAACCCCTTTGAAGCACTTAGGGGCGCTCCGTATGTTTGCTGCACTTTACAAATGTAAAGACCCCAAAGAAAACTCCAGAAAGCACAAGCAAACCTTGTTTACTCTTATGTATATAGAATGAAGATTATTTACACTGTTGATATGAGACAACAACAGATTTTTAAGTAACTACTGAACTAGAGTCATTAAATAAAGTCCAACATACTTAAATATGCTTGAGCATATTAAAAATTAGTGGCTATAAATCAGCTATTATATTGTATATTTCTCTGTTTAAAAAACTTAGGGCCGGCGTTGCGGCTCAATAGGCTAATCCTCCACCTGCAGCGCCGGCACACTGGGTTCTAGTCCCGGTCGGGGTGCCGGATTCTGTCCCAGTTGCCCCTCTTCCAGGCCAGCTCTCTGCTATGGCCCGGGAATGCAGTGGAGGATGGCCCAAGTGCTTGGGTCCTGCACCCCATGGGAGACCAGGAGAAGCACCTGGCTCCTGGCTTTGGATCAGCGCGGTGCACCACCCACAGTGCACCAGCCACAGCGCGCCGGCCGCAGCGTGCCAGCAGCGGCGGCCATTGGAGGGTGTACCAACGGTAAAGGAAGACCTTTCTCTCTGTCTCTCTCCTCTCTCTCTCACTGTCCACTCTGCCTGTCAAAAACAAAAAACAAAAACATTGAAGATGGTATGCTGTCACCATAAAAAAAAAAGTCAAATGCTTGAAAGAATCTTATTCACCCTGATGGGATATAACATTATGTATATGTGTAACAAAACATCATGTAGTACCCCATAAGTATACACTTTTTATTTTAAAAAATTAGACATTCACTATAGCACACTAACCAGAAATTCTAGTCCCCAACCATCCCATATGATGGAAAAGAAGGCACAGAAAGTATTTAAATTAGCAGAGCGATGAAATCCTAAGAGTATCTAAGCCCTAACTCTGTTTGTTCATGTTAATTGAGTAAAAATAGCAAAAAAAATCCAAATGAAGGGCTAAAGATGAAAAGGAGCTTCAGTGAAAAAGGGAAGTGGGTGAACGGCATGAAGGATGCCAGGGTCCTTCCGAGGGCCCGTGATCGCCTCTCCCATGAGAAAGGCACAGGCACACAGCAATTTGCCAGCAATGTCATAGAGTTCATGGACACCCTCAGAGCCTCCTACAGATCCCTATAGAAAATAATAATGTTGCCGGTGCCGCGGCTCAATAGGCTAATCCTCCTGCGTCGCCGGCACATCGGGTTCTAGACCCGGTCGGGGCGCCGGATTCTGTCCCGGTTGCTCCTCTTCCTGTCCAGCTCTCTGCTGTGGCCTGGGAATGCAGTGGAGGATGGCCCAAGTGCTTGGGCCCTGCACCCGCATGGGACACCAGGAGAAGCACCTGGCTCCTGGCTTCGGATCAGCACCGTGCGCCGACCGCAGCGCACCGGCCGCGGTGGCCATTGGAGGGTGAACCAATGGTAAAGGAAGACCTTTCTCTGTCTCTCTCTCTCTCTCATTGTCCACTCTGTCTGTCAAAAAAAAAAAAAAGAATAATGTAAATATTTTTGGAGCTTATAATAGTATTTAACCAACTGATCTGGGAAAGAAGAAACTGGTAAAAGACAACTGTGTCATCCAGAACAAAATCACTGCTAAAGCTTCTTTTGCTTAACTGAAGGGTAAGGAGTCTATTACATCAAAATTTGTGCTAAATCTAGATATGGATCGTCTTATGTTCTGTTTTCTTTCCGTTAGAGATATTCTATTGAAGATAGGTCCATCCCTCAATGTTTTTAAATGAGAATATCATTTCAAATTTTTGATGCTTCTAATTGAATCATTTCATGTGGTAATAAAAATAATTTGTACTTAAGTGCTCTCCAAGGACTCTGTTCCAAGTGCTGTCATTCCTTTCATTTGGCCCACAGCCTCTGTGACATTTCCCTGCTGTGGGCTTCCCAGGGCTTCCATCTGGATCAGTTGAGCCTCTGGGCAACTTGCATTTACTTTATGTTAAGTCAGTTCCTAGTTCCAACGATGCTGTGTCAGAGATGCAGCAAGATGCCAGGTTTACTCAGGATTGAGACATCGACATCGACAGTTCTGACTGTTGTGCCAATGAGAGTTATTTTGTGAGCAAGCAAACTCAAAGAGTAAACGAACTATGGGAAAATGATCGGTCTCGATGATAATTGATTAACCCTACACTAAATAAAGAACTCAAAAAATAGTATGAAGGAAAAATAAAACAAAACACTGTTCCTCAAAAGTAGAGACAAGGAACGTTCACCATCAGCATCTCAAAGTGTCCATTTCACTTCTATAGATTGCTGTTTTACCTAATATGACTACATAAAAATACAGTATGAATATATTAAATTATATATCCATATCCATTATGAAATATTATTAACCAAATACCTCAAAGTTGAAGACATTAAGAGTAAATTATAAAATACTTTTTCATTAATATTTTAGGTGGTGCTATCATCTAATTTTTCTTCACATTATTTCTCAGAACAATGTTACTAGAGGTTAAGGGACATGTTTTATTGATCCTAATTTCAAGGCCAGCGCCGCGGCTCACTTGGCTAATCCTCCGCCTGCGGCGCCAGCACACCGGGTTCTAGTCCCGGTTGGGGCGCCGGATTCTGTCCCCGTTGCTCCTCTTCCAGTCCAGCTCTCTGCTGTGGCCTGGGAATGCAGTGGAGGATGGCCCAAGTGCTTGGGCCCTGCACCCCATGGGAGACCAGGAGAAACACCTGGCTCCTGGCTTCGGATCAGCGCGGTGCGCCGGCTGCAGAGCACCAGCGGTAGCAGCCATTTGAGGGGTGAACCAATAAAAAAGGAAGACCTTTCTCTCTGTCTCTCTCTCTCTCTCTCTCACTGTCTAACTCTGCCTGTCAAAAAAAAAAAAATCAAATACAGTCATTGGAATATTTTTAGACTTAGATGAAGTCAGAACCAATTAGAGTCTTACAGTTACAAACCTGGAATCTCAATGCCTGAGAGCAGCTCAGGTTTATGACTTGATTAGACTCCACGTGCGCTGGAGCTAGGTGGAGAAGCAGGATCCTCACCAGAGGCATTTGAGTCCAGTGCAACCCTCAGCACTGCACCCACTGACGGCCACCACGCCAGAGGAAAGAGGGAAAAGCAGGCAGATTACACGCTGCTTTCCAGTGCTTTCCACCACATGATTGCCACTCGCGTTTCATTAGCCAAAACACTTCACATGGCCACACCACACTTCAAAGGAAGAGGGAAAGTGCGATTCTCCCATGTGCCTGGAAGTCAGAAATAGTTGGCAAAGAGAACTAATGACTACCACAGGGTTACAGCAAATGACTTCAGATGCATAGCACAAGTGTATGTGGAGGTATAGACTTTTTTTAATACCCCTGAGGTAAGGGAGAGATGAAGCCTGTATGTAGTAAAATTAGTAATAGTGAGACACAAAACAGCCCCTCACATGTTCCAAATACATGCACCACTTCACACAGCATTTGCACGGCTGCATAAAACATGTGGTTCAAGTCTCAGCATATTATAAATGTAGTGGAGACTTTTATATCGTTCTTAAAGTGCTACTATGAAAGACCACCAGTCAGAAAATAGATTAATTATTACATAATTGCTCCCTTGCTAAGTCTGCAGGCATCCCCAAAAGGAACAAATGACGACTCTCCTGGAGGGGGCAGAGCTAATGCTTCTCTACCCTGCCTGCTAGCTTGCTGCATATGCTTTGGAAGATTTTGACATTTTGAAATTCCAGCCTGAAACCAAGAATAAATTCTGAGCTGTGAAACTCGGAGTCTGTGCATCACAGTGTATTCCCCATCTTGTCTCTCTTTTCCTCCCTCACACGCTTCTCTGCATATTGGGAAACTGTCCTGTGACCCAGTCTTCTCCTAAACTCCACCCTGACTCCGGAAGCTGAAGCACGATTCCTCTTTCCCTGTTGTCGGACGTGGACCCTTTCACTGTTTAACTGTTATTCTCCCGAACAGCCTGTGTAAACGTTTGGGAATTACACACTGCTAGCTGTCTAAGCTTGCAACTGGAATGCTGGGGCCTCTCCTCCATCACTAGAGGAGCAGGCAGGGCTTCTTAGCAGCAGATTCCACCAGAGCAGACTGGGAGCTTGGTCAGCACGTGGGCTAGGGAGATGATCCAGCAACCAAGACAGGTGGGGAAAGGTTGGCTTCATTTTCCCCTCTCTGGCCTTCACCCCACTCTGTTTTATTCATCTGACCCTTCCCAGAATGTATCAACCAAGAATCTCTAGGTTGCAAGAACCATAAATCTTCACTTAAACTAGTGTGTGTGTGTGTGTGTGTGTGGACATATAGTTTCATTTTTTAAATTAGTTCATAAACATTCAAGAATAGGGCTGGTTTCATGCAAAGCTTCATCCAGAGACTAAAATGATGTCATCAGTATATGATTTCCAAATTTTTCTCCCCTACTTTCTCCTTATTGGCTTGGTGTTTGGCAAATTTTCCATCATGACTACAGGATGGATGCTAGGAGTTCCAAGGGTCATGTCTAGTTCTCTGCAACCGGCAACCCCAGCAAAATCCCAGAGCTCCACATTCTGTCCAAGTCAACTGCTTCCTCAATCAGCACACCAGTGACTGTCTTGAAGGATTAGATATGGAAGATGGATCAGTCTAATCAGGTTTTCCCCTAGGGGAAAGGGTGGGGTCAAGTCTACCCAACTCATGGTGGTGTTGGGGTAGGAGGTGAGGCAGTTACCTCTGCCAAAGGAAATTCAAGATACTCTGTAATGAAAAAAGGTAGAAAGGAAGTCAGTAACACTGACATGAGCTCTCAGCCTGCCTTTCCTAAGCTCTGCTCCTTTCCTTTTCTCTTTTAAAATTGATTTTGTTTTGCATCATTCTTGGGGCAAAGGTGGTATAAAAGATAGGATTTCAGGATTCAGTACCAGTAATTGTTTCATGAGCTAGTCTTTCTGAAGCCATGTTTCTATTTTAATAGGGATTTCCTGAAGACCCAGTGGATCAGATGAAGGAGTACTGACCGGGGGTAGTGGGAAAGAGGTCTAATACTTGGTGTTGAGTCTCAGCTAACTCAGGTAAGTCATCTGTGTACTTGGTTTACTTATTAATAAATAAAGGGAGAGAGACTATTTGGTCTTCAGTGCCCCACCATCTCTAGATGCTGTGACTTTGTTGTTCTATGACACTGGGCCAAAGCTACTTACACAATGTCTCACAGGTAGCAAGAGGTCCCAATTCCATCCTGCTGGTTTCAGAGACAATCTCTTTCTAGCACATCACAGCTCCCACATTATCAAAAGAAGGATGGAGATGTTCGTGGAATTGTAAATCCACTGTATATGGTGGGGGTAGGAGGGTAGAGAAGGCAGAGACATCACCAAGCTTTTCAAATTGATTACAAGAGTGACACTATAACTAATAAAAGAAATGTTTACTATTTTCTGACCCAAGGAAAAGAATTTGGTGTAAGGTACACCTGTATTTGGCTTACAGATAATGAGATAGAATAATGAGATAGAATGAGATAATGAGATAGAAATGCCCAGAAAATCTTTAGAGTGAAACTGTAACTTGGATGCTAGGACAGAGCTGACAATGTGAAGGCTTAAATGGACTGAATGGGAGACGAGCCAGCAGTCCCAGGGGATAGCCTAGTTTGAGAGTCTAAGACAGGGAAGGGTCTGCATTCCAGAGATGAGAGGGAGACCTGGGAGAGAAGAATCAGGAAGACTCATGGAAGATTTGTTGAAACTAGGCAGGAAGAACTGATTGTTGGAGTGGTGGGAGAGAAAGGAGGGAGGCAGGAAGAGTGAGAATTGAGAATGGCCAGTGTCTTTGCTCTCAAGGGACTGATGAACCTCCCCCAAGGGCAGTTTCAGGACACTGGGTCACCGGGGGAGGGACAAGGACTATAGGAAGCTCCAGATAAAGTGGGTGTTGAAACGAGGGCCCTGATCCCAGCTGAGGCCAGATAGCTCTGTCTGCTCAGCAGCACAGGAGGGCAAGGGCTTGGGAGGAGGGAAGACTTTGAGAAACTGAAGGGACCTAAGAACACAGCTGCAAGGAACAACTCAGGGAGCCCATGCTGGGCTTGTGTAAAACTTACCCAGCAGAGCTGACAGTGAATCATGTGAACTGCTCCCTGAAAGCACAATGGAACCGGATGTCAAAGCGAGGAGACAGAAAACTAGCACAAACTTTACAGACAAAAACTGTCCTGTTTATTTTGGTCTCTCTGGGCTCGGTGGAGACAGCAAAGCCTCAGGGGCAGGACCTTTTTGTCCTTTTTGTCATCCCATCTTGCTTGGCAAAATGTCATGGGGCCCAGTGTACCCCGACTTATCCAGGGAGGAGGATGGATACTTTAAATTAAAAGAATTTCTCAAAAGTAGACAGATTCTCTTCCTCAAGAGACAAGCATTCACTTCCACACAGCCTAAAAGGAAAGGCAGCATGATTGCCCACGGAATGGCAAATTCTTGCAGCATCCCAAAGCTAAGTGAGAGCGGAGCAACTGGGAGGACTTGGACCCACTGCTCAAAACGTCTGCAAAAGGACAAGCGTCTCAATGGTCTTTTCTCAAAGAAAAGGGAGAGACAGGATGGGGTACTTGCAGAGGAGGTAGCCGACATTCTGGGCTGCCCGGTGACTGAACTCCCAACCCTGCTGGAGAGCGGGGAACTGTGCTTTCTGTGCTGCCACCTAGTGGAAAGCGTTGGTCAATTCAAATGCCTGGGAACTGCCAGAAAAGGAAAACTTCCTGCTTCCCAACTTAAAACACGGAAAACAAACAGAAATCGTGAGCCAGAAGAGACCGTCCGGTGCAGACGGTCTGAAGCGCAGTCCGGACCAGCCTCCTGACAGCTGCAAACACATCCCTCGCTAGTCCCCTCTGAAGGCCTGGGAGGCCAAGCTCCCCTGCTCATGCTGAGCGCCGGAGAAGCGCGGCGGGCGCTGCGGAAGAGAGCAGGTGAATCCCTGACCCCTGCGGACAGGGCCTTTGCTGTGGTTTCAGTCCTGGCAGCAGAACTGTTTCTTTTCTGGGTCTGGGCTTTGTGTCCTGCCGTCCGTTTTCAGTTCAGGACTCGGCGATCCTTCAGAAGGCAAAACACATTCTTGTCCACTGCGCGGCAAGAGATGTTGCAAGCTAAGGAGATGCAGCTCCCGTCTCTCCCGCTGTGTCTGCAGCTTCCACACAGCCAGCCAGATCAAAAGGACGTCAGCGTGGCCGCAGATGTGGCATGGCTGGTGCCAGTAAATGGCACCTTGGGAGGCAGACTTGGTTCTGATTCCATGTCAAGGTGTGGTCTCCCTCCTATGCTGCACCTCTCTGCAGAAACAACACAAAGGTGTATAGGGTCAGACCTTCCGTTCTTACTCACCAGCCAAATCTTAGTTGGGAGATGGCCTGTGCTCACGTGGCTGTAGCCCTGATATGTCGCTAGCATATATGGCAGAGAAGGGTCTAGATCAGATCTCTGCACTTGGTCATTTGGTATCACATGCAAAAGGATTAACAGATGGCTGGACAACTAAAACCAACAGTTATTATAATTTTGGATAGGAACTTCAGATTTGCTTTCCCTGCTGGACAGAAATGTTCTGTCACTTACTTAAATAATTTCATGAAGATAGACTTGAAACAGAAAATGAAAATAAAAAAAGGATTGTGAATTCCACATAATATTGCCAAAGGCAGAGCACTATCTATTGTTTTAAGAAGTAACTGACTTTTAAAAATCTCCATACATCTGTAAATCAAAATCATTTTTCCCTTGAGAGCAATCCAGAAAGAGTAAAACATTCAAAGCACCAAACTTCCAAAAGACCTCTTGGATTTAAAGATTCTATCCAAGCAAAGAACTCCCTGGATTACTTACATGGCCATGCAGCTCTTCAAGGATCAAGTGATAGACACCATCAAAGTACAAAATGTTATTAATAACCTTGGTGTCCAGCCACTTCTTTCCCTTGCTCTCTTGGGCAGGAATCTGTCCAGTAGTTTGTTATTTGATTTCGTTGTATATCTTTCCCACATCTCCCAGGCTCTTTAAGACAGCAATGAGTTCTGCTTGGAGGTGAAATCTCAAGTGTAGGGAAGACAGAACAGAATTTCTGAGAGCTGATGATCCCTTTAAAGGAGTTTGGAGAATATCCAGCATTGCTTCTCCATGAAACCTCAGTCTACTGGAAGCCCAGTGACCACCTTACTGAGTTACTCCTTGAATGTGACACAAGAACAAATGTACAGTAGGATAAACCCTCCTTGAACAAACTGCTGTTTGCTATGCTGTCTGGTTGCAGAAGACCCTGTCAGGGCTCTGGCCCTGGCTTCTGAGAACCTCTCTGCCACATGTGTGCAGGGCACTCTCTGGATTGCACTCACTCCTAATAGCCAGTACCTATGTCACTAGTGAAGAGGGAAGAGGATTCTCTCAGGTGCCCCCTTTGCCTGCAAGTCAGGGAGCCTGGGAATGTACCCCCATCCTGCCTCAGCCCTTCATCAATGATAGACAGGTGCGAGTACATAAATACCCCAGCAACCTTGTCCCTGCTGGGAACTACTGAGTGGCAAACCATGTGCTCATTTGAGCTTCCCTGCAGGACTGAATGCAGTGGTTTTACGCTGTGTCCACAAACCTTTTGATGCTCCTCTCTCCAAAATGTAGAGCCCAATTCGCTTCTCCTTCAATGTAGACCAGACCTACTGACTTGCTTCTAAAGAAGAGAAGCTGAGCAAGTGACCTGTGTAACCTCTAGGGCTTCTGCTTGGCTCTCTCTTGGTCTACCTGGGGGAAAATGAGCAGCCACATGGTGAGGACGCTGAAATCAGCCTGGAAGAGTAACGTGTGGAGAGGCCATCTGCCCACATCCAGTAGCTACTCCCCGCCCTGTGAGTGAGCCTCCTGGGAAGAGGATGCTTCTACCCCAGAGAAGTCATTAAAGGATTGCAGGACCGGTGACATCTGAAATGTAACCTCATGAAAGCCCTCCAGCCAGGGCCACCCTGTCAAACCACTCGTGAAATCCTGACCCACTCACACTCTGAGACGTAATCAATGTTTATCATTTTAAACCACTGTGGTTGGGCAATCTGTTACACAGAAATCTGTAACTCATAGTTTCTCTCCAGGGAAACCTTTGGAAACTGCACCCTCACTTGCCACAATCATGCTTCCCATTCATTCCCTAGAGGCTGTCCCTGGAAACACTTGTTCTTAAGTCCCTCTCACAGGACTCCTTGTCTCAGAGTCAGGCCCCTTCCTGGGAGTGGTTACCCTTTCTTATAAAATAATCCTAAGTCAAGTCCTTCTCCCTGGTGCAAGTTCTCCTCCAAAAGAATGATCTTTTCTAGTCAATTTTGAACTTTCTTTCATAAAAGTTATCCTCTACCTGTTTTTTCATTGCCTCTCTAAACTGTTGCAATACCCCTTCCTTAGCTCATGGGTCATGGGAGAGTAGGAAGTTGAGAGGGGAACAGAGAGGAGCAACCCTTTCCTACTGCTGTGGTTTTAAATGTCTCCTCCTAAATTCGCAGGGAAGTTTCATGACTAGTTTAACATTGTTGGGAGGTGGGCTCTGTCTTCATGAATAGATTCGTATTGTTGTGGTGGGAATGGGTTAGTCATTGCAAAGGTGAGATTATTATAAAAGTATCTCTCTCTCTCTTCTCTGTCTCTCTTGCTCCCTCCCTCCCTGTCTCTCCTTTGCTCTGTGTGTATGTTGGTCTGTCTGCCTCTTTCCTCTATCTCTCTGCCTCTGAAATAAATGAATAATAAAATTGTCATGTCCCACATTGTGGTACCTGAGCTTCAGTCCCAGCTCCGCTCCCAGTTCTTCCAGCTTCCTGGTATTGCAGACCCTGGAAGGCAGCAGGTGATAGTTCAAGTAGTTGAGTCCCTGACACCCATGTGGAGAACCTGGATTGAGCTCCTTCCTAGCTGTAGGCTTCATATTGACTCAGCCCTTGCCATTGCAGGCATTTGGGGAGTGAACCAGAGGATGGGAGTTCCCTTTCCCTCTCTTTCTCTCTCTCTCTCTGTTGCTCTGTCTCTGCCTCTGAAATAAATAAATAAGAAGCAAAGATTTTTTTAAGTGAGTTTGGCTCCCTGTTCCCTACCCTGTTTTGCGCATTCCCACTTGTCTACCACTGATGATGCAGCACCCTCACCCTTGGAGGTCCCAGGACCACCAGTGAGTAAGCTTCTATTGCTTATCATTTCCCCAGTCTGTGCATTCTGTCATAGTGGCAGAAAACAAACCAACAGGCAATGTGAGCCTCAGCACCTTGGCAGACAGTCCTCACTCTGCTTCTGCATCCTCAAAGTGACCATGGTGGCCATCAAAGAAGGAGGCACCTTTCTCTGAAGGGAGGTCAAAACTTCCACTTCGACTATGACCTTGTCTAAATAAGATCGGTGTTGGCGAACTCAAGAGGCTTCCATAGCCTTGGCAGCTCATGACAAGAGCCTTGGGTGATTACTGACATAACTAAGAGTGTCAATTGTTAAATCAACAACAGGAGTCACTGTGTGCTTACTCCCCATGTAGGATCTCTGTCCTTAATGTGTTGTACTATGTGAATCAATGGTATAACTAGCAATCAAACAGTACTTTACACTTTGTGTTTCTGTGTGGGTGCAAACTGTTGAAATCTTTACTTAGTATATACTAAATTGGTCTTCTGTATTTAAAGAGAATTGAAAATGAATCTTGATGTGAATGAGATGGGAGAGGGAGTGGGAGATGGGAGGGTTGCAGGTGGGAGGGAGGTTATGGGGGGGAAGCCACTATAATCCAAAAGCTGTACTTTGGAAATTTATACGTATTAAATAAAAATTGAAAAAAAAACAACAACAACAACAAAGTGACCCTGGCAGCCAGAGTCCTGGAGCAGGATGGAGGGTTCCTCTGCTGCCCAGTGTGGCTGCAGGTGGTGGGAGAAGTCTGGTGAGCTCAGGCCCCAGGTGAGTCAGGCAGAAGTCCATGTTCAGAAGGAGTGCTTCCATGAGTACTGGCACAAACTCAGGAGCCAATGTGAACTCCTTTTTACAAGTAAATGTAAAGGGGGATGTAGGTGCTACAAAATCCTTGCTCTGACAGTTGTTCCCAATGAAGAAAATAAAAACCAGAACTGGCTTAGCTGTTTCCAACATGGAAACCCATGGCCTTGAAGAGCAATCCCTCTATAAGGTAGAAGATGGAGACACCTCTAGACCTGCAAGTGGAATGCACACAGCCAGGGATGAGGAAGAACCAAACTCATGTGGAGGAACAACATAGCAGTATCAGATGATGAGAGAAGTATCACTGGAGTGTTGATCAAATACAGAGCCTGTGTTTCAAGATATGCCAGTTTGTAAGCCCGTTAAATACCTGAAAAAAATAATTAATTTGAATTCTTTGCTTTGCAACATCAGATTATTTGCCTGTGATGTGCCTAAGCTTACTTTTCCACTATCAGCAAAGAAATAAATAATCTGCTAAGTACACTAATAGAATGTTTATGGGGAACATATCTGACCTACTTACAAGATAAATCATCTCTCAGGACATTTTTAGCACATTTACATTTTATATGTAAAATGTAGGTTCAGTACTAAAGAACCTCCAGCAAAAACATTGTTATCATTTATCAAAGCTCATATCATTTTAAAGTAAATTTGCATTCCTTTAATGTTTTATTTTATTTATTTTTTTATCAAGGAGAATGTGTTGGTTTTCTAGAACTGCCACAACCAAGACCATAGTCTGGATGGGTTAAACAACAGAAGTCTATTTCCTCCAAGTTTTGGAGGCTGAATTCCAAGGTCAAGGTGCTGGCAGGGTCAGTTTCCCATGAGGCCTCTCTCTTTGGCTTGCACTTGGCAGCCTTCTCTCTCAGTCCTCCTTTCTCTTTCCTCTGTGTGTGCCTGAATCCAGATCTCCTCTTGTTAAGGGCACCACTCACATTGGATTAGGGTTCACCTCAATAACCTCACTTAACATTAATTATATATCTTTTAAAAAAATTTTTTTTAAATTTATTTGAAAGAGTAACAGAGAGAGGTAGAGACAGAGAGAGAGAGGTCTTTCATCTGCTGGTTCACTCCCCAAATGGCCACAATTGCTGGAGCTGAGCCTATCTGAAGCCAGAAGCCAGGAGCTTCCTCCAGGTCCCCTGCATGGGTGCAGGGGCCCAAGGACTTGGGTCATCCTCTGGTACTTTCCCAGGTGCATTAGCAGGGAGCTGGATGAGAAGTGGAGCAGCCAGGACTCAAACTGGCACTTATTTGGGATGTCAGCACTTCAGGCCAGCCTTTAACCTGCTGCACCACAGCACCAGCCTCTATAAATTATATCTTTAAAGACTCTACCTCCAATAGAGTCATTTTCTGAGGTACTGACAGTTAAGATTTCAGCAAACATATTTTGAGGAGGCATGAGTCAGCTTACAGCAGAGTCTTTTTTTTAATTCAGATTTTTTTCTCTAGAAGTTTCCTAAAAATAAAATTTATATGTACTAATCTCCCTTCACCCTGACTTTTTAAAGAATAGAATAATGTAAGCCCAGTAAGGACCCATAGTTATATTAGAGCTGAAAGAAAAAACATGATGTGTAGAAACAGTCATAGCTTTTTAACCAAGGGAGTACAAAATCCTAATCTGGAAAGAGCTTTAGAAACAATTCATCCAGACCTTTCCTTGGGTCTCTTTCTTATTTCCAACCTCTACCAGGCTCTCTAGAGCAGTACTGAGCCTGCATCATCATTGTTTTCATCTTGGCAATGCATTTACATCCATTAAAGTGCCCAGCGTGGGCATTTGGAGCAGTGGTTAAGATGCCATTTGGGATGCCCACATACCATATGGGAGTGCCTGAGTTCGAATTCAGGTTCTGTTTCTGATTACAGTTTCCCATTAATGTACAACCTGAGAGGCAGCAGGTGATTGATCAAGTAGTAGGGTCCTGCTACCCACATGGGAGTTCCAGTCTCCTGGCTTTAGCCTGACCCAGCCCTGGTTAATGCAGGCATTTGGGGAGTAGACCAGCACATGGAAGATCTCTGGCTGCCTCTTGATGTATATATATATATATATATATATATATATATATATATATACATGATGTATATATATATATATACACACACGTATATATATATATATACAAACACACATATATATATGCCATTCAAATAAATATAAATAAATAAGTTTGTAAAAGTTAAAAAATAAAAATGTGCCCAGACAGATCAACATTTGCCACCACAATACTATGAGTGCATCAGCCACATCACCCCCCACCTACATGATATAGAGGAAAAGCTGACAGTCCTATGGAAAGGCTCACACTTAGGACCATAACAGTTCATGGTGATGGACAGAGCAGACCTGGAGAAGAAAGCTGACCCAGGATGAATTTGAGAAGCCCGTACGCATCTCCACCCCAGGAATTCCTGGGACACAGATGTTAGACTCTGGCCAGTGAAGTGACAGCTCTCATTATGCCTGAACAATTTACAAAGCAGAGGTTGTCACTGCAAGAGGTATCATCCACTCAATTAGCCAGTCAGTTATTTTTTCATCCAACAAATATTTGCCTGGAGCCTTCTGGTACTGTGAAATTTTGGGGTAACACAGACCCAAAGAAAAAGAAGACACAGCAAGTTCTAGAACCCAGTGGGAGAGGTAATGAAGTTGATTGTCTCTATGGAGCATTTAAAAGGGCACCTGGCAATGATAAATGTGGGTGGAGGCCATGCATGCTGCATCCTGAAAAATGAATAGGAGTCCTCTTAACAGAAGAAACATGAATTTCCTATCCTTAGGAAAATATGGCACTCTAGTAAAATGTTAGTGGAATTAATGTCTTGCGAAGGTTGCAGAGCATAATCTATTCTTTGTCTCTTTCAGCTTCTACCAGCTGCTGGCATTTCTAGCTCCTGTCTGCATCATTCCAAGCTCTGTATCTACTCCTGTCTTGGGAATGACATCCAGGGCTCACCCAAATCATTTAGGACAATCTCCCTGTCTGAAGATCTGTGGCAAATCACATCTGCCAAATTCTTTTTGCCATATAGGGTAAGATATTCACGGCTTCCCAGGATTAGCACATCAATGGAGTGGAATGGGGATGGGGGTGGTGCAGGGCATTGTGCAGTCTACCACAATGTCCCCTTATCCTGAGCCAGGCATTGAGTATTGGCCAGCCTATTCTTTCTAGATGCAAAACCAGGAAAACCAGCTTCAACTGAGCAGAGAAGGCTACAGCAGTTTATCAGTGAAATTGAGCCTCCCAGATAAATGGGGATACTGGACTTTTAATCTGAATACCTTGGGAACTTTGCCCAAAATAAGATCACAACTTGTTTGCCAGCTATAAGGATTGGGTCATTAATCTGGCCCCACAATGAAGGGAAAATATTTCTAATTCTATTGAGAGATTGTACATGACCTCACCTGCATCCTATCCTTCAACCCCCTCAGAACCAAGAGAAAAAAGAGCTTGGAACACCAAGAATGACAGCAGCTTTTCTTGGTGAAGACATGATTAAAATGCTGGGAGCAGGATAAGTTTTATTCATCTGAGACACATACTCTGATGCTTCATTATATTCCCAGACCCACAACTGATATCCAGACCAGAGAATGTGTAAAGTTGTATGGTGGGAGCTGAAAATATCCAGACTTGTGAGAAACACAGAGCAGGGAGACTAAACTCCCTCTGGAGCTCATGAGAGAGATAGTAAAACCTTACGTTTTCACCCACACATGCACATACACACGCAGCACTCTGCAGAGAGGGAAATCATCAGGACAACAAGAACTCTGGGGCTTGAAGAGTCAGTGACATATGAAGAATCCAGCCACCAGCAGATATGTGTTGGGAACATTTGACTCAGTGAACCAAGACGAAGCCTAGCTGGAAAAGGTCAGGTCGCTCACGAGGCGTGGGATATATTAGTACTTTGGACTCAAGGGATCAGGAATTTTTTTTACAAGCTCTAAAGAAAAACACAAAAGAGATCATATGGTGAGGTGCTAGGCTCCTATTGTTTCTGGGCTTAAGTCCTAAAAATCAGAGCCAATGGGAAGAATTAAGTGTGGTTTAATATGCACATACAAACACACATGCAGCAAATTTTTTATTTATATAAATCATGTCTACAGAGGATTTTCCAATCCAGGTTGCCTATGGTGAGAAAGCAGAGACTATTTAAATCAGCTTCCAAGGAAGGAATGAAGGGGACAGATGCTTGGTAAACTGGAAGCATAGCACATAGCAGTCTACCCCTGCACTCAAAGGAAAGGCAACATTCATTGGGCTCCTCCCTCATTTGGACTTGAATCTCTAGACGAATATCATTCTTTCTTTGGTTCCCACTTGTAATCTGTAATATTGACCCATCCTCAAAAAGCATTTTAAGTCTAGCAGTCTTTTGTCTTCCTATAATAACTGGCTGCTCAATTTCTTCATGTGAATTTGTGATTAAGAAGCCAAAGTCACTTAATCCCAACACCAGGACTCTGTTGACTTTAGAGGATATGAGCTCTTGTCCCAACACACTCTTTGGTGGCTCTGAAAACTTCCTTCCCTAGCCCATTGTGGCTATGTCTGAACTAGAGTTCTGAAGAATACGTCAGCATGGGGTTGGCCACATGTTAGCAGAAGGAAATATGATCTAATCTTAAACCCTTCATAAGTATTTTCCACAGAAGAGCAAGAAGCAAAGAAACAGATTTGCTTACATGTTTTCTTAAATTTTGACACTCCAAATGGCCTTTACATTCTTGATCTTTTTTAGTCCTCTCTCTCTATGGCATAGAGAGAGTAAGTAACCTGACTACTATCACACAGCCAACAGATCTGTTTCCAAAGCTCAGACTATTTCCTTTTCAGCCTTCAGTGTTTATTCAGAAACTTGTTCGCCTACTATACATAGAGAATTCTTCCTACAATAGGTGTGATGTTCTGGTCATACCAATCATGATACAGCTTTTGTTTTTGCAGAATGGAAATATCCATTAAAAAAATTGCAGCATGAGTGTGGCTTGGCATATAGTGGGTCCTGAATAATCAACTGCTGAATGAATAATAATATATGGGACTTTTTTTTTATATAGATATCTGCTCTCTTTGAGAGAAAACATGACATTCTGAGACACTTTAGCATCAGTGACCTTGGTTAAAAGTTCCCAGATCCTTTCCATTTGTCCTCTCCTTTGTCCCACACTCTACTCCTCAAGAAGTAGCCACAGGTGTTTTTCTCTATGGTGCTAATGCAGGGCAGGACTGGTCCAGTGATGGCAGTGCCATTTTCTGTAACAGTAGCCGAGGCAGACCGAGTCCCACCTGTCACATTTTGTACTCCTCAGCAACATCCAGCTTTGCCATAGAACTCAAGTTCCTTCAGTCCTTGTGAAAACAACATTTGCTCCCATTTGTAATTGGGCAGTGTCCTTATTTTCTGAGAGACAAGGCTATCTATACAACATTACATTTCACATCATCATAACACATACCTGCAAGGGTCTACTTCACACACACACACACACACACACGTTTTTCTTACTGGAACACACTTATTTCAATAAAATTCTCATTACTTACAGGTTCTGGGGCTCTTAGAGTGACTATATAACTGACAGCGGTGCTCACTAATGCAAAATCTCCTGTACCAATGTTCACGTGGATTCAATTCAAGCAGCAGAACAACCAGTACATTTGGAGCAGCTAACTTCTTTGCACAAATTCAGTCTGAATATCCACTTATTGAGGAAACTGAATGGGCAATAGTAAGACTCATCAGATTTGCAGGTGATAACTCAAATTAGCTAAGCTCTCCAATTTTACAAAATTAGCCACAAATTATGAAACACTGACTAGTCCTATAGATGGAAACTTGGCAAACTCACTGAGAATCATCACATTAGTCACAAGCATTTCAAAATTTAAGATATATGAAAAATAAAAATGAAAATTATACCCAATAGGTGCTAAAAGAAAAAAAATTGAGTGTTTTCTTTTTGCAAAATATATCTCCAATTTCAAACTGTATCTCCTACACTAATTTTTTGCTAATTTTATATATTGATGGAGATATTGATGAAAAAGAGATATGAATCAATACATATGTGTTAAATCTCACTCATAGACCCATACTCATATCACCAAAGTGTCCATCATCCATGTGCCCATGAAAGAGCAACACAGCAACCTTGAATATGTCTAAAATCAAGACTGCACCCACAGTAATGCATTAGCACCCTGCTGGCTGTTTATTGACAACTTGGCATGTTCTTGGAGGATGGAGCCACTTTAACATCCTTAATTGGTAGACACATATTTTCCACACCACTAGAACTTCAAACAGCGGCTTCCATGCCCTTTCCACATAAAACCCTAACCACTAACACGCCTCACAAAGGCTCACTAAAATATGAATGTACTTGAATACATAGTGAACTTAATTGCTAATATGCCTTGGCAAATCAGATATACTATTAACAACATAATAATGAGTATGCATAGAGACTCCCCAGTGTGACCAGATGCGTGTGTAAAATAAATAAATAAATTAAAATGGCCATACTAAATAAAGTTGTCCTGCCACCTCAGGTTACCATCTGTTTCTAGTTTTCCTCAACAATTTTCCTTGAGCCCATTTTCTCAGCTCCAAACAACTCCAGCTGGCAGACTTCGTTACAATGCAACGTGGACAGGACCAGGAGCGCCTGGGTTACCTCCGGCATCCCTTGAGCTCAGATTTGGATGTCACATTCAAAAACAAAATTCCTGCCATCCTGGCATCCCCAGAGGTCTCACATCGCCTGTTTAAAAACAAAGCAGGGGAGGCCAAGAAAATATTTTTATAAAAAAATAAAGAAATATTAAAACATGTTCCTGTTGGAGGGATGTTAATAATGGACAAGTGTTAGATTTGGCAATAAATTATTGTCCAGATGAAGGGAAAACAATTACAAATTAGAAACAGATTTATTCACACTCAGTGCATTAATGAAAACTTTAAAAAAAAAGGAAAGAAAGAAGGAAAACTAAACTCTGTGTACTGTGTGGAAAAAAATAATGGCCCAGCAGGCCTACTTTTTATTAACAACTCATCAGTAAGCAGGTTGTAATTCATAACAAAGAATTCACCCCAAGGAACGGCACATGACTGTGAGCTTTTTGAGTTTCCTAAGAAAATACATATGTTGTTCCACTTGGTTTCCTTTCAATAAAACCCACCAGTTAGCACTTCATTTTCAAGCTGTTCTGACAAATCAGGTGAGTTAGCTTTGTAGAAAAAACAGAAGCCAATTTTTCAGCTGAGAATTTTAGGGAATTTTTTTAATAACTTAAATAAATTTCCCAAAAGGCAAGGAAGCCATGATAAAGGCTATGAAATGAGTTCATTTGGAAAAGCTTGAAAGAAGGTCTATTTTAATTCACGTCATTAATTTTTCCTGAAGAAATATTTAAGGATACATCTCTGGCTGCTAAGGTACATGTCTGGGGGAGGGGAAAAAAGAAACTCTATAATTTCTGTGTTTTTATAATCCCTCAAAACATGAGTAAAGATTTTTTGGAAAGCCCTCTCAGCAACTTCACTAAGTAGAAAACTTAACAATGATAGCAGCAGGAACCTCTTGCTCACAAACACTGAACTCAACACAAATCTCACACTCCTTGCCAATATGGCCTTCACCCATGATTCAGGCCTGATTTCCCACAATTTACCTGAGGACACCAGGTAACGAGACCAGCTATTGTTCCCAGGAGGGCATGGGTACATTCTACCACTGCTTATATACATATTGACTTCTTTTCTCCATCAATTCCTCCAGTCTTCCCCAATTCTCATCATCCTTTAAAACACACTTTAAGTACAGCTTTCTCCTAGTCACTCTAAATGAGTGAGTAAATCATCTCTTTCCGTCTCTCTCTCTCTTTTATTTAAGAATATATTTATTTATGATTTGAAAGGCAGAGTTACAGAGAGATTATCTGCTGGTTCACTCCTTAAATGACTGCAATGGCTGGGGTTGGGCCAGGACAAAGCCAGGAGCCTGGAATGCCATCCTGGTCTCCCACATGGGTGTCAGGGTCCCAAGTACTTAAGCTATCCTCTGCTGCTTTCCCAGGCACATTAGCAGGAAGCTGGATCAGAAATGGAGCAGTCAATACTTAAACTACTGCTTATATAGGATACTGAAGTCACAGATGGCAGCTTAACCCACTGAGTCACAGAGCTAGTGCTAGCCCCCAAATCATCTCCTTCTCTCTCACTGAATCCATGTAATTCAATGTCTGTCCTGTGGTTTTGCATTGTATATAGTCTCATATGAAAGAGTCCTTTGAGAATTCAGCATTAGGAGCAGGTTTGCATACCTTGTATGTAGCACAGCTGAAAAAAAATTACATGTTGTGGCCACTGCTAGTTACATGTGGCCACTAGCTCTGGCCAATGAGCTATAAGCAGAGCGGCATGCTTTCTCGTCACTGTCTTCTTCCAATAGCCAACACAGAGCCTTGGGTTGAGATGGGAATTCATGATTGAGGCGCTGCAGCTCTGAATCACTACAGTAAATTGTTTGGGAGAGCTGATTGGCCTGCAGCCTATTTATTCATAAAAATAATTATTTGTTGTGCTAGGTCTCTGAGATTGGTTCTAGCATGAATTGGTCTATTCTGGTTAATTCAATGCCAATTAATTTATATATTGACTTCCCTTAACCCCCCCAGTTAGTAACATAGTGCCTTTCCTAGTATTTCTGAGAGAAATGAATTATGAGTAGGCTGAAGATGAAGACAATGGAGACATGTTCACTCTACAAAGGCACCTGCTAAGGGGACAGAGCAAACAGGGGCTCTGTTTTATGCCCAGGAAGAAAAGACACTTGTGCAATTTCATTTACCTAATGAAGTATCCTCACACACTTTATTCAGCTACAGGGAGCATCCTTTCATAATTTGTAGAATTAACAGTGTTAGCTTCTACCCATGGAGAACACCAACACACTTAATTATGGAATTTAAAAAATACAAAAAGAAATATTAAGGATTATCAAGTAAAAGAAAATGATAAAGTACAAAGCCATACCAGAATGAAGATGTGATTACTTAATAGAATTGTGTATCACTGAATAGATATGCCAAATTCCTTTTACGAAATTACAAATTCATTTTAATTTTGACTTTTATAAAGCTTCTCCAATGGAAAAGGAACAATGAGAAATATACTATAGTTATGGTTAACCTCAAAATGAATGTTCTGAAAAATAAACAATATGTTATTCTGGGAGATGATTGTACCAGAAGACCAATATGCATCTCCACATGTTTAATGTATCAAGGTTTCTATTATTTGGTGTCATTAAAGATTAGAATCTTTTAAACCTGCCCTCCCCACCCATTCCATTCCTCCTTTCAGTGTGCGAGGTATATACTATTGTGCCCATGGCTTCTGAAGTGTGGTCATTGTAGAAAAGGCTTCCCAATATGTGAGCTTGTCCTAGGACCCAGAAACTTCCTGTGTGGCATTGGCAACAGTACCATCCCTGGACCTTCTAGCACATATTAACAAAAATGGTGCAAGGCGATTCTTGTTCATTCTATTTGGGTAGGATGCTTCTGACTCTATTAAAATGGCTGTTGGCAATAAGCTTTGAGTCGTAGTTCTTGATGAGGTTCACACGAAAATGTACAGAAACTACTACAAATATTCAGTATTTAAGTCAAAAATCTCCCAACATTTACAATTGAAATTTCTTCCTTCACATTTATGATGGCCCTGACCTTGAGAAAGAAGGATATTTCTCCTATGGTCGTCCATGAGGTATCACATACCTGGCACAGTCACAGACTGCGTGGGAAAAGACACCAGTTATCATGACTTCTTGGACCAGTGACCGCTTTGAATGACACTTTGGTTAAAAATAAAATGTTTAATACTATTTACAATGCTCCCACACCCATGGGAGCATTTATTTTTATTATTTTAATTTATTGTATTTACATTTTATTTATTTTATTTGATTATTTTATTTTATTTACATGGCCCACTCCCACCTCTACAGCCTGACCTTCCACACTCTTCTCTCTGTTTTGCATTCTTCTCATGTCCCTACTCTTTTCCTACATTAGATCTTCACGCAGTGAGTCAAGCCCCCTCCAATGTCTCCCACCCCACCTTTCTGTCTGGACAGCAACTCTTTGTCCTTTGGTCCTTGACATAAATGCTGGTTTCTTCAGAAAGGTTAGAAAGGTATCTCTGGAGTCCAGACCATGTTGGTCCCCTTGAATTCCATAACATGCGATCATAATAATCATCTTCTCTGCAAGAACGTGAGGTAGAGACTACCCTTGTCTTCCTCACTGCTGCATCCCTAGAGATTAGCCCAGTGCCTGGCCCTCAGTAGATTTTTAGTGGGGAAATAAGAGGATGGATAACTGATAGTTACATTACTTAGCTCATTACGTCATAGAAGAAACCAGCCAAGTAAAGAAAATTATTCCTGCATTTCACAAGAGCTTCATTTCCTGACAGTTTCCTTTCATATACCTCTTCAAGTTCAGAAAGATAAAAGTTTATCCTTAGTGTGAAATTGGTTCAAACTGCAGTGTGAATATCAAAAGGATATTTTAGTAAATAACTTAGTAAAAGAAATAAGCAAGCACAGATTTTATCTGTCAAGAAAGAAGACTTGGCCTTCCTGAAGAAAGTTGCTCAAAGTGTCCGCCTCCTGTGGCTCCTGAGGTCCACTCATCCTCAGGCAGCAGCAAGGGCTCAGTACTGAACAGCATCTGCCTCCACGGGGCCCCAGACATACTTCCTCATTCTGGATCATTTGACTCTCCCAACCCTTGCCCTTGATCCCTGGTTCTTGCTACTTGTCCAGAACAACAACTGTTTGAGTGACCAACCTAGTGCCTGCGTTAGGATAATGACCACATCTTGATCCATGACCCTTGCTTACTGATGCCATTCACCCTGATCGCATCACACTCATTTCTAAGAATTAAAGATCCTCTCACCACCACCCCTAGACATCCTGAAACCACAAATAACCAGATAGCCTCCTAACTGACCTTCCTGGGAAGGAGGATCAGATCTAAAACACTCAGCAGTGCACTCTGGTCCCAAGTGCAGGAACTGGAAATGCAGTTTTTCCACCTACTGGCTTCCCTCCTCCTCCAAATCTGCTTATCCTCTTGGTTAAAAATATCACTGTTCACCCAAGCTTTCTAGTGCAAAAGATTTAGACAGCCTTGGCTTCTCTTTCTCCTAACAAATCAAAATTAGCCTATAAGTCATTTCAGTTGCACCAATGAACCATTTCCACCTCCACTTCTATATCATATTGCTTATTCAGTATCTGTTATCTCCAATGTGAATGGCTGCAATTATCACCCACCTAGCACTTTGTGCCCTTCAATCTCTTCTCCCTGTAACTATCTTTTGTATTGTTATCCATGTTAACTTCCAAACTACCAGGAATAGCACACATTTCCTCCTCTCTAAAGTCTTCCATTCCATGGCTACCAGTCAAAGATTTATATCCCTAACACTGACACTCAAGGCCCTCGATACTCCAATACCACCAAGCTCTTTTTTTTTTGTTTGTTTGTTTTTTTTTTTTTTTTTTTGACAGGCAGAGTGGACAGTGAGAGAGAGAGAGAGACAGAGAGAAAGGTCTTCCTTTGCCGTTGGTTCACCCTCTAATGGCCGCCGCGGTAGCGCACTGCGGCCGGCGCACCGCGCTGTTCCGATGGCAGGAGCCAGGTGCTTCTCCTGGTCTCCCATGGGGTGCAGAGCCCAAACACTTGGGCTATCCTCCACTGCACTCCCTGGCCACAGCAGAGAGCTGGCCTGGAAGAGGGGCAACCGGGACAGGATCGGTGCCCCGACCGGGACTAGAACCCGGTGTGCCGGCGCCGCAAGGCGGAGGATTAGCCTGTTGAGCCACGGCGCCGGCCACCACCAAGCTCTTTGTTCGTGTCCTTTTGTCCACGTGTATTTCCACCCTGTGACTCATCTTCCCTCCGCCACTCCACCATCACCATCTTCACTTTTTTCAATCCAAGGTGGTTGAAATCACTGGTTTTCCCAACCCTCTGTCTTGCCTCCTACTTCAATCAAGAAAATCCACTCAGCTTTCAGAGTTATTCTCTAATTACACAAATTTCTATTGCTCCTCCCTTGCTTAAAGATTTTTGTTGATTTTCCAGTGTTTTCAAGACAACATCCTTGTCTTGGCAAAGAAAATATATGTGTATTCATGAAATAAATATGTAGGAAGTGTCTTGTGTGTGTCAATCGCTATCATAGGACTGGTACTCTGTGGTACATAGAGATGAGTGATCCATGCCTCTGGATTCAGAACTAATGATTCAGCAGTCTGGCTTTAAGCCCTTCAGGTGATTTTCCTGCACACCAAGGCTAAGCGTCCCTGGTACAGATGATAAGAGACCATATAGCAACCAACAGTCTCTGAATCACTTTGTGGATTTTTCCTTCCCCATTATTTTTCAAGAAGAATGCCTTATAAATCTATGCAGGGCCAAGCGCATTGTAAGCACTCAAATGGTTTTATTGAGCTAATGAACAATATTTTTTTTCTGGATTTCTACTACACTTGATATGAGCTGGGCTAGACTAAATCTTGCTTCCGTCTTGTTCCCTAAAATCAAATCCTGCTGCTAAAAAAAAAAAAGTATTTGGTTCCCTAAAATCAAATTAGAACAATTGACCCTCCCTCTAGTAACCATCTGCAATCCGCTACATCTCAAAAGTAACTAATTTTCAAGGAGGAAGGAAAAAAAAAGAAATCAAATGGCCAGACTACCACATGGATGAGAACAGTGGTGCTCTAATGGAAGCCACACAGCTTCCCTCCCTAAAAAGAAAGCAGTGAAAGTTCTTAGGTCTTGTTGGACAAGGAACAGGGGAGGCTGAGTGAGGGGAGACTGATATGTTTTTATGTCATTGGGTAAAGAAAAGTTCATGTCATACCCCTAGTGATTCCTGTAAATAAAGATAAAAGCAAAGGCAGGATATGATCAAGTTTTAATGCAGCTGCTGGACCTTGTTACCCAGGGCTCAATCAATAGAGCCCAGAAACAGCTGGCTTTGAAGGTGAAAGCCAGATTAGGGTACCCAAAGGTGCTGATGTTAATGTGACTAACGCCACATGTTCCATTAAACTTCTTCCAGCCTCTCTCTCTCTAAAGGCTACAGCAAGACCCGCCATGAAAACCCTCCCAGGTGTGAAGAACTCAAATTAAGAAACAGTTGACCCAGAGCTGATGGATTATATGAGGTTTAGAGGCCAAATCTGATAGACAGCCCAAGGATGAAAATCTGGTTTATACTTTTTTTGAAGAAAAGAAGTAGGACAGTATATGTATGAAAAGACAAGGCCATAATTAGCTACTTTCACACACACACACACACACACATACAATAATGCTGGAACTCTTTTCCTCTAACCCCCAGACTGCTTTGATATTATCTAGCTGCTGAAATAATGATTCCCTTTGCCTCTCAGTTCATTCTGTAGGAACATATTTCTTCATGTTTTCTCAAGCCCTTTAATTCTGTGGAGTGGGGCTTTCTGTAAAAAGAGAAACTGTTACAATCAAGCTTTCTTTTTCCAAGTGGGGACAATGGGATTTATGTTGACCCACTCACAACATCTTGCTAGGAGCTCATATCTGCTATAAAATGGCACAAGGTGTCCATGGTTGGGCATTCCTGGGTGTGAACTCAAAAAAGTATCCTCACCTTCAGGAGCTGTACGTGTAGTGGAGAAGATGGGCAAATCTATAAGGTGGGAAATAAGTAGGGTGGTACAGACACAGAAGCGAGCACATGTACGGCCTTGCAACGAGAGATTTCTGAGAAGAGGGTAAGAAAACAACAGTGTATTTGGGGATCAACAAGTAGGCACATAGAAATGGATCATAGGGGAAGCCTGGATTGCTTAGGAGAGGACTTAGAAGTCACTGAAGGGCCAGCGCTGCGGCTCAACAGGCTAATCCTCAGCCTGCGGTGCCAGCACACTGGGTTCTAGTCCCAGTCGGGGCACCAGATTCTGTCCCGGTTGCCCCTCTTCCAGGCAAGCTCTCTGCTATGGCCCGGGAGTGTAGTGGAGGATGGCCCAAGTCCTTGGGCCCTGCATCCGCATGGGAGACCAGGAGAAGCACCTGGCTCCTGGCGTTGGATCAGCGCGGTGCGCCAGCTGCAGTGCGCCCACTGCGGTGGCCATTGGAGGGTGAACCAACGGCAAAGGAAGACCTTTTTCTCTCTCTCTCTCTCTCACTGTCCACTCTGCCTGTCAAAAAATAAATAAATAAATAAATAAAATAAAATAAAGAAGTCACTGATGAGGAGAAAGAGTGAAGACACTTGAGATATTAGAAGATAACAGAGAGGAAAGAAATTCTTGGATACTTCATCAAAAGGGCTTCAGCCATTGTAACCCATAAGCTGTACTTTGGAAATTTATATTCATTAAATAAAAGTTTAATAAATGAAAAAAAAGGGGGGGCCTTCAGGACCTGTTTCATGTTGGGAGAATCAAGAGAGACTTCTAGAATTACTCGCAGCTTCCTGGAGTTTGAGTCTTCTACTATTTTCTCATATGACAGGAGGGAAGTTTAATAGTTAAGGATATCAGGACAGAGAAAGTTCTACCAAAAGAAGTAGGAAGGGGATCACCCCACTTCACATGGCTTCTCTCTCTCTCTCTCTCTCTCTCTCTCTCTCTTTCTCTGTGTGTGTTTGTATAAACAAATATGGTATAAAAACTATTTTAAAATGTCTACCCTGTGGCCAGCATCATGACACAGCAGTTTAAGCTACAAACTGTAACACTAGCATCCCATATTGGAGAACTGATTTGAGTCCCAGCTGCTCTGCTTCCAATCCAGCTCCCTGCTAATGTGCCTAGGAAAACACCTAAAAATGGCCCAAGTACTTGGGAACCTGCCATCAGTGTGGGAGACCCAGATGGAATTCCAGGCTCCTGGCATCAGGCTGGCCCAGTCCTGGCCATTGAAGTCATTTGGGGAGTGAACCAGCAGATGGAGGATCTCTTTCCCTCTCTGTCTATCCCTATGTGTGTGTGTGTGTCATTCTGGTTTCAAATAAATAAAATAAGTCTTTTAAAAAATGTTTACACAATCACCCTGGCTGTCTAAAAACCCATAATGAAAATAAGAAAAACATACAAAGGTCTGTGAACAGATCACTCATTCTATCAGAAAGCCATAAGTGGCTATTGGAACTCTGGGAAGGGGTGAGGGGTCAGAGGGATCTCTGCTAGGCAGGCAGATAAGAAGATGCTTGATGGAGCAGCTATCATTTGAAAAGCTTTAGATTTCACATGCAACACAGAAGAGGCAACACGTGACAAAGATACATGATACATAGTATCTTTGACTCATTACACATTTTTTAAAACTTTAAAGTCGAAAGCAATTTATTTAAGTCTTACTAAGATAATAGGACCTAAATCAAAAAGAATATCTATTATCAGAAGGAAACTTGCATTTTAATTCCACTGAGCCCCATTTCATCCACAAAGGATAGGGGGAGAAATAGAGAATCAGAGAATTTGACAAAACATTAATTGACAGTGTTTTATTCTTCCTCAGAGAAAATAGCTCTCTGCATGTTGTGGACCTCATTTAATCTCTAAGGCACACATCCTGGGAGGCTGAATCAGCACTGGAATCCAAAGAGTCAGGCTCCAGTTCCCTGCTCCTTCTATTATTCAATGTGGCTTTCCCAAGGGCTGCTAAGCAAATTTATGAAGGGTGAGGATTCCCAGCTCAACAGGTGCAGAAACATGAGAGTATCCTTCACCTGTCATATTGACTTGATGAACCTTTTCCTGCAAGTCTGTGAGACTCAAGAGTTCATTCAGCATTCATTGATTCAACAAGTGTGTACTGAGTGGCTATGATGTACCTGGCATCGCACTAAACACTGGGACCTTTGGAAACACGTCTGTCCAGATATCAGCATCTGCTGCCTGACTTGGGGAGGCTTGGGTGGGAGTGATCAGGTGTTGAGCTGGCCCCAGGGAAAATGAGAGGAGTTCAAATGTTCCACTACAATCTGCCATGCTCCATTCAAATCTCCACTTTGTGTTCAGGGATCTGGAAACTACATTTAAAAATGCAAATAGTATTCCCATACAAAGATAGAAAACCATGCCTTCCGTTACCCAGCTCTCTGCACCCCTATCATGTCTCCCACAGTTCACACTCACTCTGACACTTTGTTTGAGAAAAAAATAGTCCTCTCAGTGATGGATTGTATGCTTGGCTCTGGCCTTTATATTGTCAGCTTGTGGTCAGTGGCTTCATCACTTTCAGTTCTTCAATGTATCTGAGGTGAAACCTCCTACAACATAGAGGGAGTTTACTATAAGAGCAGAGGGAGCCTGAAATATTGCTGGTTCAACCACCTCTTTTGACAAATAAGAAAACTAACAGTCAGAGAGGTGGATTGACCTATCCAGAGTCACACAGCAAGGATCCAGGTGATCTAGAACCAGAGCCCCATACCTGCACCTCCCAACTTGGTGTGTGCCCCTGTGTCTCAGCCGATGGAATTCATTTACCCTTTCTCTGGACACTCATTAAGTTAATAGCCTCAGTCATCTGAAATGAATCAGATCAGTATAAATAGTTAAGAATGACACTGCGAGCAGGAACACCTCATACCAAAAGATTCTCACCTCAAACTATTGTCATCCTCCTGTGCTGGCTGCTTCATCCCTGCCTTCTCAGCCTTCTCTCATCGTCTCTATGAGCTCTTACCACTGAAAATGCCAGAACATGGCCCCTAGGTCTCCTCTGGCCATCATTCCATCTTGTCTAATGCCTGTAAAGGTCTTCTGCACCAACCACTCCTGAATTTATGTCTGTAGCCCCAGCCTTTTCTCTAAACTCAAATAGCCTACTCATCACCTGCATATAAATAAGAGGTTTCTGAAAGTTTCCAAGTCCACAATGCAACTCCTAACTTTCTCCTCAAGCCTTAGGGTTGCCCTTAACTTTCTTCTCTCAAACCCCACATCTAACAAGTCCTCCTAACTCTGTGTCCATGGACAAAATCTGCTGAGTCAGCTTCCAAAACACCTCCAGATTGGTCCTCCTCTTCTGCTATTACTCTAGTCGAAGTCACCATTATCTCTCATCTAGATTATTACAAAAGCCTCTTTGATGGTTTCTCCATTTTATCTCTTGCCCTCTCAAGGCAATTTACAACACGGCCTTCAGTAATCTTGGGTGCTATATGTGACATTGTGTCAATTTTTTGCTTAAAATCCTTTTATACCTTTCCATCTTGCTGTGAGTAGAAGCCAAAGTTATCACAACAGCCTAGAGGCCCTGGTTTCCTTTCTGAACTATTTGCTGCACGTTCTGCTTTGCTTTCTTCACTCTAAGCATCCAAGCTTCTTTACTCTGATGACTTTCTAGGCCTATTCCTGCCTCAGGGCCTCTGCATTTGGATTTCTTATCCCCCATATTTACATACCTCTCTTACCTCCTTAAACTTTTAGAAGTATTCAATTTTGTAGTGTTTTCCTTGATGCCCCTATTTGAAATTTCTCCAGTCCCCAGCACTCTCCATTCCTCTATACCACCTTATTTTCCCCCATAGCACTTATCCTCACCTGATGAACCGTGTTTTACTTATATATCTTTTTAAACTTTTATTTAGTAAATATAATTTCCACAGTACAGTTTATGGATTACAATGGCTTTCCCTCCATAACTTCCCTCCCACCCGCACCCCCCCCATCTCCCGCTCCCTCTCCCATTCCATTCACATCAACATTCATTTTCAATTATCTTTATATACAGAAGATCAATTTAGCATATATTAAGTAAAGATTTCAACAGTTTTCACCCACACAGAACACAAAATGTAAAATACTGTTTGAGTACTAGTTATAGCATTAATTCACATTGAAAAACACACTAAGGACAGAGATCCCACATGAGGAGTAAGTACACAGTGACTCCTGTTGTTGATTTAACAATCAACAAGCTTGTTTATGGCATCAGAAATCTCCCTAGGCTCTAGTCATGAGTTGCCAAGGCTATGGGAGCCTCTTGAGTTCGCTGACATTGATCTTATTTAGACAAGGTCATAGTCAAAGTGGAGGTTCACTCCTCCCTTCAGAGAAAGGTACCTCCTTCTTTGATGGCCCCGTTCTTTCTACTGGGATCTCACTCACAGAGATCTTTCATTTAGGTCCTTTTTTTTTTTTTTTCCAGGGTGTCTTGGCTTTCCATGCCTAAAATACTCTAATGGGCTTTTCAGCCAGATCTGAATGCCTTAAGGGCTGATTCTGAGACCAGAGTGCTGTTTAGGACATCTGCCATTCTATGAGTCTGCTGTGTATCCCACTTCCCATATTGGATCGTTCTCTCCCTTTTTGATTCTATCAGTCACTAGTCTTCTTTATGTGATCCCTTTGACTCTTAGACTTATCAGTATGATCAATTGTGAACTGAAATTGATCACTTGGACTAGTGAGATGGCATTGGTACATGCCACCTTGATGGGATTGTATTGGAATCCCCTGGCACATTTCTAACTCCACCATTTGGGGCAAGTCCGATTGAGCATGTCCCAAATTGTACATCTCCTCCCTCTCTTATTCCCACTCATATTTAACAGGGATCACTTTTCAGTTAAATTTCAACACCTAAGAATAAATGTGTGTTAATTGCAGAGTTCAACCAATAGTATTAACTAGAACAAAAAAAAAATACTAAAAGGGATAAAGTATTAAATTGTACATCAACAGTAAGGACAAGGGCTGATCAAGCCACTGTTTCTTGTAGTATCCCTTTCACTTCCACAGGTTTCCTTTTTGTGGTTGGTTAGTTGTCACCGATCAGGGAGAAATTTTTTTAAAAAACTTTTATTTAGTAAATATAATTTCCAAAGTACAGTTTATGCATTACAATGGCTTATAAGTGTCTTACTCAAAAATATTATAAATTTAAAATATTGGCTTTAAAGTGAAAAAACTGGAACAATTCATCACCCCACAGATCTTTCTCATGTTTGAGCTCTAGGTAGAGGGTGTTACTAGTGTGCATCCATAACAAGCACCACAGATAAGGACAAGAGAATATATTAAGCTAGATACTACTATTGGCCGGCGCCGTGGCTCACTAGGCTAATCCTCCGCCTGCAGCGCCAGCACCCCAGGTTCAAATCCCGGTCAGGGCGCCGGAATCTGTCCCAGTTGCCCCTCTTCCAGTCCAGCTCTCGGCTGTGGGCAGGGAAGGCAGTGGAGGATGGCCCAAGTGCTTGGGCCCTGCAGCCGCATGGGAGACCAGGAGAAGCACCTGGCTCCTGGCTTCGGATCAGCGCAGCACGCCAGCTGTAGCAGCCATTTGTGAGGGTGAACCAACAGAAAAGGAAGACCTTTCTCTCTGTCTCTCTCTCTCTCTCTCTGTCTAACTCTGCCTGCCAGCCGCAGTGGCCATTGGAGGGTGAACCAACGGTAAAGGAAGACCTTTCTTCCTGTCTCTCTCTCTCACTGTCCACTCTGCCTGTCAAAAAGAGAGAGAGAGAGAGAGAGAGAGACTACTGTTGTCAGAAATACAGACTAGGCATGCTTGGATCTAGAAAATTACAGGTTAATGTAAAGATTTTTCTGGAGTGGTTGGTACTGTGGCATGGCAGGTGCAGTCTATCCTGCAGTGCCAGCATCCCATATGGGCACTGGTTCAAGAGCCAGGTGCTCTACTTCCAATCCAGCTCCCTCCTAATGTGCCTTAGAAAACAGTGGAGGATGGTCCAAGTGCTTGGGCTCCTGCATATGTGTGGGAGACCTGGAAGAAGCTTTACAGTAAACTGTTCTGAGAACAGGGATCTTTATCTGTTAATGGATCCATCCCCCAAAAGTGCCTGATGACATCATAGGTGCTTAAATATTCTTCAGATGAATGAATAGAAAAGGCAACATGACATAGAAAATCTAAAGGTTTGCTAATGTTTGGTCTCTGCTATTCTTCCCCTGTTCTTATTTAGATGACTAAGACATCAATGATTAGAAAATGCCTTTATAGTCTTAGACAAAATATAAAACTCTCACTTTCTTATTTTTAGATAAGTGTGGGTAGAATGTTACCATTGGTGTGTTTTTCATCAAAAAACTGCAAGCAAAAATAAACTTAGAACAAATGCCAAAAAAATAAAATAAACTCCTGCCACTACTACTCTCAAAATATTCCTCTTGAGGAATAAACTGCTTAAAGCAAGTATTAAGTGTGTCAAGGACTCCATCATGTTCCAAAATTACAGGCAACATTTCCTTTTCATTGTTGTAAAATGGGTTCACAATATCCCTCATAACATTTATAATTAGAAGTTATTAAATAATTTAAAGGATGAAGATTAGAAGTTCTAAGCAACCGGCAACTATGAAATCATCATAGGCTAAAATACTTAATCCTCTGAGCCTAAATCCAAATTGCAAACTACCCAGGAAAAAAAAGTGAGATCATAGATCTGTTACTCAGATCATTTTCCTATGTGCCAACAAATACCACTGAGGAAAATTACATGTGTGTGTGTGTGTGCAGGATGTATATACAAGCCCACATTCATTCCAGCAACAAAACTAGCTTAAAATTGTAACCATACATTGATAAAAACATGACAATAGGTGTTTCATATTTAGACAAATTGTGCACAATATTTTATCATTTAAATTGGAACTTGCATGAGGGTTGAAAGAGAACAATACCAAAACAGAAGAGAAAGAAATAAAAAGAAGGAAGGAGGGAAGGAAAGAAGGAAGGAAGGAAGGAAGGGAAGAAGGAAGGAAGGAAAGAGGGAAGGAAGGAGATTAATAAATGAAGTTAAAGAACTTGAGTTTAAAAGAATTTATCTTCAATTAATAGTTATTTTGCCAGATGTGGAAGAAGGTGTTTGGTTAGCCTATGCTAGACATGTGAATTAGAAATATAGACTAAAATAAAATACACTTACTACTGAATTCTTTAAAAAAGAGTATGACCTTTCTTCAGTGAGTCAGGTGAATGTTCTTCAAGATATTTCTGGGTCTTATGGTCATCATAATTATCAAGAATTATCCCTTTACCATAATTGCATGGAGATTACAGCTGATAGAATTCTGATAACAGAAAGCTTACTACAGATGAAATTCAGGCTTATCCAGAGAGATATAGCTTTCTGGTGTAGTTCTTCTAAGTTTTTTTAATAGAGAGACTTGTAAATCTCAAACTGTCTATTTGAATTCAACCCCATAGTAAACACTGATATAATCTTCTGTTAGGCTTGATTCCTAGACCTCTCCATTATACCTGTTGATGTTATTAGACAAGGCAGGAATTGCAAACACATTCCTGCACAGTCAAAATGCCTCCTGTTTGTGTAGTTGTAGGAGACACATTTCAGTGGAAAAAGATACAAGCCAAGTGGCATGGAAACAAATGCACAATGGAAATGAACATGTTATTCAGATGTCAGAATTTGGATAGGAAAAAAAAATTGGATCTCAACTGTTGAACATGCCACTCTCCTTTTCTGGGAGCTCCCAGATTATAAATTCTGTTCTCACTTTCTTGGAGCACTTTCCTTGATACTAATAAGAAAGTGCCCAAGTTATTGCAAGTGATGTCAGGCAGTGCACACATATCCCACTCAGAAGACATGCTTATGTTGTGTTAGGCTATTTCACATGCAGATTTTTTTTTAAAGATTTATTTATTATTTGAAAAGCAGTGTTACAAAAAGAGAGAAGAGAAGATCTTCCATTTGCTGGTTCACTCCCCAAATGGCTGCAACAGCCAGGACAGAGCCAAGCTTACGCCAGGTGCCAGGAGCTTGCTCCAGGTCTCCCATGTGGATGCAGGGGCCCAAGCACTTGGGCCATCCTCTGCTGCCTTCTCAGGAACATTATCAGGGAGCTGGATTGGAAGTGGAGCAGCCAGGACATGAACAGGCACCCAAATGGGATGGTGGCGCTGCATGCTGCAGCTTTAAACCTCTGAGTCCCCACATAGAGTATTTAAAGACCTCTCTGAGTTTCATAAATCCACATTTCTGACTAGAAAATAAAGGAGGTCTCTGAGAGTAAGAACTTCACTTCACTCACAGCTACATCTAACCCTCTGAATGGGAGGCACTGGATAAATATTTGTTGGCTGAATAAATCAGTAGTCTATTCTACTGTGAACTCCTCTAAAATGGTAAGAAGTTTGAACCCATATCAAAATAGTTCTATAAAAGTGATTTTGTTGGCCCTGTTCCTCTTTAAATGGTTTTTCCTTTTCTCCATATCTTGCCATTGAAGATTTCTTGTCATTCTATCTGTTGCACAAAACTTCATTAGATTTCATTCAACCTATCATAACATTATCACAATGTCCTCCCTACCACTAATATTTCCTCCCTCCAGTTTCTCTCTTATGATTTCTTCCTTTGGCTCATCTCATAATATTTCTTCTTTTCTACACCAACTCTATTACCTCCATATGCCCAAATAAATGCATCTAGTTCATACACACACACACAACACACTTCAAAAGTTTTGGGGAAATGGAATTAAAAGATAAATTTATTTTGTAGCAGAGAAGACCTTGGAAATCATGCAGTTCTTTCCATAACATGTATTTTCCATTAACTTTTTGAGTACCTAGCATATTTCAGCATCTTCCTGCATTCTCCATGTATTTTCCAATCTTTCTGTCCTTATTCATGCAGTTTATTCTACTAAAACCATTTCCATAAATGATCCACCTTGAACATTCAGCGTTTAGATGTCACATTTCCCCTCTATATATACTGTGCCCCATCTGAAACCATTTCCTCCTGAAAACCTGACTCAGAAACTCTCAGGGGCAGCTTGACAAAAATTGTCTCATCCCTGGGGCCAGCACTGTGGTGTAGTGGGTAAAGAGGCTGCCTGCGATGCCAGAATCCCAGGTGGGCGCTGGTTCAAGTCCCAGCTGCTCCACTTCCAATCCAGCTCCCTGTTAATGTGCCTAGGAAAGCAGTGGAGGATCGCCCAAGTGTTTAGACTCCTACACCCACATGGGAGATCTAGAAGAAGCTCCTGGCTCTTGGCTTAAGCCTAGCCCAGTTTGACCATCACCACCATCTGTGGGAGTGAACCAGTGGACAGAAGATTTCTCTTTCTCTGTATCCCCCTCTCTCTGTAACTCTGTCTTTCAAATAAATAAAAACTTTTTAAAAATTGTCTCATCCCACTTTTATGAAACTTTATTTTCCCAAACTATCGGCACACGTCCTCACTATCCGCCATAGATGTACAATGTAATACTTTATCCTTTTTAGTATTTGTTGTTGTTGTTGTTGTTGTTGTTCTAGTACTAGTGGTCGAACTCTGTAATTAACACACAATTATTCTTAAGTGTTTAAATTTTAACTGAAAAGTGATCCCTGTTAAATTTAAGAGTGGAAAAAGAGAGGGAGGAGATGTACAATTTGGGACATGCTCAATCAGACTTGCCCCAAATGGTGGAGTTAGAAATGTGCCAGGGGATTCCAACACAATCCCATCAAGGTGGCATGTACCAATGCCATCTCACTAGTCCAAGTGATCAATTTCAGTTCACAATTGATGGCTCTGATAGGTCTAAGAGTCAAAGGGATCACACAAACAAGACAAGTGTCTGCTAATATTAACTGATAGAATCAAAAAGGGAGAGAACAATCCAACATAGGAAGTGGGATACACAGCAGACTCATAGAATGGCAGATGTCCTAAACAACACTCTGGCCTCAAAATCAGCCCTTAAGGCACTCGGATCTGGCTGAAGAGCCCATGAGAGTATTGTAGGCATGGAAAGCCAAGATACCATGGCAAAGAAAAAAAAAAGAAGAAGAAGACCTAAATAAAAGATCTCTGGGAGTGAGATCCCAGTGGAAAGAACGGGGCCATCAAAGAAGGAGGTACCTTTCTCTGAAGGGAGGAGAGAACTTCTGCTTTGACTATGACCCTATTGGAATAAGATCAAAGTCAGCGAACTCTAAAGGCTTCCATAGCCCTGGCAACTCATGACTAGAGCCTAGGGAGATTACTGACGCCATGAACAGGAGTGTCAAATTGTTAAGTCAGCAACAGGAGTCACTGTGTACGTACATCCCATTTGGGATCTGTCCTTAATGTGTTGTCTAATGTGCAGTGATGCTATAACTAGTACTGAAACAGTATTTTTACACTTTGTGTTTCTGCGTGGGTACAAACTGATGAGATCTTTACTAATTATATACTGAATCGATCTTCTGTATATAAAGATAATTGGAAATGAAAAAAAAAACCTGGTGTTAAATTGGAAAAGGCATAGAAAATTAATTAATTTTAAAAAAATATTATGTAGGATCTCTGTCTTTAATGTGCTGTATACTGTTATTTAATGCTATAACTTGTACTCCAATAGTATTTTTTTCACTTTGTGTTGCTATATGGGGGCAAACTGTTGAAATCTTTACCTAATATATATTAAACTGATCTTCTGTATATAAAGAGAATTGAAAATGAATCTTGATGTGATTGGAAGGGGAGAGGGAACGGGAAAGGGGAGGGTTGTGGGTGGGAGGGAAGTTATGGGAGGGGGGAAGCCATTGTAACCCATAAGCTGTACTTTGGAAAGTTATATTCATTAAATAAAAGTTTAATTAAAAAAATTGTCTCATCCCTCATCTGCAGTCTATGAGCACTTTATAATGCCTCTAATATGGAAGATTGTCTCCAAAAATGCCTACCAACAATACCCTCCACTGTATTTACCTTTTCTTATCTAGACTGGCCCTATGACTTGAATGGAATCCAGGAAAAGTAAACTTGCATCAGTTCTGGAGCCTGACAAGAAGCCAGAGACACATAAAGAAGTCTGGACTAGACTACCGTATGACAACAAAACACATGAAAGAGATCTAATGGTCCCAGCCATTCCAGCCACTCAAATGGAACAGCAGACATGAGTGTATCTATCTTGGGCATTCCAAGTTCTTAGTTAAATGCAGCAATATGAGTGACCCCATTCAATGTTAGGTGACAAAGAGCTATCCAGCTAATAACTGATCATCAGTGTTTCAAGACATTAAGCTATAGTATGGGTTGTTTAACACAGTGTATTACAGTTACTTGTGTTTTTGTCTAATTCTTGGAAGACTGGATTTTCCAACATCCCCCATGCCATGTATTCTTGAGCTGTGTGTCTTTACCATTCCATCTTTAAGAAATGAAGTCTGATTTCCATTCCTTTGAATTTGGAGTGGCCATAGTCACTTGCTTGTCACTGCTAAATATAGAAGAAGTGATGCTATTCAGGATTAGTTCAGAAGGTCTTTCAGCTTCTACCTTGAGCTCTTGGGTGCTCCCTCTTAGGTGCTCTTTTCAGAACTCAGCCATCATGCTAGAAGAAACTGAGGCCACATGGAAAGGCCAATTGTAGATGCACAACTCAACAGCCTCAACTGAGCCCAGTTATCATCCCAACCCAGGCCCCAGACAGGGGAGGAAGGAAACCTTCAGAAAATTCTAACCATAGCCATTCCAGTCTCTTTTAAGCAATGGGGTCTTCCCAACGGAGGTACCAGACTGTGGGGCAGAGATAAACAACTCCACCAAGCCCTGCCCAAATCCCTCAGTCACAGAATCTAAGAGCAAAATTGTGCAGTTGGTATTTCATGTCACCAAGTCTGAGGCAGTTTGTTACACAACAGTAGAAAATTGAACACTTCCAAACCAGACTAGACTCCTAAAAGATTGGGAGAGGTTCACTCATCACTGTACCCCTGGTTTATACCAGAATATCTGGGACATAAAGAAGGCACTCACCAAGTATCTGTTGAGTATAGTTGGAAGGCAGAATGTCTGCTACTATTTTTGTGTGTGATCAGCTTTATGGAGTTTGGAAACCCACACTTATGGACAGGAAATATGATAGGAAAAAACCAGTGGACCTGATTTATCATGCTATGTTTTTAGAATTCATACAAAAATCCCAGCTCTTTAGTAAACCTTTCTTCATTGTATGAAATTCTATGAAAGAAGTTGGACAAAGCAAACCAAAATGGAACAGAACAGAGGAAAATATTCAGTGAAAAGGAAAATCAATCCAATTCAGTTAAGTACAGATCATATGTTCCCTTTTCCAATCAAACTGTTCACCTTGTGTTCCTCTGTTCCATTTCATATAAGGGAAAAAATTTCTAACTGCACTGTGTGCTCATGGTTTTTTCTCTCCTACCAAATCAAAATTCAATACTAAAATGCCATTCAACATAACTATTTAACTGCCTTGTTTCAATAAAATATAACACTGAAAAGCTCTATTTCAAAAACTGTATCTTAAAAACCCAATATGTGATGCCTGACTTTGCCCTCATAACACACTAATTTTTCCATTATCCAGCTTTGTCAGGGAATGAGGTTCTCAGAATGAGTGAATTTTCCAGATAGTCTCCCTCCTCCTCTAAGGACTTTACTTAGAATGTCTATAAATTTTCCCACCATGAAGAATTGGTCACCCCTGTAGTACCTTACACTGAATGAATAAGGCCTAACCAACCAACACTTGCGATGTCAGTAAATCATGAGCTATAGAAGCTTCCAATATTAAATTGCATGAAGGCTAATGGTTGCACATCCAGACCCTGAGGGCTCACTGGAGCAAACCTCATCAGTGACTAAGAATTCTTCCATGGAAAGTAGGAGGAATGGAGCAAAATCCACATTTAATAACCTTCCTCCTGGGCTTTGACATTATTTGTTTACAAAGACTTGGATTGTGGAGATCTGGTTCTGTCAGCCCAAGACTGCAGGAATTTTACTCCTTGGCAGCCTGACAAGGGGAGAGCAAAGCTTTCTGGCCACATTGATCAAGATACCAGCAAAGGTATTCTCTGAGCTCCCTGACAGGCACAAGACAGATTCTTCCCTATAGAGATTTGATGTTTCTACTTCTACCATGACTCACTTTGCCAAGATTCTTATTGACACCATATTTATTAATTCACATATTAATCTGTGTAGCATTTATTAAGCACCCTGTGGGACAGGTCCACTTAGATACTGAGAAAACAAAGATGAACAAGACTAGTGCTCTCATTTTAGGGGACTCACAATCTAGGGAGGAAGAAAGGGAAATAAATAATTGATTCACTAGAAACACAAGGTTGCTTCAAAAAGTTCGTAGAAAAATTATTGCAAAAATAAGTTTGATCTGGTACAAAAGAATTTGATATCCATGT
Source organism: Lepus europaeus (assembly GCF_033115175.1). Classification (NCBI taxonomy): domain Eukaryota; kingdom Metazoa; phylum Chordata; class Mammalia; order Lagomorpha; family Leporidae; genus Lepus; species Lepus europaeus. Next base: position 82,349,282 of record NC_084829.1, read on the forward strand.
ATAAGGTTTTTTACATAATGCACATTTTCATGAACTTTTTGAAGATCACTTATATGCATAGATTTCATTTTTTTGCACAAAAGTAAACTTATTTTAATTACATTTGCCATCAATTTTTTGAAGCAGTCTTGTAGCATGGGTTGACAAATTAGAAGAACTGATAAACTGTGAAATAAATCGTGTCTACCACTTGTTTATATGTCAAGTTTTATAGGAATGTAGATGCAACCATTTGTTTACATATTGTCTGTGCTGCTTTTGAATTACAACTGCAGATCTTAAGTTATTGAAGCAATAACCATGTGGCCCACAGAGCCAAAAACATTATCTGTCCCTTCATTGGAAAAGTTTGCTAACTGTTGCAATGTGATGTGGTGAGTACAACTTTAGAGGAATGTTCCACATTGAACAGTCCATGGAGGAAAGGATAAGTCACCAAGGAGTGCCCATGTAGAGTAGGAATTGCTCAAGCCCTGTGCTGGGGAGTGAGCAGCAAACTAGTCAGAGGTGACAGGGAAGACAGAGGGATATCAGGGAGAAGATTTAGTGGTGAGATGTCAACAGGGCCTTTCTGGAATGGCTAGATAATGGGACAGAAGGAGGACAGCCAAAGAACAAAGTTGCAATGAGATAGAAAGCTGAAGTGAGAGAGGGCAGGCTTGAGTAGGCTGTGTATAAGTCACACTTGTTCATGGATCCTGTCCTGTCAGCAGTGGGGTTCATTACAGGGCTTTAAGCAAAAGAGGAAGTAGATAGAAAATAGACTGAAAAAGAGATGAGAAACAAAGGGGGTCTTTGTAAGAGATAATGACTTAGAAAATGAAAAGACCATAGCAATAGGGACGCTGAGGAGGCATCAGAGGTCTCAAGGAAGCTGAGTTCATCAACTAAACTTTGCCATGCATTGGCAATGAATACTCCATGTGGCATGGTGACTTCTAGTGGCCAGAACAGGTAAGACTACTTTGGTCAATCAATCCCTTGTGCCAAAAATTACTAAACTATACAGTTTATCATGTTTCAATTGTACCACAGTAAAGCTCTTAAAATGTATACTTATGTTAACTTACAAGGCCTAAAGCCCACCAGATTATTATCAAGCCCCTTCTATCAGGTTCTATTTGCCTCTCAATCAGAAAACTTAATTGTAGCTTAGACAGCACCTTTCTTAGCTCCTCTAATAATGACTCTGTCCTTTGTTCTAGACCCTGTCTAGCTCACTTGGGCCTCATTCCTTTGTAATCATAACCTCTACTCTACCACCAATGGCTCTACTCCCAACCTGTGTGTACTGATGGTCCTCTTCCCCACTTAATGCTGTATAATTGTTCAAACCTGGTAAATGCCACTCTTAGGATCATTGGTTACTATCCTCACTCTGTCTTTTATGACCTTGTCTAAATATGATCAGAGTCGGCGAACTTGGAAGGCTTCCATAGCCTTGGCAACTCATGACTACAGCCTAGGGTGGTTACTGGCGCCATAAACTAGAATGTCAATTTGTTGGGTCAACAACAAGAGCCACTGTGCACTTGCTCCTGATGTGGGATCTCTGTCCTTAATGTGCTGTACATTTTGATTTAATGCTATAACTAGTACTCAAACAGTATGTTTCACTTTGTGTTTCTATGTGGGTGCAAACTGTTGAAATCTTTATACTAAATTGATCTTCTGTATATAAAGAGAATTGAAAATGAATCTTGATGTGAATGGAAGGGGAGAGGGAGTGGGAGAGGGGAGGGTTGTGGGTGGGAGGGAAGTTATGGGAGGGGGAAGCCATTGTAATCCATAAGCTGTACACTGGAAATTTATATTCATTAAATAAAAGTTAAAAAAAAAAATCAATCCCTGAAAGATATGGGCAAGAACCATCATTTACCTATAGGGTTTAAAAAAAAAAAAGCTTTGGTCAATATTTTTAAAATAATTGTAACTAAATATTGTTCAATGGCATCTGATAAAATGAGTGGAATGGATGACTGTTGTTGTTAGTTGTGGGGCCACCTTTACTTATTATTGGACTGCTTGTCCCTTCTTGTTTTTCTGTCTACAAGACTAGCCTCACAGAGAGCTAGGCAGAATATCAGGTAGTAACTAGCACAGGTTTTTTATCCAGATGGATGTTGGGTCCAAGTCCTCACACATACATTTAATAGCTCAGTATCCTTGGGAAACCACTCAGCCTTTTTGAATCTCAGACTCCTCATCTACGAAAGTAAGATGAGGGGATCAGTGTTGTGGCAGAGTGAATTAAACTGTTGCCTGTGACACTAGCATCCCATATGGGCACTGGTTCGAGTCCCAGATGTTCCACTTCTAATCCAGCTCCCTGTTAATGCATCTGAGAAAGCAGCAAAAGACAGCCCAAGTGCTCGGCTCCCTTCCACTCATGTGGGAGACCCAAATGAAGTTTCTGGCTCCTGCACCTCAGCCTGGTCCAGCTGGGGCCCCATTGTAGCCATTTGGGGAGTGAACCAGCGATGAAATCTCTCTCTCTCTCTCTCTCTCTCTCTCTCTCTCCCTTTCAAATAAAATAAATAAATCCATTTAAAAAGAGGATAAGAATAGTCAAATAGGTATTAGTATGGATTTGTTTAAGAATTAGATATGAGGGCACAAACGCAGTATTCAGCTTGGGGCCTCACACAGAGGCACTCAGGAAATGTAAGCTGTGATTATCTTATGTCAGCACCCATGTCCTTCATATGTCAACCAAAGAAACCTCATCTCACCCCCCAACAAACAGGTGAGATCACACTTCTGTGAATACCTAACACAACTGTGATTAAATAATTGAAAAGTTGTTTAATATCTGTTTTTCCAAATGAAATGAAGGTTCTGAAATTTCAAAGACAATACCTTTTTTGTCCAACTATGTGTGCCCAAGGTCATCCCTGTGCCATGCACCAAGAAGGTGGAGGAGGCAGAGGTGAAGGAGGTGGAGGAGGAAGAAGGAAGAGAAGGAGCATGAAGAAGGGGAGTAAGAGAGGCAAAAGCAAAGGACTTTTCCCTTATGTACCCTCTTTGCCTAGCTACATTCCTGCCCATAAACCTGACTATTCAGAAATCAGGACTAGGGATAGCATCTGGCCTATTGGTTATGATGTCTGCATCCTATGTTAGAGTGCATGGATTCAGTTATCCTTATTCCAGCTTCCTGCCAGTGCAGGTATTTGGAGGTGGTGGTGATGGTGAGTCAAGTAATTGGGTCCATACTACCCATATGGGAGGCATTTACTGAGTTCCTTACTCCTTGCTTTGCCCTGCCCCAGCCTGTCTGTTGCAGGCATTGGTATAAATCTGCAGAAATGAACACATTAGCGCTCTCCCTCTCTCTCTCCCTCACACACACGCACGCACGCACGCACGCACTGTGTGTGTGTGATAGATAGGGAGGAGGTGTAAAGCAGCTCAGGTAAAATAAACACTTTCATGATTCCTGAAGGAACTTTTCAGGAACCAAGCTTTAGAGACTCCCTTTTGAGCTGGGAGCAGCTTCCTTGGGCATCATTTGGCAAAAAGTGGTCAACATCTCCCCTCTACACCAGAAGGAGGAGGAGGAGGAGGAGGAGGAGGAGGAGGAGGAGGAGGAAGAAGAAGAAGAAAAGAAAAAAATAAAAGTCTAACTTCCCCAGGCCTGAGAATTGAGATACCAATTAACAGGGAGTTTTAACTTTCAAGGGCCAAAGGTAATTCTGGCAAGATACAGGAACTTAAGTGGTTCTCTGAAAAAGTTGTTGTCTGGAAATCCATTAAATCCAAATCCTCTGATAAACATTTTTTAGCAAAATTTGAGTGTCTAGAAATCTCAGGAGTAAGCTACGGATTTAGCAGTTTGGGCCCATAACATATGTAGATTCTAAGGCAGAAAACCCAATAATATATAAAACATCACTGAGAGTACTTCAAAAAATCAAAATGCTCACAGAGAAAAGGAATTAAAAGAAAATGGAATTAAAAACAAAATTTTAAATCCACAAATATGAAGGGTATTCAGAAAATTCATAGAAAATACATATTATGAAAATATCTATGTGTGGATTTCTAAATTTTTTGCACCAAAATAAAATTATCTTTTGACTCTGTTTTCCATGAGCTTTTTGAAATAATCTAGTATTTTTAAAAACAGTTTTAATAGAAATCTTTCTAACATGCATTACATGACTTTCTAGCCTTGTTACATATGGCCAGCATATCACATATGTTTTTTGCTGCCCAGGGCCACTGTTGTAAATAATTGTGACTTCTGAACTGTAGATTGTTGATCATTTCTCTAAGGGCCTCAGACTACTATGCCATTCCAATTTGTGACAATTTTGACTCTTTCTTGACATTTCCCTGTAGATGGCTTACATGAAATCTTTAAAACCATTGCTCCTTTAATTTATCAGCTATTCGTTACTATAACATGATACCTGAGGCAACTAACCATATAAAGAGAATAGGTTGACTTAACTCATAGTTTCAGAGATTCAAGTCAAAAACTGAGTAGCCCTACTGGTTTGGTGTCTAGTGACACAAGTGGAAGCAAAGGCAGAGAATGTGTGGAGGAACAATTACATGGCAAGCCAGGAAGCAGAAAAGGCAAGCCCAACTAGAATTTTACAACAACCTTCCTGCACAAAAACCATGTTCCAAGTGCCTGCCCACAATGACCTAAGGACTTTCCGGTAGACCCATTCCCTAAACATCATACTTGTGTTAAATGTCTACCTTCTTGTTACCATCAACTTATGACTTTGGGATTTAAATGTTTGCATGACTTTCAGAGTGAAATCACAATCAAATGTAAAATTCCTTATATCGTTTAACTTTGGAATCCCCTAAGAAGCAGTTCTTCTACTTAATATTTTTGTTTACCAAATGTGGCTGCTTGTATTATCTCGTGCTGCTCCTTATGTTGCCATTGAGCCTCCATAATTTATCTCATTCCTCTCAAATAGCAGTTGCCCTTCCATTACCTACGTTAAAACTAGGAGACTGTTAAAACTATCCAGATATAAAGAGAATTGAAAATGAATCTTGATGTGAATGGAAGGGGAGAGGGAGTGGGAAAGGGGAGGGTTGCGGGTGGGAGGGAAGTTATGGGGGGGGAGGGAGCCATTGTAATCCATAAGCTGTACTTTGGAAATTTATATTCATTAAATAAAAGTTTAAAAAAAATATGATCTCATGTAGAAACATTCAACTTGCTAATGCTTTGCTGACACGTTTCACATAAGTCCATCAGAGGGATTTACAGGTTGTTTTCCTTTCCAGCAACGTTTTATCAGCTTTTCATCTTAGGGAAATGCTAACCTAATAGAATTAGCTGGGAATTGTTCCATCCGCGTCTATTCTGCATAAGACTGCTGAGAATTTGTATTAGTTCTTTCATAAATGTTTGGGCAACCTGAGCATGCTAATCTAGCTACTGGATGGTTTTAAGGTATTTATTCAATTTGTTTAATGATTCAAGACTATTTAGTTTCCTAGGTTTCTCTGACTTTCAGAGTTACCCCATTTCAAAAAAAAAAAAAAAAACTATCCAGATATGAACCAAAAGTTCACTATCATTTGTAATAACTCTATATTAAAACCTAGTCACGGGGCCAGCACTGTGGTACAGTGGGTTAATGCTCTGGCCTGAAGCACCAGCATCCCATATAGGCGCAGGTTGGAGTTCAGGCTGCTCCACTTCCAATCCAGCTCCCTGCTATGGCCTAGGAAAACAGTAGAAGATGGCCCAAGTCCTTGGGCCCCTGCACCCGCATGGGAGATCTGAAAGAAGCTCCTGACTCCTGGCTTTGGATCATCGCAGCTCCGGCCATTGCAGCCATCCAGGGGTGAACCACCAGATAGAAGCCCTCTCTCTCTCTCTGCTTCTGCTTCTCTGTAATTCTGCCTTTCCTATAAATAAATAATTAAGTCTCTAAAGCTGGAAATATCAGTAACACTCAAATCTAGCTTAATATAAGTACAGATGATTACCTATAGAAATATCTATGGTTATGTCTATGTCCATGGGTATTAAAACACACTTATTTCCTTAATATTCCATCTGAAGAGGGCTAGCAAAAATTATACTCCAGTAGCAATGAACGCCTATAGAATGGTTTCTAATAGCATTATCCAATAAAAGGAACCAGAGAACCCCTTGGTGAAATAGTTGATCCCTAGGACTGGGACAGAAAACATATGAGTATGGAGTATGATGTAATTCCAGAAAAGCAAGGAAATACTTTTAAAAACTCAGAAAAAAACAATCATTATGAAAGCATATCAAAGGCATACAGTAACTAGATGAAAGAGTTCCAGTCAAAGCCAGAAAATGAGCAACAAAATAAAGTCGAATTAAATTATAACCCAAAGTATAAAATAATGTCTGTGAATACACACTTTCACAAATAAATAACTGAATAAGTAAACCATTTGGGAAGAAGAGATCAATCAGACATCCTATGCAGAAGAATGTTGAGTAATTTACATAGTCTTCATAATTTCCTACTCAATTGTGAACTACACAATGTAACTTCCTCCCAAAGAGTACAGACTAGAAAGGTGGGGTGGGGGAGTAACCTTACACTGAAGAAACCTGACAAACACTACATCAGTCAGGGTGATCAATGTTAACACTGATAACTATGCAGATAATAAGTACCATTGACATGATGTGATAACTATGTTGATTATAAGTACCATTGACATGGTGTGATAAGGATGGCTCTTGACCTCTGTGGTCTTCCACCTGAAAACCCATAGCTCCTCTCTAATCATGAGAAACACATCAGACAAATCTCTACTGACAGACATTCTAAGAAATACTTGTCTAGTGTATCTCAACAGTCAGCTACAACCAAGAAAAATCTAAAAAGACATGAGGACTAAATGATTAAGAGTAGTTCAGCATTCTGGATGAGATTCTTGACAGACAAGAGATATTGGGGGTGGGGTGGAGGTTAAACTGTGGATTTTGTCTAATAGTAATAATTGTAATGTTGAACAAATGTAGCATACTAACACAAGATATGAGTATTTGGGGTAACTGGGTGTGGGGTATATGGCAATCCTTTAATATCTTTGCAGTTTTTATGAAAATCTAAAGCTGATCTAAAAATTAGTTTTTATAATAGGCACAAGCCTATAGATTTCAGAAGTAAGTGTAAATTAACCCTCTCCTGCAGACTCTGCTGTCTTAGGATAGAGGTATCATATGTCCAAGTGACTCCTGTCTTTCAAGACTGCTGCAATTTTGGCTAAAGGGAATATTTATGCGCTTAGAACATGGCCCAGAATACATAGAGTTTTACAGTCTATGAAAACAATTATTTCCCTTATGTACTCTTCTCAAATTTATTCTTCTTATGATATAACAGGGATTGAATTCAACAAGGAAGAAAAGTCTACCAAGAAAATGACAAAAACTCATGTAACATTAGCAAGCCAGTTGGTTAGAATTTGTTAGGAAAAGACCACTCCCTACAGTTCTCATTTACAAGCTTCTCAAACTGGCTCCTAAAGTACCTTCCAGCTATGAAAATGTGTTAAAGCATCAATAAAACTGTTCTAATAAGCCTTCCATAACCAAAACCTATTTGAAGCTTATAAAGAGAAGGAACACCAAGTACTCCTTAAAAAGCAAAAGGAAAGAGGTTGGTCTTCGATAGTCAGCAAGGTTGTGTGGAGCTGCAGCTTCCTTCCTGGCCCATGTGGGAGGAGAGAGCATTAGAGTTCTAAGGACATGTGTGCTCCAGAGATCATGTCAACCCATGGCATTATATGAGTCGGCTGCAATGATACTGCACTCTGGTGAGCAGAACACTGGATAAGTAAATGGGATTCACTTCTGCTCTTTGTTTCTGTCTTGGTCTGTCCATGCTGCAATAAAAAAAATCCAGAGACTGGATAGCTTATAAACAGTAGAATCTTACTTCTCATAGTTCTGGAAGCCAGGGAGTACATCAAGGAGCTGGCACATTTTGTGTCTAATCAAGGACCACTTTGTAGTTCATGGATGGCTCCTTTTCACTGTATCCTCACATGCTGGAAGGGGTGGAAGGGGTCTGTCTCAAGCCTCTTCCCCAAGAGCACTAATACCATTCAGCAGGGCTCTTCTCTTGTCACTTAACCACCTGTTAAAATCCCACCATCTAGCAGCAGCATCTTGTGAATTAGGATTTAAGTGTGTGAGTTTTGAGTGATATACACATTCAGACCATAACATCCTTTTTGATAAAACTACTGCTCTTGGGGCTGACATTGTAGCATAGCAGGTTAAGTCATCATTTGCAATGCTGGCATCCCATATGGGCGCTGGTTCAAGTCTCAGCTGCTCCATTTCCGATCCAAATACCTGCTAATAGCCTTGGAAAAGCTGAAGAGGATGGCCCAAGTGCTTGGGCCCCTGCATGCATGTGGGAGACCCTGATGTAACTCCTGATTCCTAGCTTCAGCCTGGCCCCGCCCTGGCTGTTGCAGCCATTTGGAGAGTGAATTAGCAGATGTAAGATCTCGCTCTCTGTCTCTCTCTCTCTCTCTCTCTCTCTCTCTCTCTGTGTGTGTGTGTGTGTGTCTCCTTCTCCATAACTCTGCCTTTCAAACAAATAAATCTTTTTTGGGAGGAGAGAACTTCCTCTTTGACTATGACCCTATCGGAATAAGATCAAAGTCAGCGAACCCTAAAGGCTTCCATAGCCCTGGCAACTCATGACTAGAGCCTAGGGAGATTACTGACGCCATGAACAGGAGTGTCAAATTGTTAAGTCAGCAACAGGAGTCACTGTGTACGTACATCCCATGTGGGATCTGTCCTTAATGTGTTGTCTAATGTGCAGTGATGCTATAACTAGTACTGAAACAGTATTTTTACACTTTGTGTTTCTGTGTGGGTACAAACTGATGAGATCTTTACTAATTATATACTGAATCGATCTTCTGTATATAAAGATAATTGGAAATGAAAAAAAAAAAAACCTGGTGTTAAATTGGAAAAGGCATAGAAAATTAATTAATTTTTTTAAAAAATATTATGTAGGATCTCTGTCTTTAATGTGCTGTACACTGTTATTTAATGCTATAACTAGTACTCCAACAGTATTTTTTTCAGTTTGTGTTGCTATATGGGGACAAACTGTTGAAATCTTTACTTAATATATACTAAACTGATCTTCTGTATATAAAGAGAATTGAAAATGAATCTTGATGTGATTGGAAGGGGAGAGGGAGTGGGAAAGGGGAGGGTTGTGGGTGGGAGGGAAGTTTTGGGAGGGGGGAAGCCATTGTAACCCATAAGCTGTACTTTGGAAATTTATATTCATTAAATAAAAGTTTAATAAATGAAAAAAAATTGCTCTCATTATTTCTCATTCACAAAGGAAGAGTAAGAAAACTTTCATCCTTACCATTTAAGTAGTAGACAATGAAAACAAATTTACAAGCATAATGAGGAACTCTTTCTTCAATGTTTTTCAGCGTATAATATGTTTGGTAGAATTCTTGGACAAGTAAATCAGGACTTTGGGTCACTGAATACTTCTATTCTTTAACCAATTACTTGACAAACATCACTCAATTGATGCATTTGTTTTTTTTTTCTTCCTTTTAAAAAATTTGCATTAGTTTTTAACAGATTCAATATGGTCCCTTCCTCCTTTCCTCCCTTCCTCTCCCTCTCTCCCACTCACCCTCCCTCCTTCACACTTTCTTTCTTTTTTTAGTTTTTGAGATAACATACTTTAAATTTCCATTACAGCAAAAGGGATAAATAATTAGCTGAATACGTTTAAAAAGTAAAAGCAAAAAGACCCTAGTTTATTGGGAATATAGACAACAGCTATAAACAATAAGTGAATGGAAAAATGACCATTTCACCCATATACAGTAAATTTTACAGTAATCACAGATCATTAAAACTATGGTAGTATACTATTTTTTTAAAGATTTATTTATTTAGTCATTTGAAAGTCAAAGTTACACAGAGATAGGAGAGGCAGAGAGAGAGAAAGAGGTCTTCCATCTGATGGATCACTCTCCAATTGGCTGCAACGGCCAGAGTTGTGCCAATCTGAAGCCAGGAGCCAGGAGCTTCTTCCAGGCCTCCCATGTGGTTACAGGGGCCCAAAGACTTGGGCCATCTTCCATTGCTTTCCCAGTCCATAGCAGAGATCCGGATCAGAAGTGGAGCAGCCTGGTCTCGAACCAGCACCCATATGGGATGCCAGCACTTCAGGCCAGGGCATTAACCCCCTGTGCCACAGCAACGGCCCCAAGTATACTATTCTTAACCATTAGTTTGACAAAGGTATAAAACAAAGCTTCACAAACTGTATTTGTCACATTCATTTTCTCTAATTATCACTTGTGTGAAATATCCTTGATAGTCAACCCATGGGGTCTTCTCCTCTACATTTTAAGTACTCCTTCTGTTCTCACCCTCCTCCCAGTAGTACTGGGAACATCTGGAATATTGAATTAATATTCTAACAACTAGGATACATTGAAAAATCTTGTGGACCAAACATGCCATATTATACAGAATATCTTAAATCACATATGAGGGCTTTTGATACAGTGATACTGCCTAGAAATACTGTTTTTTGTTTTTGTTTTTGTTTTTTCTGGTGACTTAGAACTACATCACCTGTTCGACTCATCCACAACCTGAGATATCTTATTTTATTCCTGGGCTGGCAGACATGGCTTTACTGTTGTTCACATCCTTTGGTGCTCAATCTCTTCCATTCCCAGGCCTTCATTCTAAGTCTTACTTTGTCAATACTTTCCCTAGATCATTGGATCACCCCACCCACATGGTTAGCCTGCACCCCCAAATCAAGCCCTGGTTGTCAGAAGTGAAGTCTCTCTTATGCACTTCGCAATAGTCCCATCTGCCCCCTCTGCTGTTGTCATTTTGTCTGCCCAGGAAGAGGTCTCAACCTTTCTCCTTGATGCAACAGAGTCTCATAAAACACAAAGGCACTTGGGATTTGGAACATGAGTGATTAAGGTTGAGGAGAGAAAAAGAGAGATGTGGGAGTTGGGAGGATGTTAATTGGGTCCACCCCTATATCATTTTTTTAAAAGATTTATTTATTTTATTTGAAAGGCAGAGTTACAGAGAAGCTGAGGCAGAGAGAGAGAGGAGAAAGAGGGTGAGAGAGAGAGAGGAGAAAGAGAGAGAAAGAGAGAGAGAGAAAGTCTTCCATCCACTTCACTCCCAGGATGGCCGCAAAGGCTGGAACTGTGCCGATCCAAAGCCAGGAGCCAGGAGCTTCTTCTGGGTCCCCCATGTGGGTGCAGGGGCCCAAGGACTTGGGCCATCTTCTACTGCTTTCCCAGGCCATAACAGAGAGCTGGATCAGAAGTGGAGCAGCCGGGACTCAGAATCAGCACCCATATGGATGCCAGCATTGCAGTCGGCGGCCTTACCTACTACGCCACAGCACCAGCCCCCCTACATCATTTTTTTAATGAAAGGAAAAAAATCTCTGCTGAGTCTGCTTATGGAAAAGAGTTATGGAAAATATACATAAATTAAGGAATAGCTGTTGAGAAGTGGAGAAAGGACAGGCTGAAGACAAGGATTAAAATCTCTGCCATCACCCAGAAAGTGCCTCTGAAGCTACCTATAACTGCCATGAAAGATGCATATAATGGGACCTTCACCATCTGAGGAGACTTCATATTATCATGCAGACTGTACATGTTTTCATCAAGCTTGTCTAACAGGGTGTGTGACCTAAAAGCTTAAGCCCTGCTGCCCTAGACATTCACGCAACTTTTTCTGACATAGAACTTCTATACTGGATGCTTTTCTACCAAAGAACTGCAAAAACCACCTCTATCAAAATTTAAAGTAAAGGAGACATAAGGTACCAGGGGGAAATAAGCTTACATTCTCATAACTTTCCCTCATCATGGGCATGATTTTGGTGGGTTGCCAAGCACCAATCAACTCTGGGTAGTGCCTGCATTCCAAAACAATTCTGCAAGAATATATTATTCTATGAACAATAAACTGCTGTAATGTTTCTTCATTCCAATATCAGACCTTGAAGAATACCACATCACTTGCTCTTTTGATTATTTTCTCATGAACCTGGAGTACTTGATTTATGCTTAACTATTTCCACATCTAAAAACATTTTGGTATTTTATAATCAAGTTTTAATCTTCTAAACTAGATGATTCGGAGAAAATACTTAATCCATCAAAATAACTCCCAACCATGTGCTTTTCAAATCACCCCCAAAATGGCATATAGTTTCCATCATATTTGGATTGTAAAAGGCTTTGCAATTTATGACCATTGGCTTGGCTCCAGTTCTCTGAGCTATTGATGGTATTCTAATGCCATCCTCCAAATGTCCCCTGGCAAGATTTCACAGGGATATCTGTGGGCTCAGATTAGAAGGAGTAACCAATGAATTTAAGTAATAGCAATCAGTCTTGAACTCTATTCCCAAATACCCTTATAGCTCACCAGAATTCTGTTTTTGAATAGGAAATCAGCTTCATGGAAAGAGAAAGCAAACTAAAAGTTTAAGTGCTCACCAAAAGCCAAGCACTTTGCATATGCTGTGCAAGAGTACTTCAAAAATTTCGTAGAATTAAAAGATACGTTTATTTTGGTATAAAAATTGAAATCCATGCATAATTTTTTATCATAAGCATTTTTCATGAGCTTTTTGAAGACCCATTCATATTGTCTCATTTAAATTCAGGAAATTATTTATCACACAGAGAAAACCAAAGCTCAAAGTTTCAATTTACCAAAGGAAACAGCCAAATATTCGACTCCAGATGAGTCAGATCTTAAGCTCGGGGTCTTTCCAGAACTCCATTCCATTGATTCCTACTAACAATTGTTAAAACTTGAGTGGACAGCTCCAAAAATTTGGAAATTCAAATATAATTCCACTAGAGGCATGATCTCTTTCATATATACTTTTAAATTTCTCCACTGAAAATACAGGATATGTGTGAATTTGGCCCACCAAGGCAACAATTGCAAAGAATCATGTCTTTCATCAAACCAGAAGTAAAACTAATATGCAGAAGTAAATGAATAAGTAAAGTTCTAACAACTTTCCAGGATTAAACTGAGCATAGCAATGGAATATTGGAAACAGAAAAAAACATATCTAATATGTGCTAAGTGACTAAAAGTGAGGCAAATTATCTCAAAGTGAATTTCCCTATGAAGATGAAATTTTCCAATGTGGCTAGGAATTTATTGTACATATTGTTGAGAATAACTACCCTTGTCTGAATTCTATCTGACATCACTGAATATAAAACATGTACAGCATTTAATCTTCTAACATTATTCATGTTTGAAGATGCAAAATAAAACCACTACTCTGGCCGGTGCCACAGTTCACTTGGCTAATCCTCTGCCTGCGGTGCCGGTACCCCAGGTTCTAGTCCCGGTTGGGGCACCGGATTCTGTCCCAGTTGCTCCTCTTCCAGTCCAGCTGTCTGCTGTGGCCCGGGAAGGCAGTGGAGGCTGGCCCAAGTGCTTGGGCCCTGCACCCTCATGGAAGACCAGGAGGAAGCACCTGGCTCCTGGCTTCGGATCTGCGCAGTGCGCCAGCTGTAGCAGCCATTTGGGGGGGGGGGGGGGCGGTGAACCAGCAGAAAAGGAAGACCTTTCTCTCTCTCCCTCTCTCTCTCTCTGTCTAACTCTGCCTGTCAAAAAATAAAAAAATAAAAAATAAAAAAACACTACTCCAGGAATTCCTTTCTGGTATCTTCTTTTAAGAGATCTATTTTTAAAGAAATAAAGGATTTTCTTGTTCAATAGAATAGCATCTTTTCTTGCTTACATTTAATCTTTAAATTAGTTTTACTCTTTAACACAGAAATGGACACATCTTTATCAACAAAAAGCATTTTTAGAAGTTCTCTTATCATTTTACCAAATATTTTTCTAGGGAAGCTATAGATCTTCCTCCTTCTCCTTATTCTTTTCAATGAATTTCTGATTATGGCATTGGGGTAGGAGAAGCAAGGAGCCTAGTACAAGCAACTCGTACTGGTTATGGTTGGTCAAGGGTGTCAGACCTCTGAGTTAAACAGATAAAGTTCACCACTTAAGAACCATATGACCTTACACAAATTACTTAAACTCTATGAAGCTGACTTCTATACTCGAAATGTATTCCAGTACCTTCCTTATGAAATCTTGGTGAAGATTACATGCACATGTCAAAAATTTGTCACCATGTCTGCTACTGCCTGTCAGTCAGTAAATACTGATCAACATTAGCTGTTAAGTTCTTATTAGTAAAGCCACTTGTGTAAAGACTTCAGAACTCCAGAAGACATGATTATCTGCACAGGAATATCATCATGACTGATCAAATGGCATTTGGAGTAGTCCCCAGGGTTCCTGGGATGAGCAGAGATTTTGTAAACAATTCCACTTGCAAATAATGTGAAAACAGAAAATGACACTGACATTTTCAAATTTCAGAAGCCTTCATACCTTTTTTGTCTTATTTTGCTAATCTCTCAAATCACTTCTCCTTCGCTTTCCTGCATCACTTAAATCATATTTACTGAATACTGGGTTTGATGCTTCAAGGGTAGGAAAGAATCATAAATTTTAGTCTAGATGATAGAATTTAGAATTCTGGGTGAAGAAAACACAAGAACCATACCAAAGGAACAGTCAAGAAAGTGGTTTATTCAGTGGGAAAATGAAAGATACGATGGAGTTCATCAGAGAGAAATAACTGTTTGCCAGAAAGATACAAATTATTTACTTTTCCTGTCCTCAGACTGTTTGCCTCTAGCCTTCAAATGACTTGCTTGGGATTCAATAAATCTAGTAGGTGGGAGCGTGATTTGTGATACTTGGATCTTAGGAGATTTAAATTTCAGGAAAATCAAAGAATGTGCTCCAGACAATTTTAAGAGAGGTCGAAGATAGAAAGCTATTCCTTAGTTCCCAAAAAAACTGCTCTGTGTGCCTCTCAACATTCTCCACCAACTCTCCCTCTCGCTGCCAGCGTGAGAGTCAGCCAGGCTCAAAGGAGAAGGCAGAGGACCTGCTGCATTGCATAAAAGGCATTGCAAAAATAGTGTTAACTTAGCTTGAAACAGCCCGAGAGAACTTAAGTCAGAATGCTATTTTCCACCATTTAAAAAAAAATCACAAACCCTAGGAGTTAGCCTTGTCTCAAATTGATTTCTGAAGTGGAATGGTGTGCCATGATATGGTTCCCTGAAGCCCACCTTGTTGGAGTACTTTGTGATTGCATAAGCAAGCTCTTCACAGCTTCTTAGTGGCTTCTGCACCTGCACTTTCCGGATAAAAGATGCCATCCAAATGGGGGAAGGAGGAGAAAAGGATTGAGGCGAGGAGTAGATGACAACCCAGTCAGAGCAAGGCAGGTCTCCATTTGGGCTTACTGTGTTGATTTGTTTCCCATAGGGACTGGTTATTCTTCAACAGCACAATTACACCTCTATTTAATAACTTGAATGGCCATTTCATCTTTAAAATATGTAAGTCACTATCAGAGTTATTCAATGACAAGGAAAGTAAAAGATCGCTCTTAAAAAGAACAGTGAGGGGTGACAGTTCAGAAAATATAGAAGACTTGAATTTTAAAGGCAAATGGAATAATGGTGACCATAATTAATTTCTGTAACTCATATCCTGTTATTTCTGACTCCTTCTAGGAAATCTCCAATGTTAAACAACTTCTGAGCACTAGCAAAGAGATAGAGTTATTACTTCCAGTGGTCCAAATCTAAATAAAAGGCAAAGAGAGAGGCAGGATACTGACTAAAGAACCCAAAAGAGAAAAGGGATTGGTGATCATTCCATGCTTTCCAGAAAGACTTGTAGAATTTTCCAAATTGGTTTATGATGTATCTAGTTATGGTGTGTGAAAACTCATGCAAAAAATATCATACTACCCCTACTTATAGATGAATGCATTCAAGAATCATTAAAATAAATTATTATATTAACCACATATTCAGATTATACAATAGATGTTTAAATTACTGTGAGGCACCTAGTGAATGGATCTTCAGAAGAATCATTTTAAGAGTGAGAGACCTTTGGAAACACAATGTGGGCATTGTAGTAATCCCTGAGGTCCTTTTTCCAGTTCAGCAGTGAGCAGCAGATGGTCTTATACTCTCTGATTAGTTTCTGCATCTGTGGGCAAAGTCCCAGATAGAAGCCAGGGATTTCTCTAAGGAATTATTCCAGGCTTCAGTATTAGATAGATGCCATGACTCAGTGCTTGGTAACTGTTCTGGTAGGCATGTCTTCCTTTCAGTCATTCATGAGTGAGTGAGTGACTACCATGTTCTAGTGAATGTGTCAGGTACCCAAGTCTTGGCCTGTCTTCACTGAATGCCCACTCCTGCTAGAAGGGCAATCCTAAGCTGCCCATGAATGTGTTACTGAGAAAGCTCCCGGTGCGTAGTGTGGAAGTAAAGTCCGTCTGCAAAAGCTTCTTGACCTTCCCTGCTTTCCCTGTAGCTCAGTGTGTTTATTGTGTGGGGGATTACAAAATGGAAACAAAAGAAGCCTCTAAGAAAGTGGTAGGTCTGAGACCCTTACTTGACGTGTATAACTCTTTGGTTTTTTAAATTTTTTATTATTTATTTATTTGACAGGTAGATTTACAGACAGTGAGAGAGAGAGAGACAGAGAGAAAGGTCTTCCCTCTGTTGGTTCACTCTCCAAATGGCTGCAATGGCCGGAGCTATGCTGACCTGAAGCCAGGAGCCAGGCGCCTCTTCCTGGTCTCCCACACATGTGCAGGGGCCCAAGCACTTGGGCCATCCTCCACTGCCTTCCCGGGTCACAGCAGAGAGCTGGACTGGAAGAGTAGCAACCAGGACTAGAACCCGGCGCCCATGTGGGATGCCGGCGTCGCAGGCGGAGGATTAACCTAGTGCGCCATGGTACTGGCCCCTCTTTTTTTTTAGGATTTATTTATTTGAAAGAGTCACAGAGAGGCAGAGGCGGGGTGGGGGTGGGGGGTGTCTCCCATATGCTGATTCACTCTCCAGTTGGTCACAACGAGCAATTTTTTTTTTCTAGCCCTCCCAAGGCTGTCTATTTCTCTATCCATTTATCATCTCCACACATATTTAGAAAGCCACCAAAACTGTTAGCAAGTCCTTATTTCCTCATGAAAATGAGACTGTAATTCATTCTATAAATATTTACTGAGTATAGATTATAAGCAAAATGCTGATTTCTCACAATCTTCTGTGCTACTCTTTGGTTTGTTTTTGTTTCAACACTGACTATATAGACAGACAATAGTAATTACAAAGTCTGAGCTCTAATCCTAATGTCAAGTACATGAATAATTAGCCTGTTGACCTTGGACAATTTGCTTTCTCTTTCTAGATCTTGATTTCTTTCTGTTTAAAATAAAGATACTATAATACTGTTAAGCACTGGATTGTGTTTCACCACACCCAGAATGAGACTGTATTTGGAAATAGAGTCTTTAAAGAAGTGGATAAATTAAAATGAGACCTTTAGCAGTCACCGAATCTGACTACTATCTTTATCAGAAAATAAAATTTTGAAATGCAAAGAGACACAGTAGTAATTAAGGTAAGAAGGTTATATGGATAGACCCTAATCTAATTTAGTTGTTGGGCTTATAATAAGAGATTAGTGCAGAGAAAAGACATCAGAAAATCTTAGCCATCTGCAAGCCAGACAAAGGCCACCAAAGAAACCAAACCTGCTAATACCTTGATCTTGGACTTCTAGTCTCTGGAACTATAAAAACATAAATTTCTGTTGTTTAAACTTCCAACTTTGTTGTATTTTGCAATGGCAGCCCTAACGACTAATACACAAATCTAACTAGGATCCCATTTGCTTGCATATCCTGGGATCATCTCTTCCCTCAAGTACAAAACATAAGATACTCTAAGTAACATAAAAGTGTTTAAAATGTATTGCATCATATTAGTTCTGAAATAATGAATTGGCAAACACTAACAAAACAAATTCTATGCAACAGATGCTTTAAAAAATTGTTTTTAAGTCTCAGTTGCTTACTAGTGAAACCAAATTTCAAGTCTATGGCATTTGTCATTCTATGAGTCTGCTGTGTATCCCACTTCCCATGTTAGATCGTTCTCTCCTTTTTAATTCTATAAGTTATTATTAGCAGACACTGGTCTTGACAAATGCCCTAAACAGCACTCTGGCCTCAGAATCAGTCCTTAAGGCATTCAGATTTGGCTAAAAAGCCCATGAGAGTTTCTCAGTCATGGAAAGCCAAGACACTGTGGCAAAAAAAAAAAAAAAAAAAAAAAAAACAAAAAAACAAACACCTAAATAAAAATTCTCTGTGTGTGAGATCCCAGCGGAAAGAACGGGCCATCAAAGAAGGAGGTACCTTTCTCTGAAGGGAGGTCAGAACTTCCACTTTGATTATGGCCTTGTCTAATAAGATCGGAGTTTGTGAACTCAAGTGGCTTCCATAGCCTTGGCAGCTCATGACAAGAGCCTCGGGTGATTACTGACGTCATAGCTAACAGTGTCAATTGTTAAATCAACAGCAAGAGTCACTGTGCACTTACTCCCCATGTAGGATCTCTGTCCTTACTGTGTTGTACTATGTGAATTATCGGCATAACTAGTACTCAAACAGTACTTTATTATACTTTGTGTTTTTGTGTGGGTGCAAACTTGAAATCTTTACTTAGTCTGTACCAAGTTGATCTTTTGTATATAAAGATAATTGAAAATGAATCTTAATGAAGAATAGGATGGGAGAGGGAGTAGGAGATGGGATGGTTTGTGGGTGGGAGGGTGGTTATGGGGGGAAGAACTACTATAATCCAAAAGTTGCACTTACAAAATTTATATTTAGTAAATAAAAGTTTTCTATAAAAATCAAGTCTATGGATTTAAAAGTATTAACTTCTCCATAAGTAACTGTATCAAACAGTCTGAAATTTTTCTTAAGTACATTTCTGGAGTGAAATTCTGCAGAGCATCAGGTTCACCTTAGACCTAACGCAAGTGATGGAAGGAACAGAAAGAAGCCAGGGTGGGGCCAGTCACAGTAGATGTGAACTGGTCATGTTCCTACTACACCTGCTCCTGTGAGGTTTGCATGCCCTGAAAAGAACTTAGAAACCAGATCTAGTTGATTTTCTGGTTTGCTTTTGGTTTCTATCTTTCCATACTTTCAAGTGATTCCACTGATGTTGCCTCCAGAGTTTATAAAAACGATGCCTCAATTGTTATATTGCGTGTCCGCTGGCAGATTTCTGAATGTTTCCTGGGTTTGACAGGCTGACACTCTTTGCACAGAAGTGAAAAAACTAACTCTAAAATGAAGACCTATAAACTAGAGGGAAGGGAGGGTGGTCTTGGTAAGGTTCTGGGGGTGACATTTTTCTTTTATTAACTGCTAGACAGGAAATGAGGCTTAAAGTATTGATGGGATGATGAGGGAGAGGGGAAAGAGGGATCAGGTAAACGGATTGCAAAAATATCACAGAAAAGGTTAAAGGGTATGTGCCGAGAAATTGGTTTTAGCAACTGATTCTGTTACACAGGAACAGGAGCCAATCATCTGGAATCCTCTAATGTTAACTCACATGTATCTTAATCAGAATCCTATCTCTGTCAAAGCCATCAGAAAACATGTTTTCCTTCCCATTCCTCAAACCCATGCTAAAATCTTTGATTGGCAAATTTATGACTTGGTAATCAATCTTGAAACCATCACTTTGTTTTTCCTTTGTATTAGGTCTTCCAAAATGTCATGATTATCCATCCCAAGAGAGTACTAACTGCAAGAAAACACTAGAAGCAATGCTGTAACTATTAATAGTGTCCGTATGTCACAACAGCAAGACTCAGGGAATACAAGAAAAAAGGGTGTTAGAGAAAGGAATATTTGGGTTAGGTCACTATGGTGACAAGACTGGCTCTATTAACTGGTCATTTAACAACTTCCACAGAACTTGATTGCCTTCCAGTGCAGTACTTCATTTAACTTCCCCATAATCCATTCCTTCTCCTGCTCATCACACCTTTAATAACCCTATGTCATAGGCTCATTAATCTTTCTACCTCTACATCATAAGGTTTCACATTTTAATATTAGAGCTGGTCATCTTGTTAGTTTGATTTATTGTTTTCCTCTTTTGAAAAGTCCATACTCTCCTTCTATGTACTATAAATAACAAAGCATAGCTCCAGATTGAATAACAGAGCTGTAATTCAGGCTTGGGACTTTGCTGCCATTCCTAAGGCCTCTAGCTGCACCCCTGGGGACCACAATGTCAGAAGAGACTGGTGATTGAATTACAGCCCTACAGTCAATCAAGGCCTTGTACTATTCGAAGTACTTCTACAAATGACAAGTTATTAATGCTTTGAAATGAAAGTCAGAGCTACAGTAGATCAGATGTTAGTTTAATGAGGACAGCTATTTTTTTCCTACTTAATGAGTCAAAAGTCGTTTTTATTTCTTTTAGAAATAAATCATAAGCAATATATAGCAGAAAGTTCTTAAATACTCAAGTTTTATTATTGTTGTCATTGTTAGTATTATTACCAATATTGCATAGTATTCTTTACATAACATATTCATTTGTAGAGTATGCCAAAAAGTAAAAAGAATAAAACACAAGGAAAGGAAAAAAGGAAAGAGGAGCAGAATGGAAGGAAAGATACAAGGGAAGGAAGAATTATTTGAATGGTATATATAGTTCCAATTGTCTCATAATCGAATTTCAGAATTTCAGACACTGTTGAAGATCTGTGAGTGTGAACACTTGGTAAATGACAAAACCAAATCAACCAAAGAAATTGTTAGCCTTAGGGATGTTGAAACAAATAGAGCTGTATATCTTGGTAATAAGTGTCTCAGGAAAACAGGCCATAGGTGTAGAATATTAGAAAATCTTCAGGAGCTTCCCAAAGTATTTTTGAGAAATTTTTTCTTAAACTTTAACAAAATGCTTCATTTTAGTTTCTCAAATTTGACATTTAGGGCAAATGTTATCAAAAAAGACTATGTCAGAAATACAGTGCAATCCACTTTCATCTGCAGAAAAAAGCTCTTACAAGTAGGCTGTCTGAAAAAAGCAGACTTACTCTTGTGCAGGAGTCCTTAATTCTTGACCCCATTGAGAATCTGATGAAAGCTGTAGATTTTTGCCCCAGAAAAAAAATGACATCAACAAACAACACTTCTCTCCTCTCTCTCTCTCTCTCTCTCTCTCTCTCTGGCTCTCGCTCTCACTCTCACTCTCGCTCTCGCTCTCATCACACGCACACAACACTACTTGTCAAATATGAAATTTTTCACACTTTAGGTAATCCATGACCTCAGGAATCCCAATATGGCAAACTGGGATTTGAGGATCAGAATCAAATACAATTAGTCATGGGGAGATCAACTTTATTAGGGTTTATTATGTTCTAGAAAAAGCAACATCTTGAAGGACAAAATTGCTTGCTACAGGGCTATTGTTAGATGCAACTCTTTTTGCCTTTCTTTTTTCATAAATGTATTTACTTATATAAATACTTATGTATACAAACCAGATTTATATATATATTTATGTTTTATATATATCATTTTTTGCTCTTAATCAGTGTTCTTGGTATGAAAGATAACATAATAACCCAACAACTACTGTCTTTTTATTGTCAGTATAGTCAAATAAGTAATAGGGCTAACTGCTATTATTATTTTCTAATAACAATAACAAAAAATTAATATAACAACAGCTATAGTTGGAAATATTCTCTGGGTCTCATTTTTTATCATCAGAATTGAGCATCCTTAAAATTCAGCCTAACAATGTGTTTTAGATAGCAAAGTTCTGATAAGAGATTAATATTATCTAGTTCCCATTATCAATTTATTAATTCATACTAATATGCTCAGTGGTAAAAAATATGCAGGTGAAATCATAATTTTTTTAATAAACTTTGCCTCTCCACCTGTTCTCCATTTCTTTCTCTGCTTTGAAATTTCTTTGGTGTAAATAAAAATATGTCATTTTTATCTTCATGCCTTTGTCTCTCTCTGTTGCCCTTTTCAGCACAGGTGCATGTATGTGTGCACGCACGCATGTGTGTGTGTGTGTGTCTGTATGTGTATTATACAGGGTCTGAGGGTGTGTATATGCTGAAGACAGTTTTTCCTGCAGCCTACTTAAGTAACATGAGAAGCAGCCCGAGAGCCAGCAAGCAAGCCACGGGTGCCACCAGGTGACCAGTTGGAGTCTACTCCCGACATCAGTCAAGATCTTGGAGACGAGCAGTGACAGAAGCCCTTGAAGTCTTTCCTCTGCTCTGACTCACAAGGCAGCAGTGCCCAGGGGTTTCTTCATCAAGTTTTCCTACTTCATTCAGCCTCATTTTAAGTTTCACTCAGGATGGGAGAATTTTTAATGGCAACTAACTCTGCCAAACCAACTATCATAGTGAATTGAGAGTTTTCAGTTTAAAATAAACTGGAAAACACTTCATTCCTGTGGCAAGAATGTCCCCATCCAGTAAATGTCAAAGATAATCTGGTTTCACCCCGAATGAGCCAAGTCGAAACCTTTATACTTAACCTAACACTACAAAACCCAGAGATGTCCTGTCTATGTACCCAAATGACCCAAAGTCACTCTAAAGCTTCTCAGTAATTAAAATCCTCTTTAGAAAAGGAAAAAAAATAAGCCTGGACATGTACACAATCAAATAGAATCCAGGCAGAAAATTGGGGCATTTTATCCTTGATTCTTCCACTGAATAAAGCAATGTAGTTTAATCACCCTTGTGAATGGGCAGCCCTGGTGAGAATAGTAAGTATTGGGATGTTGTCTGCAGTCAGGCTGAAGTGTTCAGAGATATTACAGCTTACATCCATTGGAACTTTGTGGTAATTCTTTGAGATCTGTGCTTGAAAGTCAATCATCAAAGTGGTTTTTTCCCCAACAATTGTCCTTTGCCATTGCCATTCTATTAGATTGAGTCTAAGTTCTCATTTTTGAAGCCATCACATGTATGGGGCACTGGCTATGTTTCTAGGCATGCTCTAAAAGCACCAAAGTCCTAGAGATTCAGAATCAACTTTAACCCACATTTACTGAGTACATACTATATGCAAAACTCCATAGATTGCATGTTTGTGTGTGTTGTTTTATTAACGCCTCACAAATCTGGGAAGTGCAATGTTAACTGCATGATGCATACAGAAATCCCAAGAGGGGAATAGAAGCTTCTGCATTGGTTTGGCAAATAGAAAATAGCTAATAATGAGAATTCTTCCATCCTCTCTATTTTTTTTCCATTCATCCTTTTACTACTATTTCCTCCTATACTCTGGAATAGTCTCACTGGAAAATCAATCCAGAGATATTTTCACTTGAAATCATAGTGTTAGTATTGGGTTGCTCTATTTTGGGGTTCCCAAATTATATTATAGACTTATCTTTCTAGTAATACTAGTACCTCTTCCGTGTAATACATAAATAAAAGTGCTAGTTAGATATGAAATCATATTAATGCATAGATAAGTTGACTAGAAAATAAGGAAAATTTTTAGCAACAGTGAAAAAGTGCAAATTCTCAGAGCTAAGTAAATTCTGGAGCCAGCATTTATCCAGAAGCTAGTTGCCAATCCTTAGTGCTCTGATCTGAGCAAGCTTCAGCCACAGACACCAATTTAAGAAATTGGGGAACAATTCCCGTAGTGGGTGAGGTAGAATGAGACCTGCCCCATAGAGGGAGACAATGTGCATATCTGTCTACCCCTGCCTCTCCATATTCTAACCTTAAGTCACACTCATTGAAGACTGACATGGGTGCCTCAAATTATACTCCCTATGTAGTAAAAGAACAAGTAATGAAACCCAAAGCCAAACCCTAAACCAAAACTTCAGTTTAAAATGATCTTGGGTGATAATGCCCTCATTTGCTACACTGAGGCCAAGAAAAGTCAACTCTCAAAGACTACACTTTGCAAACAGGCAGCATGAAGGTTGGACAGGAGCTCTTGGACCTAGCAATTCAGACAAGAGGAAACAAGGCACCACCGTGTGTCAGCAGAAAAGACAAACATGTCCTGAATGTGTGGACTGCATAAAAACATTTCCAGATACAGAATATAAAACGTATAATAAGAGAGAAAAGGATATTGAAATACAATTAGGGGACAGCACTATGGCTTAGCAGGTAAAAGCCACTGCCTGCAGTGCCGGCTTTTCATATAGGTGCTGATTGGAGACCCTGCTGCTCCACTTCTGACCTAGCTCTCTGCTATGGCCTGGGAAAGCAGTAGATACTGGTCCAAGTCCTTGGGCCCCTACACACGCAAGGGAGACTGGAAGAAGTCCTGGCTCCTGGCTTCGGATTGGCATAGCTCCAGCCATTGCAGCTAGTTGGGGATGAACCAGCAGATGGAAGACCTTTCTCTCTCTTTGACTCTCCTTCTCTCTGTGCATAACTCTGACTTTCAAATAAATAAATAAATCTTTAAAAAAAATAAATACAACAAAATAACCAAAAGTCTATCAAATTTGGCAAAGCAAAGTTTTTTAACTTTTATTTACTAACTATAAATTTTGTAAGTGCAACTTTTGGATTATAGTAGTTCTTCCCCCCATAACCACCCTCCCACCCACAAACCACCCCATCTCCTACTCCCTCTCCCATCCCATTCTTCATTAGATTCATTTTCAATTATCTGTATATACAAAAGATCAACTTGGTATAGACTAAGTAAAGATTTCAAGTTTGCACCCACACAAAAACACAAAGTATAAAGTATTGTTTGAGTACTAGTTATGCCGATAATTCACATAGTACAACACAGTAAGGACAGAGATCCTACATGGGGAGTAAGTGCACAGTGACTCCTGCTGTTGATTTAACAATTGACACTGTTAGCTATGACGTCAGTAATCACCCGAGGCTCTTGTCATGAGCTGCCAAGGCTATGGAAGCCTTTTGAGTTCGCCAACTCCAATCTTATTTAGACAGGCCATAGTCAAAGTGGAAGTTCTCTCCTCCCTTCAGAGAAAGGTGCCTCCTTCTTTGATGCCCCGTTCTTTCTACTGGGATTTCACTAGCAGAGATCTTTCATTTAGGTTTTTGTTGTTGTTGTTGTTGTTTTGTTTTGTTTTTTGCCACAGTGTCTTGGCTTTGCATGCCTGAAATACTCTCATGGGCTCTTTAGCCAGATCTGAAAGCCTTAAGGGCTGATTCTGAGGCCAGAGTGCTGTTTAGGACATCTGCCATTCTATGAGTCTACTGTGTATCCCACTTCCCATGTTGGATCATTCTCTCCTTTTTAATTCTATCAGTAGTGAGAAGACACTAGTCTTGTGTATGTGATCCCTTTGACTCTTAATCCTATCATTATGATCAATTATGAACTGACACTAATCACTTTAACTAGTAAGATGGCATTGGTACATGACACCTTGATGCGATTGAATTGGAATCCCCTGGTACGTTTCTAATCTACCATTAGGGGTAAGTCTGATTGAGCATGTGCTGAACTGTACATCTCCTCTCTCTCTTATTCCCACTCTTATATTTAACAGGGATCACTTTTCAGTTAAATTTAAACACCTAAGAATAATTGTGCGTTGATAGAAGAGTACAACCAATGGTATTAAGTAGAACAAAAAAAAAAATACTAAAAGGAATAAAGTAGTAAGTTGTTCCTCGACAGTCAGGACAAGGGCTGATCAAGTCATTGTTTCTCATGGTGTCCATTTCACTTCAACAGGTTTCCTTTTAGGTGCACAGTTAGTTGTCACCGATCAGGGAGAATATATGATATTTATCCCTTTGTGAATGGGGCAAAGTAAATTTTAAAATGAACTAGATGGCCGGTGCCGTGGCTCACTAGGCTAATCCTCTGCCTGCGGCATGGCATACCGGGTTCTAGTCCCGGTCGGGGCGCCGGATTCTGTCCCAGTTGCCCCTCTTCCAGGCCAGCTCTCTGCTGTGGCCCGGGAGTGCAGTGGAGGATGGCCCAAGTCCTTGGGCCCTGCACCCACATGGGAGACCAGGAGAAGCACCTGGCTCCTGGCTGCGCCGGGTGCAGCACACCGGCTGCAGCGGCCACTGGGGGGTGAACCAACGGCAAAGGAAGACCTTTCTCTCTGTCTCTCTCTCTCACTGTCCCCTCTGCCTGTCCAAAAAAATAAAAAATAAAATAAAAAAAATAAAACAAACTAGATAATTATAATTTTTCAAAGATATATGAATGTATGTATGTATAATTTTTAGAAATATATATTTAGTATATATATGTCTCTAAAAGTTTATACAATTTCATGTATACATACAATTATAAAATGAATAAGTTAAGTAGTAGATTATGGTTAGTTTCAAGTAATGAAAAAACTCAAAAACTGGAAGATAGATCTGATGAAAATTCGAAGAATGATTCATGACAAGAAAAAAAGGTAAAAATATGAAACAGAAGTTAAAAGATAGACGGTAGAATCAGAATTATATATATTTTCTTCCATGTTTGCTTGATGTTCCAGGAAAAGAGTGACAGAGAGAATGAAGGAAAGGATGGTAATTTTCCAAAGTTAATTTAGAAACATTATTTTTCAGTTTTAAGATGCTCATCAAATTCCAATCAGATAAATAAAATAGATGCAGGTGAGTCAACATGAACAGTGCCAAAGATAAAGAGAAGATTTTTTTAAAAAGTTAAGAACTTAGTGTTACAGAAGGTATACTGATGTCTACAATTTATTTTGAAATACTCCCCAAACTAAATGGATTATTGCTTGGAGAGAAGAAATAGATAGATGTATTTGTGGGTATGTATGTGACAATGCAGGTGTAGTAAAATTTAATGGTAGAATCCAGAAGGTGAGTACATGAGCGTTCACTGCAAAATTATTTGAATTTTGCTGTGCTTGAAAGAAAGATAATGTAGTCCATATTGAGGGAAAGACATAATAAAAGCATTTCAGTATAGAAAACCATACTTATAAGAATCATAAAGGTTATGCCTCAGAAACAAGGATATCATCTAAGAGGAGAGTCTAAGACACTAGAAGCAAGAAAAATTTTAAGAGTGTGGGTAAATTTAAATATTGATTGAATAGGAATTGGGTGTAATGCCTTATATATGGAATTAAAAAATAAGATTGAAGCTAAAATATTAGACAACAGCAGCATTTAAAAAGGCAGGAATAATTAGTGTTAAACATTCTAAGGTCTTTTTTATTATTCTAGAGGAGGGTTAAATTGTTGCTTGATTTTAGAAAGAAGTTCTATCTGTATATTAAGGCTTCAAGAGAAAGTTCTAAATGAATAAGAACAGACATATAACTTCCACAATACTGAAAGAGAAACAAAATGAAGCCAAGAGAAAACAATTTTGACCTGAAAGAAATAGAGAAAACTTTAAATAAACAATAAAGAAATAAAACTATTGATAAAGCAAGACAAATAGAGATCACCAAACACAATGATGGAAGTGCATACAAACATCAGTGTCATCATCAATGCAAATGAGAAAACAAAGATTGCTAAATTAAATTAAGCAGCTTATGTTTCCTCCAAAGATCTTCTAAAACAAAATCATACAGAAAATGTGAAAGTGAAAAATGGAAAGAGACAGACTTGTAAGTCCAACAAAAAGAAAGCAGGATAAGCTCTATTTACATTAGAGAAAATAGTTTGAAACTTTTTAAATTTTATTTATTTGAGAAGCAGAGACATAGGTAGAGATAAATACAGAGATAGAGATAACTAGAGAGAGAGAGAGAGAGAGAGAGAGATCTGATCTGGTTAACTCCTCAAATGCCAACAGCAACATCCAGGAGCCCTATGGGTTGATGCTGGAAGCCAGTAATTCAATCCAGGTTGCCCACATGGGTGGAGCCATCACCTGCTGCCTTCCAGCGTTTGTATTAGCAGGAACCTCTAGTCAGGAGATGGAGCCAGCTATCAAACCCAGGTACACCATAATGGGGAGGCTAAATGCCTGCCCCAGAGAAAATATATTTTAAAGAAAAGGGCATTGTTAGAAACAAAAGGTCACTTCAATGCTTAGTTTTCTGAAGAGTTATAACCGTTTTAAACTCTTATATTTGTGGAAACTGCATAACAGCAAAGATAAACACCTTTCAGAGTCAGAATAAAGTGTACCAGAAGAAGCATACTCATGTTTACAATTTACTTTGAAATATACTAGAAATAAGATGGTTTATAGCCTAAAAATGTAAAAAGCAAAAATGTCTTCTGCAAGAAGAAACTTGTAAGTCCATTAGCACATTGGGATTTATCAATAATATGTATGTCAAGTAGTTAACATTAAAAATATAAGACAGTATAATTCCTTTAATACACAATATTGTTGATCTTTAGGTACCCATAGATAGAATCTGGCACTCAGCAACTGGAGAATATATGTTCTCTTCAAGCACACAGAAAACAAACAAAAATGTTTAAAGTACAACAATTATCATTATTTTTCCAAGATTCTACAATATGAAGTCCACATCGTGGGCCAACACAACTAAGCGAGAAATTAGGAAGAAAATAAGTGAAAAATACTTGTCTTAGGAAATTGAAAAACACACTTCTGAATAACACACAAATTAAAAAAAAATTAAACATTCTTAAACCTAAATGACCATGAAAAATACTTCTAAAACTTGTTGCAGGCATCTACAAATAAAATTTGATAAGAAATTTAAAGAATTACATGTTTGTATCAAAAAATGAGGTTTGAAAATAAAAAATGTATCAACTTGAAAACTTAGAAAAAGCAAATGATAACCAATCCAATGAAAATAGAAAAAAAAAAATACAAGCAGAAAAATAATGACCCATAAAACAGTGACAAATTAAAGAAAATCAACCGAACCCAAAGTCTGTTTTTAGTATAAGTAAAATTAGTAAATCTACAAAATTTATCAAGAACAAAATAAAGAAGACACACATACTGTATTAAAAACTAAAAAGAGGGGCCAGCGCCGTGGCCCACTTGGTTAATCCTTTGCCTGTGGCGCCGGCATCCCACATGGGCACCGGGTTCTAGTCTCAGTTATTCTTCTTCCAGTCCAGCTCTCTGCTGTGGCCCGGGAGGTCAGTGGAGGATGGCCCAGGTACTTGGGCCCTGTATGGGCATGGGAGACCAGGAAGAAGCACCTGGCTCCTGGCTTTGGATCTGCGCAACGCCGGCCCTAGCGGCCATTTGGGGAGTGAACCAACGGAAGGAAGACCTTTCTCTCTGTCTCTCTATCTCACTGTCTATAACTGTACCTGTCAAATAAAAAAAAAATACTAAAAAGATTACAACACACATATACAACACAGAATATTATGAGCAATTACTTTCAGTTTATAAAAATTGAATGTTAGGCCACAAAGCAAGTGTGTACAGATTTCAAAGAATCTATAGTAAAAAGACTATTTAAAATATAGGTGAAATAAAGACAATCTTTAAAAATATATAAATTAGTACACTAATGGGAAAAAAAATAGAAATCCTTACTTGTACTCTATCCATTGAAAAAAAGAAACCATAACCATAAATTTTTACACACAAAAGTGAACAGGACCAGATTATTTTAAATAGATTTCTGCACAATACTGAAAGAAAATACTGAAATTTTTATACTCTATCAGAGAATGGAAAAAGAGGAAATATCTCTCTATTTTACAAAGCTAGTACAATATTGATACCTAAAGCACAAGAAAACAAAATTACAGGTGTATCAAAAAAAATTAAAAACATAAGAAAAATATCGTAAACCACATTCAGAAATGTATAGTTCAGTATATATTCATCTTAATACACGCTGAATGAGCATTATATAATATTTTAAAAATGTAATTAAAACTTCTAGAGAGCTAAAAATAAAAAAATTACTTTAACTTTTTAAAAGGTTTATTTATTTACTTGAGAGGCAGAGTTACAGAGAGGCAGAGACAGAGAGAGAGAGGTCTTTCATCTGCTGGTTCGCTCCTGAGATGACAGCAAGGGCCGGATCTGTGCTGATCTGAAGCCAGGAGCTTCTTAACCTACAACAAGAAACACAGCTTTGGTGAAACATCTGCCTTTAAGTCAGAAATAAGACAAGTTTTCTTGCTGTCACCACTTTCATCACCATTTATCATACATCCTAATTAGAACAGTAATGGAAGAAAAAAGTCTATAAATTTCCTACATTTTGGGGGTAGTAAAAATGAACAAACAAAACTGGCAACCTCTGGGGCGGGCGCTGTGGTGCAGTGGGTTAAAGCACTGACCTGAAGCGCTGGCATCCCATATGGGCGCTGGTTCTAGTCCCAGCTGCTCCACTTCCTATCCAGCTCTCTGCTATGGCCTGAGAAAGCAGTAGAAGATGGCCCAAGTCCTTGGGCCCCTGCACCCGCATGGGATACCCAGAAGAAGCTCCTGGCTCCTGGTTTCGGATCGGCACAGTTCCGGCCGTTGCAGCCAATTGGGGAGTGAACCAGCGGATGGAAGACCTCTCTCTCTCTTTCTCTCTCTCTCTCTTTCTCTCTGACTCTCAAGTAAAAAAATAAATAAACCTTTTAAAAAAATTGACAACTTTTATAGGTGATAATTATTTATTTAGAAAATCCAAAAAAGTTTGATTGTTTAACTCAAAGGGAAGTTTAACAAAGTTGCTAGTACAAAATAAATTTTAAAAAAATCAAGTCAACTAAAAAGCTATTAGAAAACAAAACAGCATAGACCATAATTAATAACTATGGAAATAAATACTAATCATGATGACATCCAATATTATTGAATATTTGGAAATCAACCTAACAAAAATTTACAAGACTCAACAATATACTAGCAAATTGAAACCAATAACACATCAAAAAGATTATCCACCCCGACCAAGTGTGACTTATTCTAGAGATGCAAGAATGAGTCAACATTCACAAATCAATAAACCTGATGCACCACAACAACAGAATAAATGATACACTACAGCAACAGAATGGAGGATAAAAATCATATGAATACCTCAATAGAGAAGAGAAAGCATTTGATAAAATACTACATCCTCTCATAATTAAAATCTTAGGGGCCGGCACTGTGGCATATCAGGTAAAGCCACTGCCTGCAGTTCCAACATCCCAGATGGGCACTGGCTCAGTCCCGGCTGCTCCACTTCCTATCCAGCTCTCTGCTATGGCCTAGCAAAGCTGTAGAAGGTGGCCCAAGTTCTTAAGCCCCTGAACCCACATGGGAAGACCTGGAGGAAGCTCTTGGCTTCTGGCTTTGGATCAGCGCAGCTTCGGCCATTGTGGCCAACTGGAGAGTAAACCAGCAGATGGAAGACCTCTCTCCATCTCTCTGCCTCTGCTTCTCTCTCTGTGTAACACTGATTTCCAAACAAATAAATAAATCTTTAAAAAATAAAAATCTTAGACAAATTAAGTATAGGAAGAACATACCTCAACACAATAAAGGTTATACATGGCAAACTCACAGCCAACATCATATTATAAAGGAAAAATGGGGAGCAGTTCCACTAAGATCTGGAATCAGACAAGGGTACCCACTCTTGCTACTCACATTCACTATAGTTCTGAAAGTTTTAGCCAAAGCTGTTAGGCTAAAGAAAGAAATCAAAAGTATATAAATCAGAAAAAAGGAAGGCAAATTTTCTGTATTTGCAGATGACATGACAAAACTTTACCAAAAGATTCTTAGAACTGAAAAGAGAATTCAGCAAAGTTGCAATACACAAAATCAACAAACACAAAAAAAAAACTAGCATTTTTTTCCAAAAACATCCTTTTATTTTGATATAATTTCATTCATCAAATTGCAAGAAGAATATCAAGAATCCCATATACCCTGTATTCAGTTTCTCAGTATGCTAAAATGTTGCCAAAATTTGCTTTATCCTTCTCTTTGTGTATAGATATATATTTTTTAAAAACTTTTATTTAATGAATATAAATTTCCAAAGTACAGCTTATGGATTACAATGGCTTCCCCCTCCCCATAACTTCCTTCCCACCCGCAACTCTCCCCTTTCCCGCTCCCTCTCCCCTTCCATTCACATCAAGATTCATTTTCAATTCTCTTTACATACAGAAGATCAGTTTAGTATATATTAAGTAAAGATTTCAACAGAAAAACTAGCATTTTTATACACTAACAATGGTCCTGCTGAAAAAGAAATTATAAGAACAATCCCATTCACAATATCTACAAAAAATTTAAATACCTTGGGATAAATTTAACCAAGGATGTGAAAGACTTCTAGAATGAAAATTACTAAACACTAGTGAAAGAAATAGAAGAAGATACCAGCGGCACTGTTGCACAGTAGGCTAGCTCTCCTGTTGTGTTGGCATGCCGTATATGGGCTGGTTTGTGTCCCAACTGCTCCCCTTCTGATCCAGCTCTCTTCTATGTCCTGGAAGGCAGTGGAAGATGGCCCAAGTGCTTGGGTCTCTGTACCTGTGCGGGAGACCCAGAAGATGCTCCTGGCTCCTGGCTTCGAATGGGCCCAGCTCCAGCCATTGTGGCCATTTGGGAATTGAACCAGTGGGTGGAAGACTTTTCTCTCTGTCTTTCCCCCTCTCTCATAACTCAACCTCTCAAATAAATAAATAAATAAATAAAATATTTTAAAAAGAATAGAAGACACACAAAGACGGAAGGACCTCTAATGTGCATGAATTGGAAGAATTAATATTATCAAAATGTACTTACTACCCAAAGCAATTTGAAGATTCAACAAATTCCCATCAAAATACCATTGACTTTTTTTACAGAATTATAATAATAATCCCAAAATTTATATGGAAGCATGAAAGACCACAAATAGCCAAAACAATCTTGAACAATAAAAATAAATCCAGATGCATTCACCTCAGGGTAGGTGAATGACTGTTCATAGTAGTAGTCTTCTTTAGACTACACATGAATCTTATACATGCTTTTTTATGTATGATATATTTCACATTAAAATTTTGACATTACATTGAGTATTATAATAATTCTATCAGCTATCATCTGATACAATGGCCATGCAGAATAAACCTCAAACAGTTAAATAGCAGACTCTGTGATTCCATAGTTAGGAAGATTTTGAAAGTACAGCCTAGGAAATATACTTTAGTCAACAATTTCTACAAAGTGGAGAGAAATTTCCAGATGGTAGAAATTTCTGTAAAAATGTTTTTTGATGATTTTTTTTATAAAAAGCTGTGGTTGTTTATGAAAATCCTGCCATTCTTGAGCATGTGTCGAACACAGGAACACAGCCCAGAGACAGTGAAGAGTCTGGCAAGGGTTTAAGAACAGTGTGGTGAAAGAAAGGTCTTCTTTTATATCCCAGCTTTGTCAGAATCTGCCCTGTGTAAGCAAATTAGAAACAGCAGTCTTAGTCACCGTGGAAATACAGCGAGTGATGACACTTTAGAAGTATGGGTTCTGGTAACTGCAGCAGTGACAGTGAGAACTGCCGCAGCTAGGATATTCAACTCATTACAAGGATGTGGCTGTTCAAATGGGCTGCAGAGCATCATGGAACACTGAAGATCAGAAATGATGCAGCCCAAAATGATGAAAGAAGAGGCTGGATTGAACAAAACCCAGGTGTGGACGATTCCCTGAGCTGCACCTGGCTAAGGGTTATGCTGGTGGCTTAGGGATGGGAAATTAGAAATAATACCAGATACTGCTCTGCTAGTGGTATTGTTTTAAATATATTTTCTCATAAGTATTGTTTGACTGTTTTGTAAGCAGCTTATTCAGCAGTAAGGGTTCAATCATTTCTAACTCTTTTGTTATGTAAGTATTCATAAATCTCCAAGTAAAGAAAACCCCTTCAGTGATTTCTATAGAAATATTCATATAGGGTGGATTCAACTGAGGGTGTCATTAGAATTCTGGGTGACAATAATGGATAATCAGCAGCCTCTCCTATAGAACAGTGCCTGACTCAAACTTCTTCCTACATGGCAGAATGCAATAGTTACCTTCACAATTCTTTTAATAGTCTCTGCCCTCAGTTAACTAATTATCTCCCCTTTGCTATTTTCCCTGCTCCTCCACTGCTGACCACAAAAATCTGACAAACTCAAAATTCTGAAAGAGATCCAAACTTTTAACTCAGCCCTAGAAGTTTTTAGAAAAATAGAAACTTACAGATGTATATCATTTGTTTAAATGACATGTCATTCCTTCAAATTGACATGCAGCCAACTCAAAATTATCCTCAGTAATTGAGACTAGGTCCAGCAAGCAAACTTAAATCCACTGATGATCAAAAAAGCTCATTTACCTTCCCCTTTATCAAACTTTCACCAGAGTTACTATCTAGTGTCTAAAATAACTATTGAAGTTCTATCTTCTTTTATTTATCTTACCATTCCTCTAGGGAGAGAACTAATAGCCAGGCTATAGAGGAAGGTGATCCAAGGAGAAGCAAAACAGATGATGCATGAACAAGATGATCACCCTTGTGTCAACTAAGTTGAGCAATATTTTCCTTTGTTTGAATGGTAAATTTAGAAACTACAAGATTTTTTTATTCTGGATATCAATAGTTAGGGTGAACAGATACTACCCTAGTAAATAATATGTCTATTAATGTGTGCTTCATTTAGCCTTCTTATCACATTTTTTCCCTTTTTCTATTTTTCCTGTTCCATACCAGCTAGATCCTTTTTCCCAAGGACCTACTTTTCATCAATTTTTTACCATACTAAGAAATATGTAAGCTCTATAGGAACAAGTATGGGCCCTACTAATTTGAAAGTATTGGCCCAAATTGCATGCATTAGAAGCATAATTCCCAATGTTATATATGATCATATTTGAAGGTAAAAATTTGAGGAGTGATTAGAATTAGATGGGGTCATTTGGTTGGGACTCCCATACCAGTAGTGGCTTTCTAAAGAAGAGAGATCTGAAGTAGAATTCTTGTACTTTCCATATCATGGCCTTCACCATATTATGATGAAAGAAAGCATCAATAAAGATATGAAATTAAAAAGTTAGTCCCAATAATCTCACATGCAAATGTGTTCATTCAGGTGGCTTTGGCAAAGACAACAGGACATTGATGCAGAAAGAGTATGCCACAATGAAAGCTATATAACCTGCCATACTCCATGACTGGGTCAATGCCCCTTCCCACCCTAGAGGTGGAGAAGATGATGAATCACAGAGCTGGAGTGAGGGACTTAGTGAGAATTCTCACAAAGTAGGAGACTGAGACTTGGCTTGTTGGTTGTGGATAAGAATTCCCTTTGAGGCAGCAGGGGGTCTTTACAGAATGATTCATGGCATAGCACTAGTGGTGTGTGGAAGACAGTTAAAAGAATGCTGAGTGAGATAATGACAGGTGCATATTGTAAGAGCAATGCCACTTTTTAGAGACCTAAGTTTAAAAAAAAAGATGCAGGGCTGGCGCCGTGGCTCAACAGGCTAATCCTCCGCCTTGTGGTGCCGGCACACCAGGTTCTAGTCCCGGTCAGGGTGCCGGATTCTGTCCCGGTTGCCCCTCTTCCAGGCCAGCTCTCTGCTGTGGCCAGGGAGTGTAGTGGAGGATGGCCCAAGTGCTTGGGCCCTGCACTCCATGGGAGACCAGGATAAGCACCTGGCTCCTGCCATCGGATCAGCGTGATGCGCCGGCCACAGCGCGCCAGCCGCGGCAGCCATTGGAGGGTGAACCAATGGCAAAGGAAGACCTTTCTTGCTGTCTCTCTCTCTCTCTCTCACTATCCACTCTGCCTGTTTTAAAAAAAAAAAAAGATGCAGAAAATTATATTTAGACTATATAGAAAACAAACAATAGCTTGAAAAAACCAGCTTGTAGAAGGAGAAAATGTGGATGCTATGGTCTAAATGTTGGTGCCCCCCACAGTCTGTGTGGGAACCAAATACCAATGTCATAGTATCAAGAGGTGGAATGATATGGAAATTGATTAAGTCATGAGGGCTTTACCCTCAAAAATGGAATTAATGCCTTTATCAAAGAGGTTGAAGGCACTGCCTTCCCCGTCCATCATGTGTAGACTCTGAAGGAAGGCACCATCTAGAAGGAGAAAGTGAGTCCAGACATTAAATCTGCTGATGCATTGATCTTGGACTTCCCATCTATAAGAACTGTGGGAAATAAATTTTATTGTTTATAAATTATTCACTGCAAGTTTTTTTTATAGCAACCTGAAAAGACTAAAACCTTGGGCTGAAAACTCTCAGGTAAAGAGCAAGCCTAACTGAATTTAAAGGTGATCAAAAAAGCATCAACAATGAGAACGCACTCTTGACTGACATGAGAATTTAAGGGCTTCATGTCAAAGAAAACAGAAATGACAACACTAGCTAATGTTTGATGAGTATGGGTTCTGACTATGTTCCAGGCACTATGTACCAATCCTATGTGGTAAGGATGTGTTGTATAATCCCAAGGGCCACCATTGACATAGTAAAAGTCCAGGGCTCCTCATAGTACACCACTCTGTGAGCCTACTGCACAGGATTTGAGAATGGATATTTGGTCCTGAAAAGACCTCACTCTTCAGCAAAGAATAGGTTATGGTGAACTCTTTGACCTGGTATGTCCCCAAAAGGAGATTATTTTAATGGCCTCATTTTATAGTGAAGAAGCTAAGGCACAGAGAAAGTCAATAACTGACCCTAGGTCACCCAGCTAATTCAAACTCAGGGAAACCAGCTCCTGTTAGAACTGTGTTTCAGTTCACAGTTGATCATAATGATAGGTCTAAGAATCAAAGGGATCCCACAAACAAGACTAGTGTCTGCTAATACTAACTGACAGAATAAAAAAGGGAGTGAACAATCCAACATGGGAAGCGGGATACACAGCAGACTCATAGAAGGGCAAACGTCCTAAACAGCACTCTGGCCTCAGAATCAGCCCTTAAGGCATTCAGATCTGGCTGAAGAGCCCATGAGAGTATTTTAGGCATGGAAAGCCAAGACACTCTGAAAAAAAAAAAAAGGACCTAAATAAAAGATCTCTGGGAGTGAGATCCCAGTAGAAAGAACGGGGCATCAAAGAATGAGGTACCTTTCTCTGAAGGGAGGAGAGAACTTCCGCTTTGGCTATGACCTTGTCTAACTAAGATTGGAGTCGGCGAACTCAAAAGTCTTCCATAGCCTTGGCAACTCATGACTAGAGCCTAGGGAGATTACTGACGCCATAAACAAGAATGTCAAATTGCTAAGTCAACAACAGGAGTCATTGTGCACTTACTCCTCATGTAGGATCTCTGTCCTTAGTGTGTTGTTCAATGTGAATTAATGCTATAACTAGTACTCAAACAGTATTTTACACTTTATGTTCTGTGTGGGTGCAAACTGATGAAATTTTTACTTAATATATACTAAATTGATCTTCTGTATATAAAGATAATTGAAAATGAATGTTGATGTGAATGGAATGGGAGAGGGAGTGGGAGATGGGAGGGTTGTGGGTGGGAGGGAAATTATGGCGGGGGGGGAGCCATTGTAATCCATAAACTGTACTTTTGAAATTTATATTTACTAAATAAAAGTTTAAAAAAAAAGAATTGTGTTTCAAAAACTGCACTTAATTCCTTTAAAGGGCAAGAATGGGGCTGGAGAAGAGTCATAGTAATGGAAAAATGAAGAAGGAAAAGAAAAGAAAACAAAGAGAAGCATTTGCACCAGGTACCATCCACAATGATCTAGAGAACTATGATCAGGTAATTTTCATTGTAAGAGATTGCTTTCTTTTGTGAATGGTATTCTGACCATTGTCGGTGAGGGATTTGTCACAAAGCACCCTCTCATATAGAAAAAGGGGGTTCAGTTTCTCCTTTCTATTTTTTAAGGAATAGCATCACTATAAGTGCTGCCAGATCACAAGTAGATGCAGAGCCTGTTGCATTGTACCTCCCTCTTCACTCAGCTTTGACGTCAATGTCTGCTGCTTAAACATAAGGTTAACATACCTACAAGGCAGTATTTAAGACACAGTACTTCATCTTCCTCCTCTGGGTGAGAAGTGGGAAACAGAGGTCAATCAACTTGATAAACATAGCTGTGACTTTAGGTGATTGTCCAGCAAACAAGGACATAACTAAAAAGTCCCCAGTGTCTCAACTTACCTGTCACACACCACAGAAATCTCATCCTAAAAGGAGGGACCTATCAGAGTTATTAAATTATTCAGTGATTTTGTCTATGCTTTTTGTTTCCGTGGCAGAAACATTTCTTGCTTCATAAATTAAGAAACATGGCTCATTTTCTTTAATGTTTGAATAATTTGCATATTTTGAAGGATATCAATTATTATATGGGGTATTCATTTTAAGTATACATGCTTGGAGTTTTTTCAAGGCTCCACCCTATCACCCTTTACTCTGCATTAATTATTATCAAACAGTAAATTGCAACTGAAATATTTCATTTATTACCAAGTTTTATTCAATTTTATTATTTACCACAATGGACGATAAGCCGAGATTGATCAGGTAACAGGAACTCTCTAAGCAAAGACCCAGGAATAGGGAGTGCTTTGAAGCAGAATATACCAACTTTCAGAGGCAAAAATCAGGTGACCACGGCCAAGAAAACAAAAGCTTGAGGTGGCTAAAGGATGGTGAGAAGGACAAAAATGGCGCAGGCAGTGGAGGGGAATGGACCAAGCCAGGACCAAATCAGATCTGGCCAAGTCAGCCAGGAATCAGGGGTTGAGTGTCATCTTGTTTTCCCTGTATTTGAAACTACAGTCAAACACCAAAATTCAGGTTATATTTTGGTCCATTTAAATGGAGTACTCCATCTTCAAAGTGTAACTTCAAGGAGACACTGGATAGCACATCACTGGGGAGGGTGCCAGAAAATAGGCGCCATGAAGAAAATTTCTTTTTTAACAGCTAAAATTTTGAATTCTGAAACAGAAGTCATGATTATATTTATTTTTTGAGAGTTTGGAAATGGAAGACAGTCATCAAAATTGAGAGTAAACACTTCCCCCACTACCACACTCAATTACTCCCTGCTCCCAGGGCTCAAACATTTTTATACTCATTGCAATGAAAGCCTTTTGTTTCTAAAATGGCTGCTCATCTTCACCATCATTAGACTGAGTATGACTTAACTGCAGCAGGTCTTCACAATGTCTTCAAACAGCCCCACTGTTCAAGCTCTAATCCCTTGGACTAGAGACTAAATCCAGCCCTTTGATTTGGATCCTGCCTCTGTACTTACTTGAAAAAGCAGGATGAGTGGAACAGTTTAAGAGTTGCCAATCCCCACAGAAACATGAAACTGACAGCCTCCTTGTCTGTCCTCTCCTTTCAGTTATCCTTCCACTTGGAAAACTCAGAGACAAACCTTTTTACTGTACAAACACCCACCGCCCCCTTCAGCTAACCTACCCCAGATTAATTGGCCCTAATACAGCGGTTCACAGCTGTATACAAGATGTTGGGGAGTGCAGCAGAGAGGGGGTGATTGTGGTTGCCTGCACACTGTCATTGCATTGTAAGAACAGACTTGCCTCCTTCAGAAATGGCATGATAATGGAATGTAATAGCAGAGCTTCTTGGCAATCAATGCCATGGTGGAAATAAGAGCACATCTCAGTGACAATAACAAAGATGGAATGTGAAACAACAAAGCCCACTCTCTCTTGGCCAGAACTCTCGAGAGCAGCTCATTACTTTAACCTTTCCACCTTCACTGGATGCACAATTAGAAACATGCATTTCCACAGGCATTAAATCCACTCACTTGCTCACTTTGCCCTCATTAGAACACTCAATGGGCCCCAATTAGCTGGATGGTCATAAACAGATGTTTGTGACTTCAGAAAACAAAAAAAGAACATTCTTGGAGCCAAAAGAGAATGGAGAAAATCTGGCACACCCCATCTTATTAATTCCCTGAGATGTAGAGAATTTTAGTTTTGACATGAGCTTATAGTTTTTGTTTTGACAGCACAAATATGTGGACAAAAACACTGAGGTCTTCTTATCATAAATCAGTATTTTGCTTGAGTCACAAAACTTTTTAGTCAAAATTTAGTCAAACATTTTAAATTGAGAAAATTTGCAAGCTGCCTGCATTCCTTGAAAATAATTCAGAAAATATGGCAAAAGTGAGCCCACTTTCCTGTATGATCACATGAATAGTTGAATAGAGTCTGCCTCTAAAGGGACTACTTACGTGTGTTCCATATCACCACTCTCCACACTATTCCTTGTTATGTCCTGAACCTGCCCCATTCCTCTGGTTTACATTGGTTGCCTTTTACCCACAGGGATAGATTCATAGTTCTACAGATTACCAACTCAAGCAGCTTCTTTGCTGAACTTCACTGTAAAACTGTATATATATATATATATATATATATATATATATAAAACTGTATACAGTTATATATATATAATATATGTATTTTATATATGATATATGATATATATATATATAAAACGGGGTTATAATATTCACCCACTAGGTTGCAGAGAACTAAGTGAGTTAAAACACATAAATGGTTAAAAATACTTCCTGACACATAATAAGAACTCAATAAAATTTAGCCATTATGTGGTTCTTGTCATCATTGTCATTATCACTGGTCTATGGAACATAACCCAATATGAGTTCTCATTTTTGCAGGGGAGTTGTCATTGCAATGTAGTTATCACCAAAAGCATAATCTTTAACAAAGATGGTTTGGAATAATTTTTATCCAGAGCACCGTGCCAATAATCTTCATTGCAATTCTAATGTGAGGTGCAATTCACTGGACATAGGACAGAGAAGACAATGTGTCAAAAACAATTAATAGCCATAGCGCCTGACATCCTCAGTTTGTAAGGATAGGCATCAGAGGTGGTTGATAGAGGTGCATATGGAGGAAATACACGAGCACTGTAATGAAGAACAACCACAGAGCGAGGACAATATACACGCCTTAGCAAAGGCAATTCACCTTTTTTTTCTTTATTTGACAGGTAGAGTTACAGCCAGTGAGAGAGAGAGAGAGAGACAGAGAGAAAGGTCTTCCTTCCATTGGTTCACTCCCCAAATGGCCACTACAGCCGGTGCTGCGCCGATCCAAAGCCAGGAACCAAGTGCTTCTTCCTGGTCTCCCATGCAGGTGCAGGGACCCAAGCACCTGGGCCATCCTCCACTTCCTTCCCAGGCCACAGCAGAGAGCTGGACTGGAAGAGGAGAAACCAGGACTAGAACCCGGCACCCATATGAGATGCTGGTGCCACAGGCGGAGGATTAACCAAGTGAGCCACAGCACAGGCTCTGGCAATTCACTTTTAAGAATTTCTCAAATCTAGCTCTCAATTAACTTCTTCCCAGAACCTTAGTGAAAATTCTATTATGTGAGCAAACATCCAGATTTGCTCTAGCAGAGGTTATTCACCTCCCTGGGCCCCCTTCCTCAATACCATCTTTTCCCAGTGATTTTCACAGGCCACACAGGAACACAGGAGAATAAAGAATCACCTTACTAAAATCCACACAGAGGAGTGTTTTTGTTTTTTCAGTTAAACTATTTTTGCTCAGGTGATTGGTTGATATAACACTATAGATTACCTTTCAAGTTAAATTCTCAACAAAGTTTAATAATCACTACTGCTCTCAGAGAATATTTGCAAAAGGGTCAGTGTTGGCCGGCGCCACGGCTCACTAGACTAATCCTCCACCTCGCGGCGCCGGCACACCGGGTTCTAGTCCCGGTCGGGGCACCGGTCCTGTCCTGGTTGCCCCTCTTCCAGGCCAGCTCTCTGCTGTGGCCAGGGAGTGCAGTGGAGGATGGCCCAAGTGCTTGGGCCCTGCACCCCATGGGAGACCAGGAGAAGCACCTGGCTCCTGCCATCGGATCAGCGCGGTGCGCCGGCCGCAGCGCGCTACCGTGGCGGCCATTGGAGGGTGAACCAACGGCAAAAGGAAGACCTTTCTCTCTGTCTCTCTCTCACTGTCCACTCTGCCTGTCAAAAAAAAAAAAAAAAAAAGGTCAGTGTTTTTTCTTTGTCACACTGATGAGAACAAGCTGCTGGAAATTACTGAGCAGGAACCAAGGATGTTAGATGTCCTACAGATAATTGGGAGATTCAGTCATAAACAACTAATGTCCATCCCTGATTATGATTTCTGTTCAAATAACACATGAGCAAAAACTTCTTGAAACATAACGAGTTCATTCATTTAGACTGGTTAGTTCATACCTGGCCTTATCCCCAAACAGCACTATTAGAAAGCAGTTTTGTTGACTCTTCAGTTGAGGAGGATTATCAGTGATGGCAACAGTAGCATCTATTGAAGAAACCTGTCTAGAAATTCACTACTGTGTTCTTTGACATTTCTAAAATATGCCCACATGAATCCAAATTTTCTCTTGTGGACTCCAATTTCCACTTTGCCTGTGGATATGACCGAAACCCTAATGTGACTGTACCTTAGTAAACTGAACAAAGTCCACATTCTCATCAGGCTTCCATTCTAGAAAAGAAACACAAACAATAAATCAGTAAACACACAGTGAAAATATCACTTTAGGTAACGAGAAGAGACACAAGTACAATGAAAAAATGTCTGATTGGGTGTGGTCGGTTAGGGCTCCCTAAGTGGAGCAGTCAAAAACAGTCTCGCAGAGAAGGTGCCATGTTGTTGATTCCTGGGTGGAGATGGGGTGTGCTGGGCAGGCAGAAAAAGTGGAAAACAAAGACTTCAGAGAAGAGATGAAGCAGGTACATTTCAGGAAGTAAAGTAATTGAGATGGCCAAGAAGAGGGGAAATAGTAGCGTTCAAAGGATAAGTTGGGACAAGCCCAAGAAGGTCATTTTAGATCACAGAGAAGTATTTGGTTCATATGCAAGGTGGGGTGGGAAGCCATTGAGAAGTTTTAAGCAGTAGAAGTGACAGGATCAAATGTACATTTTCAAAAGTCATGTCTTTTATTAATGCCTCATAGATAATTGTCTTCTAGTATGTCAGTTTTGTTGGAAAAAAAAAGCAAATTTATCACAAATCACGGTCAAAGGATGGTGATTTAATTTTACATATCCATCATGTAACTCAAATGCACATTTTATTTATTTATTTTTTAACTTTTATTTAATGAATATAAATTTCCAGTGTACAGCTTATGGATTACAATGGCTTCCCCCTCCCATAACTTCCCTCCCACCCACAACCCTCCCCTCTCCCGCTCCCTCTCCCCTTCCATTCACATCAAGATTCATTTTCAATTCTCTTTATATACAGAAGATCAATTTAGTATAAAGATTTCAACAGTTTGCACCCACATAGAAACACAAAGTGAGACATACTGTTTGAGTACTAGTTATAGCATTAAATCAAAATGTACAGCACATTAAGGACAGAGATCCTACATGAGGAGCAAGTGCACAGTGGCTCTTGTTGTTGACCCAACAAATTGACACTCTAGTTTATGGCGCCAGTAACCACCCTAGGCTGTCGTCATGAGTTGTCAAGGCTAGGGAAGCCTTCCAAGTTT
Organism: Lepus europaeus; assembly: GCF_033115175.1. NCBI lineage: Eukaryota > Metazoa > Chordata > Mammalia > Lagomorpha > Leporidae > Lepus > Lepus europaeus. Next base: position 82,392,740 of record NC_084829.1, read on the forward strand.
GCCGACTCTGATCATATTTAGACAAGGGCATAAAAGACAGGTTGAGGATAGTAACCAATGATCCTAAGAGTGGCATTTACCAGGTTTGAACAATTATACAGCATTAAGTGGGGAAGAGGACCATCAGTACACACAGGTTGGGAGTAGAGCCATTGGTGGTAGGGTAGAGGTTATGATTACAAAGGAATGAGGCCCAAGTGCGCTAGACAGGGTCTAGAACAAAGGACAGAGTCATTATTAGATGTGCTAAGAAAGGTGCTATCTAAGCTACAATTAAGTTTTCTGATTGAGAGGCAAATAGAACCTGATAGAAGGGGCTTGATAATAATCTGGTGGGCTTTAGGCCTTGTAAGTTAAGAGGCCCAGACCTATCTATCTCTTCACATGGGGTATATCCTAAGGGAGGTGTGAACCTCCTAGGGGAAGGCACTCTGTTGACTTTCATTACTTGGCTGGGCTGGGAGGAGAGCTGGCCAGGTAAAGGCAGGTGCCATCTCTAACAAGAAATTTACAGTTCTGCCTGCAATGTTGCTGACCCTACTTGACCATCCCCTCAGCTGCAGTGGTCACTTTGGAAGTTGGGCTGAGTGAAGGGCTTTTCAGCTTAGAGCCAATAAGATCTGTGGCTCTGACCTGGGCATCCTTCGACTCCAGGGCAGGTCCATTTCCAGTGATCCAACTCTTGGCAGAGATGCCAGGGCTCTTCACAAGTTGACTTCTGCTGAAGCCCAGGCTTACCACATTGAAAGCCACTGCAGTGGACTGGCCTGTTGGGTCTCCTTGAGGGCAGATCACTGTACAGATCAGCCATTAATAGGCCTGCCACCCATTGCTTCTGATGCCTACCTAGCTTTCTTTTCCTCCTGGTTTGTGTTAATCAGACCAGAGGATGCAAGTCAAGGGAGTGCCCGTGTCCCATCTCTAATCTTCGGTGGCCTGAATTACAAGTCTATAGTCACAGGCATGTTCTGTAGTAGTTTTTCTAAGGTAGACAATGCCCATGAGGAAAATTATATTCTCACTTTAAAACTTTCTTTCCCTTTGGTCTGAAAGGGAGGTTTTTTCTACTTACTGTATACTTCGCTGATGGCGAAGTGAATCTAGCTATGAGATTATTATTTAAGTTCTTATTTTGGCTATGCTATTACAGAAAAATGTTAGCCATCTCTTTTATAAGGTCTAAAGATTAAATTGTGCGTCCTACAGATTCCTTCATAATAGAATTAGTTTCCTACCTTGAAGAGAGTAGAGAAATGAAAGAACAAGTTGGGCTTAGAATAGAGAAATGAGGGAGCAACTCCTAGATCGCTTGCTGACAATAGCAATATCACATGAATACTTAGCAAACCGTTTCAACCATTAGATAACAACTTAAGAAAACATTTACCAGAAGGTCCAATGCCTTCTATAAATTTTAAGAATCATGTATTTGAAAACACCTCTTAAACATCTAATATGGTGTAGTTTGTTTAACCAGTAAACTTAAGCACAACCATCTAAAATGTTTTTAGTTTCTTTCTACCAACAAGTTTAAAACATATGATACACAGATTCAGGTCCCATAAATTAAAATGTAACTTTGATTGATTTTAGCAGCTTAAATTTATGGACAATCTTATCTATAAGCCATTTAAAATAAAACTCTTAATAAAATTTCCTATGTGGACATACAATATGTACACACATATAACATAGCATAATAGATCAATATAGCAATTTTAATAATAGCTTTTAAAATCTTTAACTCTTTTTGTAGATTGCCAATTGATTTGAATTGCTTTTTGTTTTTAGATTACTTTAACATATTGCTTTAACAGAGCATCAGAGTTTAATTCTATGTCAAAGAGAAATTGAGCTTCCTGTGATCTTTTGCTGTGAGGTTTCCTTCCTTTACCTTCTTTCATATTGGTGACCATGTTTCTGTGTTTCTGTGTGTAACACATCTTTAAGCATCTTTTGCAGGGCAGGATGAGTGGCAACAAATTCTTTCAGTTTCTGTTTGCTATGAAAAGTCTTAATTTCACCTTCATTCACAAATGAGAGCTTTGCTGGATATAATATTCTGGGCTGGCAGTTTTTCTCTCTTAGTACCTGGGCTATATCTTGCCATTCCCTTCTAGCTTTTAGGGTTTCTGATGAGAAGTCTGCTGTGAGTCTAATTGGAGATCCTCTGAGAGTAATCTGACGTTTCTCTCTTGCACCTTTTAGAATCTTTTCTTTATGTTTCACTGTGGTGAGTTTGATTACAGTGTGTCGTGGTGAGGATCTCTTTTGGTCACGTTTATTAGGGGTTCTATAAGCTTCCTGTACTAAGATGCCTCTGTCCTTCTCCAAACCTGGGAAATTTTCTGCTAGTATCTCACTGAAAATGCCTTCTAATCCTTTCTCCCTCTCCATGCCTTCAGGAACTCCTAGAACCCGAATATTAGGTTTTTTAATAGTATCCTGTAGATTCCCGACAATATTTTTTAGATTTCTAATTTCTTCTTCTTTTCTTTGGTTTGCCTGTTTCCTTTCCTGTTCTCTGTCTTCTAAGTCTGATATTCTCTCTTCCGCTCTGCCCATTTTGTTTTTAAGGCTCTCTAATGTGTTTGTCATATGATCTATTGAGTTCTTCATTTCACTGTGGGTTTTTGTCACTTGTTTCATTTCATTTTGATTCCTCCTTAATATTTCATTTTCACGAGAGAGATTTTCTATCTTGTCCATTAAGGATTTCTGTAGTTCAAGAATTTGTTTTTGAGAACTTCTTAATGTTCTTATCAATTTTTTGAGACCTGCTTCTTGCATTTCTTCGATCTCATCATCTTCATAATCTTGAATTGGGGTGTCTTGTTCATTTGGGGGCGTCATCGTGTCTTCCTTGTTCTTGTTACCTCGGTTTTTGCGTTTGTTGTATGGCATGTTGAAGATATTTGGTTTCTTCACTGTGGTGTTTTTTCTTGTTACACTATGGCTCTATATTAAGTGGACTGTCTGCTTTCAGTGGAGCCTTAGAGGCTTGAGATAAGTGTGGACTGAGAGCTGGGTTTGGTTCCTCAGGGTTGAGGGTGTGTCAAAGATGACACTCCCAGGTTAGGCGTGGTAAATCTCTCTTTCTTTCTTTTTTTGATTCAAAAGGGAAGTAATTCCACACAGCTGAACATAATTGGAGGTAGTTAGCAGGCAAATGATATACCCACAGGAGCCAGAGATCAGAAGCTCTTTCCCAAGGACCACACAGGGAATCTCTGCTGCCCTCGGTGTGGGCTCCAATTCTCCTGCAGTCTCCCACTGGGTTGCCAAGTTAGATGCTAATCTCCTGTTATTTCACCCCTCCCCCCAGAGTCAGGTTTTTCTGCTAGGCTCAGGGCCGGTGCAGACCTGAGGTCGCCCTGCTTATGACGTATGTCCAAAATGGCGCCTGCTCTGTCTTGCTCGCCTTTGAGAGGTGAGCGGAGAGAGAGAAACTCTTGTCCGTATCGGTCCCTTTTTTTTTTTTTTCCTCTCTCTCTTCTAGTTAGCCTGGTGAACTTTTCCCCACGGAGTTTCAAGCCTCGTTCCCTCTAGTCTCCTCTTTCTGCTTGCCCGCTGGTGTCTCGGGCTATTGAGGTTCGGCTCACCTCACGTTCCAGCGCTGGTGTGTTGAGTCTGCCGCTGGTGTCCCGAACTTGGGCTCCCACGCTCTCCACGCAGGTCCACTGTGAATCACTAGTTCCGGAAGAGTTTCCGCCGCTGTTTCTTCCCCTACTCTTCCTTGACCCTGCAGTATCTCCACTTTTATTAACCTGTGTGTCTTGCTGAACTATCAATGTGCTCCCTTCCTATTCCGCCATCTTGCCGCTCCTTCAAATGCACATTTTAAAGAGAGTACCCTGGCCCTGGCTGCTGTTTGGGGAATGGATTGTTTGGATATGAGAGGAAGCAGGGATACGAGTTGAGTTAAAACAATGGTGGACAAAAGTCTGGAATAACTGGCTCCTACAGTCTCTTTCTACTCAAAAATGCCATCTTTGGTGCTCTGGTTCATAAGAGGCAATGAATACAAGACAGAGCCCAGAAAACAGCTTTGGTATAACATGAACAATTAAGTCCATTTGGTGGTAGGATCACTTTTCACCAACATCAGTTCTCTAGAGAGACCACAGGATCCTGTAGTTTTATGTCTTCATACTCTGAAATCTTGTCAGAGTTCTATGATGGGAAATCCATAATGAAACTAGTGAACCAATTGTCAGGGTTTGAAATCAAAAGGCCTCTAAATCTGACAATTTAATCTCAAATATTACTAATTAAGACACACAAACTAGGAAGTATTGATTTTTCTTCCATTGCTATTTTTAAGAAATTTTTTTCAAAGTCTCTCCTTCACTATAACTTCAAACAAGAAATATATTTTGTAGTGCACTCTGACTCCTCCCCTGGTAGCAGACGATCCACATTACCAAGAAATGGCATCTGGCAAACATTATTGCACTAGGTTCACAGCTGCTCAAATAAGAGTTAAAAGAGCTATGAGGGAGGACATGGAAATCAATTTTTAACTCTTATTTTAATTATTGATTGTCTTGGTTTAATACTTGCTTACTTTTTCATAAACATTTTGCATTAAGACGATAGCAGATTTCTCCCTGATTAAAGAGCTTACATTTTTTATTTATGTGTTCCACTTTCATACCAAACAGGACTTGGCTTCCTCAGGATACCTGATTAAGCATGGAACTTTGGCTATTCTGTAGGAAGACACTCAATGTCCTCCACCCAGGCTTCCTGGTTCTCTTTATCATGGTAAAACAGCCTTTCCCTTGGACAAATTGTCTCCTAGAGAAAGCAATGATAGCTGATAGTTTGGTAAAGAGCTATACTACAACTAGCAAAAAACTCCAAAGAAATTACTTAATGCTGACATTTACCTAAGAAAAGAAATGACTAAGAACAAATTTTGAATTCTGTACTAATTCAAAAAATAATTTGAATTTACATATAGCCCATAAAGAGAGAGAAATCCTGGAACAGAATAAAAGCTAGGGAGAAAGCATCTGTATCACTTCCATGAGTGGCTCTTGGTGCCCACAATCGATCATGACATTCCTTTCCACCATTTTCTCAGCTTTCCTAATGGCTACAGTGACCATGTGATCCAGTTTTGGCAAAAGCGACTTAAGGGAGATCTAAGTTTTTGGACAAAGGGGCCTCTGTACAATGCTTTTTATTTTTTTGATAAAAAGGAACAGATGCAACTAGCCTCACTGCCTTCACTGGCCTGTGTTCATTCCTGCTTCATGCATTGAATGTGAAGAGAGGCCTTCATCATGTAACCGTAGGGAAAGAACAAGAGCACCACTGAGATGCCAGCCTAAACCCTGATGTTGGAAAGCAGCTGAACAAGGGTCAGCAATTGCCAACCTCCACACTTGCTAGGGAAGAAAGTAAAGTCCCATTTGATTTGCACCACTTTGACTTGGTCTTTCCTATCTGATGTACTCTGGTCCCACCTCAGATAGTCCATCAACAGCCGTGGATCCAACCTGACGTCGTCACAGAATGCTCTCCGGTGAAAATAATCTTGTAACTTAAAAGCCAAAGTTTACTCTATTTTTTGGCACCAAATGCAAATATTTGCTGTGCCAAATCTTGATTAAAAATTGCATTGGTCAGGGTCCAGTCGGGAAAATAGAGCTCATATCAGGCACATTGTAGAGAGGACATGGTTACAAAGGTATCAAGATAATTGAAAAGTCAAACAGCACATGGAGAGGAACTTGTCCAGCTCCTAAACAGGAAGGCGCAACCACCATTAAGGCTGGAGAGACCAAAGAAAGGGGGCAGTGACTATCCAGAGAGAGCTGGGACTGTGATAAGCTGTTGTCAAGACAGAGCACATCAGGCAAGGTGGAGACTGATTTAAAAACAGACAGCAAATAACCAGCACAAACTTTTAGTGCTGTTAATAGTGAGGTGTGCGTCATACCCCAGTGACTTTTTCTTTAGCCTGTCCTTTGTCTGTAGCTCCCACACATTCTCCATTAAACTTACAATGATCATAAAATGCTCATTACCCAGGAGGCCAATTCTCTGAGATAAAAATAAATATTTCCCTTAATACTTTCAGTGTAAAAGTACAAGGAAGTTGCATTCTAAGCAGTTACAGGCTTGAACTGTGGAACAAAGACAATGAAGAACAAATGAGCTAGAGCGTAATTGCCATCATAATGGCCTTTTGATTATACTGAAATCATCAGGAAAGAATTCTGCCTCCACCTGATCTTGCTTGTGCTCTTCTGTGAGCACATGAGAGATCTGATCCTCCTGCTTTCTACCTCAGTGGAGAAGGAAGAGGGCCAAGAGCAGAGGGATGGAGAATTTCAACAGCACAGTACTCAGAAAATTAAATAGCCCACATTTGTAAGAGTTAGAAAACGACTTACAGAAAGTAAGACTGTGTTGGTAAGTGCTTTGAAAGATGTGACATGTTATAGAAGCAATGCCTCTCCCTCTTTCCCTCTCTCTCTAAATATATATATATATATACACACACACATATATATAATTAAATTCTCCAATTTAATTCTGCCATCTCACATATAATATTTCTAAGAAACGGGCATTCAACATAGATTTGAAGATCTGTAAATCCAGGAGATTCAGTTCATGAGGTAGCATGTGCTGTAGTCACATAGCTCTGATCATTACAAAGTCGAGAATCTTCCTCGTATTTTCTCTTACAAGGGGCACTTTTTCTATTTGTTTTTTTACCTTCTTCTTCCATGTGACCTCATTCAAGTACCTGAAGCCAGTTAAAGTCCTTCCTCCTGAACGAAAGCCATATTCAACCAGGTATTTTCCTCCAGTTTTGTTATCATCAACCCCATTGCAAAATCTTAAGCCCAAAACTAGACTTGATTATCAGAAGCAGACTTGGTTATGCAGTTGTTGAGCAGTCATGCAGAGTGTGACAAGATCCACTTCTCATTTAGATACCTCTGTCCATGGAAACTTAAACTGGGTTGGCTTTATTTTTTTAATGATGTATGAGGCTTTTCAACAGACACTGAGATAACCCTTGTAAGATCTTAATAAAGTACTCAAAAACACCTCTCAGCAGGCAAAGTCTTTTTTTTTTTTTCTAAAGATTTGTTTATTTTTATTTGAAGGGCAGAGCTACATACAGAGAAAGAGGGAGAGAGAGAGAGAGAGAGAGAGATCTTCCACCACTGGTTCACTCCCCACATGACTGCAACAGCCAGGACTTAGACCCAGTCCAAAGCTAGGAGCCAGGGGCTTCTTCTGAGACTCCCACATGGATGCAGGGGCCTAAGCACTTAGGCCATCTTCTGCTGCTTTCCCAGGCACATTAACAGGGAGCAGGATCAGAACTGGAGCAGCCACAGAAACTGAGATAAAGCTGGCAGGAACTTAACAAAGTGCTTGAAGACAGCATTCAGCGGGCAAAAGTTTTTACTAGTGTAAATTTATACTATTTTACATATCATCATAGCCTGTTATTATTTTTAGTATTAATTATTTCCAAAATGCCATCATTCAATAGTTATGTTACTGGCTTTTTAGCACAAATGTACAACTTACAATAAATTTTAGCACATGGTTTTGACCCTTTTTCTACTCTGTCATTTGAATATTTATTCTACCACCCTCTGCATGAGAGCCGTTTCTAGTTCTGTTCTTGTCAGACGTGACTAGTGCTCCTCTATGGCTTCACAGCCAAGGCAAGGGACAGAGCTCCATGGCACTCTGTGAGTCACTGCTCTCTGGGTTACCAATGGGTCAACCCTCCGTGGAAGCAACTGTTCAAGCAACCATCAATCTATCCAAATAAACGGTCACTTACTCCATTTCTCCATATTCCGGGGTGTGGAAATCTTTATCTGTCAAAGGCCATTTGGATATTTATAACATCATTCACAGGCTATACAAAATTATAAATTTAAAGTTAGCCTACTATAGATTTATTGAATTGTGAGTCCTGCCTGAGATTGCCATGGCAGGGCCAGACCAAATGATTTCACAGGCCTCATACAGCCCACAGGCCAGACAGTCCCACTTCTTGTATCATATTTGCTGAAATCCTTGTCTCTCAGCATAGAGACCAAGCAAATTGTTGGCAACAGCTATATCCTCAGCTGCAGAAATACTATTATGGGTGGATTATACAACCCTTAAATCATTGATATCCTATTTGGAAAACAGTTGAATCACATGAAATTAAGAAAAATTGTTAACTTCACTATAAAAATAAATAATTTAGTTTTGTCAAACTTCTCTTTAAACTCTGAATCCCATTTTTTTAAACTTTTATTTAATGAATATAAATTTCCAGTGTACAGCTTATGGATTACAATGGCTTCCCCCTCCCATAATCTTCCCTCCCACCCACAACCCTCCCCTCTCCCGCTCCCTCTCCCCTTCCATTCACATCAAGATTCATTTTCAATTCTCTTTATATACAGAAGATCAATTTAGTATAAAGATTTCAACAGTTTGCACCCACATAGAAACACAAAGTGAGACATACTGTTTGAGTACTAGTTATAGCATTAAATCAAAATGTACGGCACATTAAGGACAGAGATCCCACATGAGGAGCAAGTGCACAGTGGCTCCTGTTGTTGACCCAACAAATTGACACTCTAGTTTATGGCGCCAGTAACCACCCTAGGCTGTCGTCATGAGTTGCCAAGGCTATGGAAGCCTTCCAAGTTTGCCGACTCTGCTCATATTTAGACAAGGTCATAAAATGAATCCCATTTTAATTAGCAAAATGGCTAATTAGCCAATCTAGAACTTTTCCAGGAGAATATCAAAATTTTTCCTAATTTTATGCTAATTTTATGTGCCAAATTGATTGGACTGAGACTGCACAGATATTTAATTAACCTTTCTGGGTGTTTCTATGGGAAGAGTTTTGGGTGAAATTAATGTATCGGGGATGGCACCGTGGTATAGTGGGTAAAGCCACCACCTGCAGTGCTGGCATCCCATATGGGTGCTGACTCAAGTCCTGGCTGCTCCACTTCCAATCCAGCTCTCTGCTACAGCCTGGGAAAGCAGTAGAAGATGGCCCAAGTCACTGGGCCCCTGCACCTGCGTGGGAGACCTGGACGACGCTCCTGACTCCTGGCTTCAGATTGGTGTAGCTCTGGCCGTTGCAGCCATCTGGGGAGTAAACCAGTGGATAGAAGACCTCTCTCTCTGCCTCTGCCTCTCTGTAACCCTGACTTTCAAATAAATAAATAAATCTTTAAAAAAAAGAAATTAATGTATAAATCAATAGATTGAGTAAAGTAGATTACTCTGGTGTGAGTAGATCTCTTTCAATCACTTAAAGGACTGAATACAACAAAAAGCATTCCTCCCTTTGATCAGAAAGACTTCCTCCTGCCTGATGGCCTTTAAACTGAAATACCTGCTTTCCCTGGTCCGAGAGCAGCCTCCAGCCTTCAGACTCAAATGGAGGTGTTAAGTCTGCAGATTTTGGACTTGCCATCCTCCATAATCATGTGAGTCAATTCTTTATAACAAATACCTTTTGTAATTATAAATAATATTTTCTCATAAATGCCTTTAAATTTTATTGGTTCTGTTTCTCCCAGGAGCCCTGATTAATATACTAACCAATTCCCCCATGTTGAAATGAAGCCCTTTTTTTTCCCTATCTCTAGTATTCTGATACCTCTTCCATTTTGCATTTGGAAAAATTTTTCAGAGGAAACCAGTGATCTAAACATTTGTACTTAGATATCATATATGCATTTTGTTCTTTGTATGGAACACAAAAATGATTTAAGAAACAAACTATTCAAATCAGGACTAATATGTTTTATTTATTATCAAGATAATCCTAACAAGATGAGGCTACTTAAGTTGTCATGCATTAGAAAGCAAATTGTAAAATGATCATATATATTGACAGAAATTTCTTGATGTTTTTCCCCAGCTGCTGCTAAAAAAAATGTTTTTCTGAAGCATAATCTTGTTGACTTTGCAAAATTCAAGGATATTTCATGAAAATGGAATTAAAAGATAAGTGTATTGGCACGTATTTGGACTATCAGTTAAGATACCCATATCCAAGACCAGAATGCCTGGGCTCCATACCTACCTCCAACACCTGAATTCAGCTTCCTGATAATGCAAAATGATGATGGATCAGTTGGGTTCTTCCCACCCATTTGGGAGACTTGGATTAAGTTTGCAGCTCCTGATTTGGGCCTTCCTTGTCACAGGCATTTGGGGAGTGACCCAGAGAATGGGAGCTTGTTCTCCTTCTCTCTCCAATCTATCTGTCTTTTAAATACATAATTTTTTAAGACAAACTTATTTTGATGCAGAGTTTTGAAATCCATGCACAGAGGGGCCTTCAAAAAGTTAGTGGAAAAAGTGTGAAAATCTGTACTACAAAGTAAATTTGCATAAAAATAAGCTGAAATTTCAATTCTATTTTCTATGAACTTTATGAAGTGCCCTTGTGTAGGTTTTTAGTTTGTGATTCCAAAATGGACTTCACTAGTTGGTTAGTATTTAGCCACACTGATAGTGATATTTACAAGAGGAAGATGCAGGTACAAAATATGCTTTGAGTTGGTGTTGAGATTGGGCTTATTATTTGTTTCCAAGCTCTTCAAGACACAGACATATGCCAATTTGGCCTAAGCACCAAAAGGAGAAATTGTGATATCACAATTCTCTCCCTATGATATGATTTCAAAAGAAAATAGCAAACAGGGAAGATTCTTGTCATAAGTTTTGTTTCATCATATTGAACTTGCTTTACTTAGATAAAGGAAGAACTGTGTAATAGTAATCATTACCTCTCATATATCAGAGGAAGTCACAGCATCATAAGCCCTTTGAGATTCAGTCTGAGTTGTCTTTTTTCTAGCCCTTAAACATAAGAAGAGGAAAAAATAGCAATGGATATTTACATCCTCAGTATCTTCTCTTGGGTCCTCAATGTACTCAGACTAGTAAAAAAGTAATGCTATAACTAGTACTCCAACAGTATTTTTTTTTCTTTTCTTTTCACTTTGTGTTGCTATATGGGGGCAAACTGTTGAAATCGTTACCTAATATATACTAAACTGATCTTTTGTATACAAAGAGAATTGAAAATGAATCATGATGTGATAGGAAGGGGAGAGGGAGCGGGAGGGGGGAGGGTTGTGGGTGGGAGGAAAGTTTTGGGAGGGGGAAGCCATTGTAACCCATAAGCTGTACTTTGGAAATTTATATTCATTAAATAAAAGTTTAATAAAAAAAAAAGTAAGTTATAAAAATAATTCTTGGCCAGCGCCACAGGTCAATAGGCTAATCCTCCGCCTGCGGCGCCAACACCCCGGGTTCTAGTCCCAGTCAGGGCGCCAGATTCTGTCCTGGTTGCCCCTCTTCCAGGCCAGCTCTCTGCTGTGGCGCGGGGTGCAGTGGAGGATGGCCTAAGTGCGTGGGCCCTGCACCCGCATAGGAGACCAGGAGAAGCACCTGGCTCCTGGCTTCAGATCAGCGTGGTGCGCAGGCCGCAGTGCGCCAGCCTCAGCGGCCACTGGGGGGTGAACCAACGGTAAAGGAAGACCTTTCTCTCTATCTCTCTCTCTCTCTCACTGCCCACTCTGCCTATCAAAAAAAAAATAATAATTCTTACAGATAATTTTATATTTCCATGATCCAAACTTAGCATAACAGAAAAATACTAAGTCATACCAAGTACTTCATTTGATGTTCCATTCAGTTTCAGTACTGCTACCCTTACTGTGTCAGTGAGGAACAGAAGCTTAAGGAAGCTGAGAAACTCGCAGTAGTCACATTGCCAGTAAATTATATAACCAAAGCCTGACTGACTGACTTTTCTATTATTTTACAACTCACCAAGCATAAGCAAGACCCCAATAAGGCATCCAGTTAAGAGACATAGGACAGATCCTGGGTGTGAGGGGGATCTAGGAGAAGACATCACATACCTTCATCAAGTCAGATGACAGACCTTTCCTTGAGGGTGAATAAGTACTGCTGGAACTGGGTGCAACTTGCCATACCCACATAGGTTACGTTATTAGTGGAAAATTTTGCTCACCACTTGATGTTGAGACATAGGAAGCGTCATTGACAAAATTTGCCCTGAAGTTTTCAATCTGAAAACTGCAAGATGCTGCAAGTATGTCATTAAGGCCTCAGTTTGCTGGTAGTTGTTGTCAATGGATTGAGATTTACTCCACCCTTGGGAGTCGTGTTTTTGCTTTGAGGAAGGTCCTGTCTGAAGTTTGAAGAGAATTCATTCTGAATTCACAAACTGCACCTGAAAATACAAAATCCAGTTACTGTTACTCCAACTACTTGGGGGGCTATTGCCTATAAGAATCTATCAACAACACATATAACATGTGCCAACTGCATATGTATGTAGCTCCTCCAGCTGCAGGTGACTCCTACTGTACCTCAGTTTACCTCACATTTGGCTCATGTCACTGACTGAAGAGTCACTCCCAGCTTTAATGTGGAATGCTGTCAGACACAACCTCATGATTTGTCGATGAGATCATACATTTCTCTCCAGCCTAAATCAGCACTTTCTCCAATATGTCTCACATAAGCCAGACTTTCATTTGGCTTTGGCTGTTAAGAATAATTAAGGTTTGGGAAAGGCATGATTGTCTTGCCAACTCAGCTATTCTTGAGAGCAGAAATTATCCAAGCCCTTTAGCACAGCAGAGTGGAGCAAGATGTGTCAATTCAGCAACACCCAAGGGTGCAGTGGTTGCCTGGTCAAGGGCTTTCACTCTTTCTTGATAACAAGCCACAGAAAGAAATATTATGTAGTGCTATAACAATCCAGAACCAACATGGCTATATACATGAGTATGTGCACAAATGTATATTTGCACAAATATACACAAACTGAAGCTGCATTTGCATTTGCTATTCCATGTCTTTTGTTAAGACATGTTGGCCATGTATTAGAAAGAAAACATCCCTATACTTCACATGTATTATGGAGCAGAACCCATAATTGAGCTTGTTTCTCTGTCCACAATGCCTTTGCTCTTTCCACCACCTTGTGGAGGCTTCTCTCATGTCCTCCTTAACCTCTTCACAAAGCCACGCCACAACTGTCCAGTCCACACAGTCATTGTGCAGGGAGGCAGTCCTCTCCCAGGGCTTACTTCCTGGGAATTCTTGAGGTTTGAAGCTGCCACCTTCTTGGTCTATAGACTTCACTCTCATGAATTATACTCATTCACTCTCTCCTTCACTCAAACACAGTTGTAGGACTGTACATTTTTATATAATACAGTCAGCTGATTTTAATTCAGACTTTACAACCCCAAAGAATCTGGTAAAGCTGAAATTTAAGGCAGGAATGAGGCTGTGTGACTCAAACAATAGTTTAGTATTACAAGCCAAGAAATTCAATTCAAGGTTTACATCTAGGTTTTCAAATAAACTAGAATAATATTCTGATAATTATTATGAAAATTTTCTAAATATTATTGATTGTTGGGCAAAGTCAAGGGTAGGAGTTTGGTGGCGAGTAGATAGCAAATAGTGTTGAGCAGGAGCATGGTTTTAGTGCTCAAATGGAAATCAGGGACCCTGAGATATGGCACTAATCAGCTATGTGACCTTGGACTTAGAGATTTAAGCTGTTTGGCTTCAGAAAGCAGATATCACACTAAATTAAATCCTGTGACATATTTTAAGTTTCCAAATTCAAAAGAGCCCTTTAAATGTATTAATTAGAAGATAAACAGATTTTCGCTGTAAAAAAAAAAAATTCTCATCTTATCTTCATGTGGCTCCTGGAAATAGAAAGAAAGCTAGAGCAGAATGGATTAAGGCATCAGAAAGGGGTAGACCTTTGGTGCTATGGTTAGACACTGCTTGGGTCATCCATATCCTATATTGGAGAGCCTGGTTTGAGTCCTGGTTTTGTTCTGGATTCCAGATTCCTCCTAATGTATACCCTGGGAGGAAACAGGCAATGGATCTAGTAGTTAGGTCCCTTCCTTTTATGCGGGAGACCTGGATGGAATTCCCAGCTCTCTCTCTCTCCCTTTCGAATAAACAAATAAAGATGATTTTTTTTACAATGTCCTCTCTAGAGACTATAGTCACAGCATTGCCCTTCCCTCCCTGTAACCCACCAGATCACCAGCTTACCAGATCATTACTCATCAAATTCACTAATAACATCAACACAGTGCTTGGAAATCAACACAAATTAAGTACTGTTTTTCAATCTGGCAAGTGAAATGTTGAAACAGAATGTTTCTTCTCATGAAGATTAAAACTATTTGTTTCAAAGAAAGTTGAAGAAAAAATTAACATGTCCAAACACAAAGAAGTGCTCTATAAGAGCAGGGAGAAGCCAGAGAGGCATGCAGTATAATCATTTATGTGGCTAGGGCCTGGGACATAGTAGGTGTTCAGCAAATAATAACTGAATGAGTGAGCTTGTGGTCTGGTAGACCAGACAAAAAACAATCCGTCGATTCTGCTGAACAAAAATCACTGGTTTATCAAGACATAGGAGGAAAGCGGGTTAGGGGCCCTGATGTGACTTCACCAAGGGTTATCTTTGGGTTTTTTTGTTTTGTTTTGTTTAAGAAATTTAAATAATGAAGAGATGATAAACACCTCTACCAACTTCCATCCTTCCCGATTACTTTCCATTGACAGGCAAAGAGGGAGATAAAATTTACCTAGTGTGCTTGGCTGTCCGACAGCATGGTGGGAAGTTCTTAAGTTCTTAAAATAAATGGAGTGGGAAAGCATTCAACCTCTCTCTATACTGCTGTTTTTTTCTTGTCTGTACCTCAATAACCTGCCTTGAAAAAGAAAGAGAGAAACTAAGTAGAGCTAATGAAGACCCTAGAAGAGTTAGCCAGGGAGGACAGGAAGTCTTGTTTAAGGGGTTAAGAAAAGTTGAAAGCTGGAAGGGTGGGGAGAGGGAGGGCAACAGGTATAATATTTCATCCTAGAAACAAAACTCATAGAAATGGGATAAAGAGGGAGAAAACTGAGTGATAGCTTGGAAATTTGCTAATAATGAGAAATCTATTTCCCTGGAGGCAGCCCATCATATCAGAGCAGCTTGGGCCACGCTGGCGATGCTGTTTCTTAGAGAACTGGTTCTTCCCTCAGCTCGTTTCAATGACAATGAGCATTTCTAGTTGAGTGCCAGAAGACATGAAGGGCATCTTTTATTTTCCTAAGAGGAAATTGAACCTATGCATTGTAGACTTGAGCATATGCCTGTGTATGAAAAATATGAGCCAATGCTTTTGAAGAGAAACAGAAGTATGCTGCCCTTGTGACAGAGAAGTGTCCAAGAACAAAGGCAGAGGCCTTTCTGCCAGCAATTCCTACCCTACAGATTCTTTGTTGTGATACATTTTATGACCAACTTTAAAGACATTGACCTGTTGATCTTGTTCTGGTTTTTATTCATTACATCCTTCTTAGCATAAGAAAAAGTCCCTCAGGAAAAACAGGATTTTCATTTCCAAAAAAAAAAAAAAGAAAAAGAAAGAAAGAAAGAAAGAAAGCAAAAAAACTACACAGAGTCCCAGTATCCTAACAGTCTCTCTCCCGCCATAGAGAGCAATCACTGCCTCACATGTATAAAAAGGGGGAAACGACATGCAACAAAGTTGAGAGTATGGCAAGAGTCCCACCCATGTGTTTCCCCGTGGGTGGAATTAGAGAACTAATCCAAAAAGACACCTCAAGTCGCCTTACCAGATGCCCTCCACTTGGCTGCAAGCTGAGTTATGCCAAGAAGTCATTCTTCCAGTGAACACAATTTCTAATTAACACTGAAAATGCATGGTAGCTAAGTTTGTGGTGAAGACAGGCCATCTCCTCCTTCTTCTTAGCTGGAGCTAGATTAAACCATGAGAGAGGGACAGGATAATTGCTCACGGTGGGGCATGGTGTTTTCTCCTGCACAAACATGTAATTAGGCTGTCTTAACCTCCCAGTTCAGCAATAAACACCACTTCACAGACTAATTTACAGGCAAGAATCACAGAAGGCTGTGGAATAAACTCTCAATGCAACAGGCCCTGCAGTTCAGTGAAAAGAGAGCAGCTTCACTATTTCAAGTCAGCAAAAATCCTTTTGCACTTACCACAAACTGAAATGAGATTGAAATAAGGGTTATACATTCAAAACATTGAACACACCAGCTAATAAAAAATACATTTGTGACTGGTCGTAAAAATAGAGAATGTAATTGGCTATACCCTAGAAATATCTTTTACTTATAATATTTGGGAAGACAGAGGTTTCCATAATATTGACTTTGCTAACACGTCTACATTTTTCTGTCCACCATAATTATGTACCAGTCAGCGACACCTCACTCCTATAGCTGCCAACAGGCCTTGACTCAGGCAGTGGGAGGTGGTAGGGCTGCAGGCAGCACCAAATAATATTTGCCTGGCAAATACAGTTGGCTTAGGGGAGTGTGTGGGAGGTGCTTGTACAAAGGACAACACCTTCATGGTGGCTTTATTCTTCCCATTGGACCCCCAGTGCTGAGGGCCTCTCTGAAGGAGAAAGGGAGCTGGTCTGCAGCTGTCAGTTTTATCTGAAAGCCTTCTTTAAGTGTGGAACACAACATGTTTTCAGTAGGGGAGGTCACAGAAGTAGATACATCTTACTATAGGAATTGTTTTCTTCTGGCCAAAGCAGACTATCTAAAGACAGAGAGGCTGTGGTTTGACACCGGTTGGACAACAGAAACAGTCACAGAAGAGCTGTAGGCTATGGATTGCTGCTGCACATGATTCATGTGGTGTGAGAGTTGGGAAAAGGATGGTGGACAGAGACACAAAAGAGAAACCCAGAGACTCAGTCAGCGGGATGTTGGATGGATGGTTTAATCCACAGCCAGATCTGAATTATTTGTAGACTGTTTTGTCTGGGTCCCCTCTTAAAATATGATGAAATAAAATAGGTAATAGGGTCATATTTTCTCACAAGTCCTCTTTTTTATGTCCAATCCTCATTTCAGCCAAGATTTGCAAGGACAAAGACTATGTTTTCACTATTATAAGTTTTGGGGCTCTAGAAGTACCTATGATAGTACTTTACCTAACCCCTGTTGAATGAGTGAGTAAATGAGTGAAGGGATGATGAAGAAATCAAATGTTTCCTATTAAAAGACTGAGAAATAAACAGGCTAATTGTATATTTTCAAGATTCATGTAACTACAAAATCTGATTTTTATGTATTTTACAAATACAAAAAAACAATTGGTAAATTAATTTGAATGAAAATAATTTAGATAAAATAATACTCATCTAAATAAGTGTTCTATAAAGAACATTATTTAAATGATTTATTGTGTTTAAAATATTGAGTAAAAAAATTTAAAAAGAAAACTATATAGTTGTAAAATAGTGATTTATCTCTTAAGTACCATTTGTATGAAGCAATCAAGACAAATTTATTTTTTTAAAGATTTATTTATTTATTTATCGAAAGTCAAAGTTACAGAGATAGAGGGAGAGACAAAAGGCCACAATGGCCAGCACTGAGCCACACTGAAGCCAGTAGTGGATGGCAGGGGCCCAGACACTTGGGCCATTTTCCTCTGCTTTTTCCTAGGCCATTGGCAGGAAGCTGGTTTGGAAGTAGAATAGCTAGGACTCAAACCAGTGACCATAAGAGATGCCACTGCCACAGGCTTCAACTTTGCCAGCTACGCAACAACACCACCCCTCTTAAGACAATTTTAAATGATTGAACAGAATCAGAGAGATAAGGCTCAAATTGAAGATTTTAATAAAATATATGAATCAACAGTATCTATATTGAATTTCTTCAGTTAATACAATTCCTTTACTTTTTAACCATATTTTTTTTAGCTTCAAATCCTTCTTTGACTACTACAAACAATGAAGTTGCTCTGAGGAGAAATTACTGCTATTGGAAAACTTATTAAACAGTTTAAAAGTAAACAAATTCCACTGTCAAAGACAATGTTTTATATTTATTTTCTAAATCTAGATTTCAGATAATCAAAAGGCAATATTATATCAGGACTTCCATTTTTCACTCATTTTTTTCTTTCATTCTTAGAAAAAAATTGTCATTTTACATGTTCCTGCAGTTTTTAAAAAGAGCAGTTGGCAAGGGAAATGCATTAAAATATTTTAAAGCTTTAAGAAGAAAGGAAAATAATGTCAGTGGAATGATCATTCTACCAAGGATATCCAAGATCAAACCACGGGAAGACATAGGTGGCACCCTGCTGGTGGCCTCACCCATGTGTGTGCACACTTGTACACATGTATGAAGCCACTTCAAGAAGCTGGTGGAAACGTTGATTTGAAAGAGAAGTTTATGTTGGTGCAAAATTTTGAAATTCATGTATAGAAAGCATCTTCAAAAAGTCCACAGAAACATGTATTATGAAAAAAACAGTGTGTGCATTTCAAAATTGTTTTGGCACCAAAATCAACTTATCTATTAAATCCATCTCCCCATGAACTGTCCTAAGTATCTTCTACATTTTTAGCAACAAGCTCTGAACAAGAAGTCAGCAAAGTATTTTAAAAACTGTTGTCAGGAATTATTCTCATCTCCCCCGATTAAACATGCAATGGTTTTAAAGTTGAACGTGAGGACTGCACACAGCTGTAGCTATGGGAAACGCTTGTAACCATAACCCACCAGCTTGCACAGATACCTTTAATTTAAGGCTCTGGCTGCAGCAGAGGTGAGGGCTGAAGCAAATCCGGTCAAGGGAGTGAACAGTTACCTCAAAGCGCAAGGATATTTTTCTGTTGTGGAAGCGAAGGGAGAATTAATCGAGGTAAGGAGCAACTTAGTAGTTTAATTCTGAGTCTTTTAATGTCTTTTCATAATCAGTGAATAAATACCTTAACAATAAAATTGAATTTAAGCTCTTAATAGGCCGTGTTGGCTTGAACCTAAACAAAGGAATTAGCAGCTCCAGGCATTGTGCAATAACTCGCTCACTGTTTGGTGCCAGGAGAAACAAAGCACTTCAAGTGAGTTTTTTGTACCTCACCATAATAAACGCTTGTAATATTCCCCCAATTTCTGCAGTGTAAGACGCAGATCTTATTTATCACAGTATGTGACACACCTGGCACGCGGATCAGGAAACAACTGTTTTACTTCATTTCTGTCATCACCTTCCAACAGATTTCTTTCACATTCCAATTTGGATGGGAGGACTTGACTTTCTCTCCATAAGTTCTCCATTAACAGTTTCACAGCAGAAGGCGCCATTGGTCCGTTTCCTCCTGCAGCAATTAATTATGGGGAGTGGCGTGTTTTGACTCCCACGGCAGCAAACGTGTGAAGTCACGGGCATTTACTTGTATCTGCCAGCAACGTCTTTATCATCCGCCGCCTGCCTTCTCCGGTAAGGTAGTGGATTGTCACAGCTCCTCAGGCAGGCAATGACGAACACGGTGTCGAATCAACAGCACAAATTACCGACTTCAGCTCCCTTCAGTCATTTTTATTAATCGGTGTTTTATTTGAGGGGCACTTTTCTTGTAAGGTTGTGCAACTTTCTGTGTTCGGCAGATAAAAGGCACTTTTGCTTTGTGAATTAGCAGGCAAGGTATCAGACTTGGAGGCTTTAGACCTGAGAGCCGGGCAAACAGCTATGCACTAATAAACCTTGAAAAGCTTGAATTACACTATAACCCACAAAAATTTTCAAATTAAAAAGGCATATTTAGAGGCCCCCCGTGGATAGTGATTTTATTTAGTTTAATTCCCTCTTGTGGCCAATTAGGTAGACACCCCGGCACACAGGCACACACTCCTGAGGAAAGGGGGGAGTTAACTTTGGTTTTAAAGGAAAAAAAAAAGCAGTATATCATTCCTCCATAGACAGAAATTATTTTCCCGGCTGTTATTCTGTAAAGAACAGAGCTGCTAGAAATCAGTGAACATGTATGCAAATAGATTTTTATTTGGATTAGCTTTTTAAGGCTATATGCTATTCCAACGTCTTTCGTAATACAGCTGTAGTGAGTTGCGAAGTTGCAGAATCGAAGTTACATTTCCACCATCTCAACAGACATGTTCCTTTCATTCTCTTGAATTATTTTCTGGTCTCCTGACTTCCTTCAACTAAGAAAGCTTCAAATGCATGGTTAATGATGGGTTTATTTGTGTTTGCTTTATAATTAAGTGACTTGTACAACTTCAATGCGCTTTTTATCACCTGTGCATGGAGCTCATTTACCCAAATGGAGTTCAGATCTACACAAGAGAGAGATTTGCTGTGAAAATCCTTGCTAGCATCTCACACTGCTCACTGCTGCTCTTTCCATCAGAATTGCAAAGCTTGCCTCCTTCTCATCTGGTGGCTGGCTCCGTATGGACCATATGAAAAAGGAGTTAATAAAATGCACGTTGGAAATATAAAACAAGGTCAAGGGCGACAGTTTGGCTGAAGGCCTTTCTTTAAGTGTGGAAAACAAAAGAACAAGATTGTTTTAGCAGTTGCAGCTGTCTGGAAAGGCGGCTTTGGGTGGAGAATGGCAGCTAACACCCCTGCTACCTGTTTCATGTGTCAGTCAGAACACTGTCCTCAGCCTAACACACTCTGCACAGTAGGTGCCCCAAGCTTTGGAAGGGCTCAAAGGACAAAAAGGAAAATTCCCATCTTGGTCCGCTCTGGGGAGCTAAGGGATGAAGCAGTTGGAGGTGTGGGGGAAGGCTGAGGGTGGGAGGGCCTGCATGAGACTTCAAGCTCTCACACCCCCTCAGCCCTGTGTCCTCGGAGCCAGCAGTGATGAATGGTGTTACTGTGCACACTGCAAAAGCCACCCAGATTGGACGCCTGTCAGTGGTAAGTTTTAAAAAATAAGTACTTAAGATTTTGTGGTTGGGTCCATCCCATGCCAGCCAAACCAGAGGAAAGAAAATAACATTGTCCGTCAAGTAGTTGCTTGTTCCACAAGACCTCAAACGCACCGCTGGACAGATTTGTTTTCCTAATGAACTGACTGGTTACTTTGGCATCACTTAAGAGCCACAAGGCAAACAGTGAAACTCAATCAGAAGAACTTTATCATTTTAAAGTGAAGATAAAAGAGAAAACACGTAATAATTATGTCACAGGACAGTGATCATAGCCCACAAACCCATTAATATGTGAACATAAATTAGAGCATTATCAGAGTAGTTGTGACCCAGCAAAACAGAAGACTTTACAGTCCTGGTGAAGAATGAGAAGACCAGGTCATCCAAATGGGAGAGTACTATGTTGGGGGCAGGAGAGCAGTCGGGACCCTAAAAGCATAGAGGAGCAACCTCCAGACATCATTCTCCCCAGTTGTTAATTCTATGGTCCTGGTGCAATAGCTACTTTCCTTTAGGTTTGTTTTCCTTATTTGTGAAATGTGACTTGTAATCTCAGCTTTTCCAGAACGATGTGTACGAAGGACCAGGCTAGCACCTTGCTCACAATAAGTGCTCAATCAAGGCTAGAACATGTGTTTTCTCCTTCCTTTCCAACTTGCAGCTATCCCTAGAAGCACCCTAGCCTGAGTAAACCTCCACTCAGATAATAAATGTTGGCTGAAGAAAATCTTATTCTCGATTAGGATGTACCTGTACTAGAAGTAGCCAAATGATATAGGCCAACATGTCCAGAAATTCCACACATGTAAGGTTTATGGGAATAGTGGAAAGAGCCTTCTACTCCACTTTTTATTTTCCTTCTATGTCAATTCTCCTGGGTCAAAGGTTATTTGTTTTATTTCAGCAAAAGTTTCATACCCCAAATTCTTCCTCCAGATACCCTCTACTCAATGTATGTTCTCAGAGAGCAGCAGCAGCCTCCCCCAGGAGCTCAGAATTTCATCCTGCACACCCAACCCCTTGACACCACCTACTGAATCAGGTTCTACAAAAATACCTAGGTCAACCCCATGCCCATTGAAGTAGGGTAATTTTTAAAAATCCTAAACCAATTTGATCAGAATTTCTACCATTGGAACCTTAAAATCAGTACTTTTGAAACTTCTCCCAAAGATTCTAATCTTTGTGTAGAGAAATTTCAAAGTCACTGTTCTAGTCCCATTAGCAAAAATAAACCTTTAAAAATAGAAAAATATTTAAGCAAGAATTATAGAGTAGAAAAGACTACTCTTGAACTAGATCCATCAAAAGAAAGAAATTTTCAAGTGTACACTTCAAGACATCTACGTTTCTAAAACCCTAGTGATCTGCTTTCCTATTTACCCCTTGGCCTTATGCACCTCTTGGTGAACAAAGTACCCTGGTGGGCAGAACATTTATTGGCATTAGGCACGGCGTTTATTGAGGCTGCCCGTTTTCCACTGATTTTAGAACTCTGTAGGGGAGGTGCTGTGACTTTGAAAAGGCTATTTTTATAATCAAATTGTTTTACTTCAAGGTTTATGTAACATGCTGTACTATTAAACAGTAAATAAAAACCACTGATAAATCCCAGGTCCCCTACAGGTAGTTTGGCACATCCTTAATTACCTGGTTTATGAGCAAATTGCCACCTCAGCTTTGGTTTTCAGCTTGTTGGATGCATGTGTGTGTTCACAGTCTTCTTACATGACAGGCTACAGATTCAGCAGTTAAATGATTTTGCCAAAATATGTTGGGGGACAAGGGCAAGAGTCATAGTAAATAAGAGGGGTGATGTTTGAGTTGGCGACTTGGATTTTTGTTTTTGTTTGCAGTACAGATTTAATTTGACTTGCTTCTTTTTTTTTGAGCACACACTAGAGCATGCTCATAGACCAAGAGACCAGACAGCTGACTGTATCAACATAAATCCATCCAGCGATATACTGAAATGTTTTGGTGAAAGTTTTCCCACTGCATCCCCATGTACACTACATTCTTTTTCTTTATTTATTTAATAAATGTGAATTTACAAAGTGCAACTTTTGTATTGTTGTGGCTTCCCCCCCAACCTCCCTCTCTCCCGCGGCCCTCCCCTCTCCCACTCCCTCCCCCATCCCACCCTTCATGGAGTTTCATTTTCAATTACCTTCATATACTGAAGATCAACTTAGTATACACTAAGCAAGGATTTCAACAGGCTGCACTCACACGACCGCACAAGGTATAGGGTACTGTTCGACTAGTAGTGTTGTTTTTAAGTTTCATAGTAAAATACATTAAAGACAGAGAGCCTACATGGGGAGCACGTACCCAGTGACTCCCATTGTTGATTTAACAATTGGCACTCTTACTTATGACGTCAGCAAACACCTGAGACTCTTGCCATGAGCTGTCTAGGCTATGGAAGCCCCTTGAGTTCACCGACTCTGAACTTGTTTAGTCAAGGCCGTATCAACAGTGGAGGTTCCTTTGTCCCTTCAGAGAAAGGCTCCTCTCTCCTTGATGGCCTGTTCCTTCTGCTGGGGTCTTGTTCACCAGGATCTTTCATTTAGATTGGTTTTTTTTTTCATTTATTAAACTTTTATTTAATGAATATAAATTTCCAAAGTACAGCTTATGGGTTACAATGGCTTCCCCCCTCCCATAACTTCCCTCCCACCTGCATGCCTCCCCTTTCCCGTTCCCTCTCCCCTTCCATTCACATCAAAATTCATTTTCAATTCTCCTTATATAGAGAAGATTAGTTTAGTATATATTAGGTAAAGATTTCAACAGTTTAGATTGTTTTTTGCCACCGTGTCCCCCGTGTACACTACATTCTACTTTCTCCACTAGGAAGAACAGTTAAGGTGGCTCACAGTTGCCTTCCAGCAATTAAACTTCCCCAAAACAAAAATCTCTATGCCTTTGCCACTCAAATTTAAGCTAAGTAACATTTTCAATGGTATTAGATGACTTGTGTTTGTACTTTTATTGTTTTACAAATGTCTGTGCTCAGTGAGTCTCCCAAGTGTTTACAATCGTCTCTAATCCCAGAACTCCAGGAAATCAATGTTTTTCTTCAGGGCCTCAGAGGCTCACAGCATCCTGTATGCTCAGCCACATGGACTCCCCCTGGCGGCTGCACCGTGCTTCTCCTCTGCCAATCTTGGAGAAGAATCTGTTCAGAGTCCCTGAAGACATCAAAAGGGATGCTGAGACAGACAAGAAGAGAAAAAACAGCGGGCTTTCCAGTTTCCTTGGGAAATGATCCTTGTTACAAATTAGCTTGCTGAGTCTGAGAGATCTAATCTTTTGCTAGTCATTTCGATGCCCTAGCACCCTTCACTCCTGGACACCAGTGGACCTTCTCCCTTCCTGAGGCCATGGCCTTAGGCTCTTTCTGCAGGGCTTATCCAGTATTGCAAACCATTGCAAACCTCTGCATCCGGTATTGATTAAACATGTCTGGAGTTGGCAAACATTATTAATATATAGAATGCTATAGAGATTGATTGCTTTACTTTCATTTTTCTTCTTCCTGCCAGCCCCCTACAGGAGAAAACCCTGCAGCTGCTCTGAATCCCTTTGCCAGAGGCATATTATAGCTTGTTTTGATGTTTCACCAGCAAGTGCTGTGTCTCATATAGGGACAAGCCAACAGAACATCCTGAGTCCCAACCAGAGGCTGAGCGAGGCACAATTGTCCTGTCAGGTATTGTTAGTAAGTTGGGATCATAAAAGATAATAAACTCTCTCCCGTCTTTCATGACGGCACACTGAGATCAAACACTTTCCATACCAGAGCACAAAGCCCCCAGGACTAGTTCTCCCTGACAGATGTTCATCTGCTATCTCAGTATTGACGTGTTACTTAATTTATTGACCCACAGAGGAAAGGAAATATGAACACCCTAGAAATCTGGTATCATATAAACTGCTTTCCAGGGCTCTGAGCCCTAAGAATAAAGTGGAGACTTGATGTCATGTTTTAGGAGCTGTTTGAATATTGCCCTTCTATTTTTTTTTTTTTCGGTTCTTAGACTAATAAAAAAAGGTCAAAGAAAAAAGGGTTTGATTTAAAGATCATTTATTGTTTTTAATTGCCTTTTACTCAATAAACAATACACCCAGTGGTGAACAATGTGGTTTGTTAGTTCTTATTAACTTGCTGACATTCACCTGGCTCTCTCAATCCCATGTACATGAAAAAGCTGGCTCATCCTAGACTTCACAGGGTGATGAGGAATGGGGTGAAATAAAACTTCATAGTGTTCAATGCTACATAACTCAGTCTTTCCTGCTCTATTCCAGTCTGCACATAACCTCCAGACTGCTCATTTAGAAGTAGAACTCTGATTGCACATCTCCATATTAAATCAAGCCAAAGCTTATTTCACCCAAGGTTCAAGACCAAATGATTAGCCAGTAATCAGAACTTTTCTTTCTTCATCCATATAGTGTTTTCAAAATTTAACAATGACTCATAAAAAATCACAATCTAATACAAAAACACACACATATGCATAACATAACTAAAACAATTCTCAGTTTTATATTTAATGATACTCTACATTATGCAATCTAATATTTACCATTTTATTTCATCTCATTTTAAAAAAATCTGTCCATGGCTCACTAGTCATGTGATGACCTACAAGTAAGACACGAAGAACTAAAGGGCCAGTATTGAAAAATGGATTTAGAAGTTCCTAAATACTTCCAGCTACTGATGAATATCCAAAAGCTTATAGGACAGGAAAGTCTGGAAATTAATTGCTGCCCTCAATGTCCAACACTTTACAATAAAACAGGAACAAGGTAAACAGAGTAGTCTTCATGATGATTCCAAAAAGGAAATTAAAGCTAAAGTGAAATAGACATAAAAGGTCCAATTGCTAATCAAATCTGAAGCTCCATGATAAGGCTAGAAAAACTTACACCTTCTCATAATCTTTAGGTGACTGATCAGACAGTGAAAGAATCATGCTGGTGTGGCTGAGGTCATGGGTCAATGAATTTTCATCTATTTTATTTGCATTATGCAAAAGCTCTTAGTTTATCTGATCTTGCAAATGTATCACTGGAGACTTGGGAAAAAAATGTTTTAACTTGTCAAAGAGAATAGTTTTATTATTGCTTTCTCTTATCAGTGCTACTTAATTAGGTGTGATTCCTCTTCACCCTGCCCAGGCAATATCTGGAGACATTTTTAGTGGTCACAACTGGTGAGAAGAGGGGCAAGAGGATGGAGTGCCACTGGCATCTAGAAGATAGAGGATGTTGCAAAACATTCTACAGTACATAACATATCTCCCCCTCCCTCAACAAGGAATGGCTGGTCCAATATGTCAATAGAACCACTGTTAAGAAACTCTGTACTAGGCCAGCATTGCAGCACAGTAGGTCAAGCAGCTCCTTGCAATGTCAGTATCCCATATTAAAATACCAGTTCGAGTCCTAGCTGTCCCACTTCCAATGCAGCTCCCTGCTAATGCACCTGAGAAGGCAGCAGATGATGGCCTAATTATTTGGGCTTCTGCCACCCATGTGGGAAACCTGGCTCCTGGCTCCTGGTTCCTGGCTCCTGTCTCCTGGCTCCAGCCCGACCCAACCCATATCATTGCAGCCATTTGGGGGGTGAATCAATAGATGGAAGATCTCTCTTTCTTTCTCTTTCTGTATTTCTCCTTCTTTCTGTCACTCTGCCTGTCGAATAAATAAAATAAATCTTAAAAGAAGAAACTCTGTAATTAACATTTTCATATTGTATATTTCTTTATTAAATTTGCACAATAGTAAAGGACAAATATGCACCCTAGAAAAGTGGGGAGGAGGAGAGCCAGAACTATCACTCAGAGATTTTTCTCCATATTATCTCCACATAAGGGATTCAAATGGGATTCTATCAGAAAAGTTAGGACCTTCTCCTGAAGTCTCCCATAGTCTCCAACAAACTATGCTCACAAAGGAGAGGACCCAACAACCTCAGAGTCTCACCACTTGCATCGGCTCAATGTCAAGACTTGCAGATCTACATCCAACAGTGAGACACAGCTGCAGCCACCAGAAACCAGTCAGGGAAATGCAGATGCTATTCCAACATCTGTAAGAAATGTAATATTTGGATCCCTAATTCAAAACATATCATTAAGTTGGAAACACGTCCTCTTTAAAATGTTCCTTGCTGCAAAGCCCTTGGGTTATGGATTTAGTCCTTTTCACTGTACAAAGGTATGTTTGCCAGCTGCTAAGGTGTTCTTTAACTCACCTAATCACCCAAAGAAGCTAACAATTCTCTTTCTCTCTCTCTCTCTTTCTCTCTCTCTCTCTCTCTCTCTCTCTCTCTCTCTCTTTCTCTCCTCCCACCCCCAATGTGTTGGAAGTCCCAGCTGGTACCTAATCTGTGACCTCTTAAGACTCTAGGATGAGTCAGTAGTTCTAAAGTGGGCTGTTTACATAACAGACCCAAACCCTTCCTCAACAAAAATTTCTGCCATAGCTTCCCAAAGAGTTCTTACTAGCACACTCTCTCCTTTCTGTTTGAATCCATCTTCAACCTGAGTTTTATCATATGATGTCTTTACCAAAAAACTTTCTATGACTTTCCTTTTTACAAGCAGACATCAAACATCTTAATACTTGATGTGTCTTTCCACTTGGCACCACCATTTTCTTCAAACTTACCTGTGCGGTCCACCCTCTCACTTAATCCACTCTGATGATCCAGCTGGCTTTTCTGAAGCTCATTCCTGCTGTTGACCTCCCTGCATACTATATTTTTCCCCTAGAACGTCCCCTGTGTCAGTCAGAGTTTCAGCAGAAGGCAGAACCAACACTACTCAAAAGCCTCAACTAACTCTTTACAGAGGTATGTCAGTGTTTAGGGAATCACAACCAGGGAATCTGTCACCCCTTCTTAACTCACATGCAAGGAGAGAGACCAGTGTTGCCTGAATGAATGACTGTCTGGCAAGTGCCATAACCATAGGTATGGACTATGCAGCCACTGTCAAAACCACAGAGAAACAGGAAGTTTCAAGGGAAGAAATGCCTCAGCCTTTCTGTTCATCTACTATTCCTTTCTACTATTCCCTGAACAAGCAGGAAGGCAGATCAACAGAGCTGGGTGAGGCATTTCTTAGAGGTCAGCCTTTCCAAGACTGGTGTAAGTCAGAAAAAGGTGAGAAATGTATGTTTGTCCTTGTGTATGTGTGTGTGTGTGTGTACTATCAATACACCAAAGTTATATTCTTTCTGGGGAGGGCACTGTGGTATAGTGGCTTAAACCACTACACCAGTATCCCACACTGGAGCACCAATTATAGTCTTGACTGTGGCAATTCCAATCCAGTCCTCTGATACCATGCCTGGGAAACAATGGAGGGCGGCCCAAGTGCTTGGCCCCTTGAAACTCATCAGGGAGACCCAGATGGAGTTCTGGGCTCCTGGCTTAAGCCTGGCCCAGACATAGATGTTGCAGCCATTTGGGGAGTGAACCAGCAGATGAAAGCTCTCTCTGTGTCCCTTCCCCCTTTGACACTCCAACTTTCAAAAACATAAATAAAACTTTTTAAAAACTGTCTTTCTCAATCAAATTGTCATCTTCACATCTGTGCTCTCTCCTCCCTCTGAGTTCCTTGAAACTGCAATAATAATGTCACCTTACTATGTTTCACATCTTAATGTGTTCTTTAATTGCTTCATTGCTATCCAATATCATTTCACTCTGGATATGGCTGTGAACAAATTGACAGCAAAGGAGACTTCTTTTCTATGACTTTGGTTCCAGTGCTGTGAACTTGAAGATGTTCAACAAGTTTCTATTGAATAAGTAAGGGGGGATGAGTAACAGTCAGGAAGGAAGTTTTTGATGGATGATGGAAAATAATTACTTCTTGCCCAAAATAATATGTGGAAAGCAAAAATATTGGTAGAATATAGTAGTATTTATAGCTTAGAAAAAGTGCCAACTTCTCTGAGGCACACCACTCCCCTCTTTTTTATCTTCAGTGCTGGCCCACTTCAAAAACAAACCTAGTAATTCTTAACAGTACAGCAGGGATATGTGGTCAGAGCTGAGGAAGCCTTGTACTTCTTCCTGCTCCTTTAAAGTCCTTTCCAATGGAGTATACAATGTCCTCCAGCACAGACACAGAATTTGGAGAATTTTGTTATCATGATGCAGAAAATAGCAAAGTATAAAAGAAGTATATTTAAGCTTTCAAGGAATTAAATGACATAAATCCTAGAGCCGTGAGAACAAGCACTGAGATGTCAAAAGATTCAGGGTCTTCCAATTGTTTTCAAAATTTGCCTGGTTTTCTTTTTAATTTTCACAACGATTCTTTTGTTTATTCATTGGAATTTTTTTTACGGAGAAGCAGAGAGGCAGAGAGAAGCAGATATAAAGAGAGAGACAGAGAGGAGAAGCATCCACTGGTTCACTTCTCAAATGCTTTACTTTTAGCATTTCACTGTCTGCAATATCATAAATGTGTGTTCTACTAATAGTACAGTTTTGTGGAATTCAAGCAGAAATATATGCAGCATTCTATAGTAAAGTGCTTCTGAAGAGATTCAGTAACTCCTATGATTAAGTCTATAGCTCAAGAGATTTAAATGACTACATTTCTTTAATAAGGTGTACATTTTGGTGAGTTTTAACAGGAAAAAATTACTGTGAAAATTAATATTCAATGGGAAAAAGAAATATGCATATAGTCAAAGAACCAGAAGATAGAGCTAAGAGAAGCAGATAGCAACAGTATAAACTAATTTCCAGTATTAACATATCGTGGAAAGACTGAGTGTGAGATGGAGAAAGGCCAGGACCAGAGAGAGGGCATGAAGAAGTGGAGTGCTTTCTGGTACGTGGGTTATGAAGAATAAAGGAGGAGGAAGGGAAGCTTGGTGAGAAGGGCTATAGGACAAAAGGACAGCCTCTTCAGCAGGGCAAACTTGGGGTCTGTACAAGTCCTCCCAGTTCTAAATTTGATTGTGAAAGAAGAAGAAGAAGAAGAAGAGGAAGAGGAAGAGGAAGAGGAAGAAGAGGAAGAAGAGGAAGAAGAAGAAGAAGAAGAAGAAGAAGAAGAAGAAGAAGAAGAAGAAGAAGACGAAGAAGAAGAAGAAGAAGAAGAAGAAGAAGACCTAAATGAAAGATCTCTGCGAGTGAGATCCCAGTGGAAAGAACAGGCCATCAAAGAAGGAGGTACCTTTCTCTGAAGGGAGGAGAAAACTTCCACTTTGACTATGGCCTTGTCTAAATAAGATCAGAGTTGGCGAACTCAAAAGGTTTCCATAGCCTTGGCAACTCATGACAAGAGCCTAGGGAGATTACTGACACCATAAACAAGAGTGTCAATTTGTTACGTCAACAACAGGAGTCACCGTGCACTTACTCCTCATGTAGGATCTCTGTCCTTAGTGTGTTGCTCAATGTGAATTAATGCTATAACTAGTACTCAAACAGTATTTTACACTTTGTGTTTCAGTGTGGGTGCAAACTGTTGAAATCTTTACTTAATATATACTAAATTGATCTTCTGTATATAAAGATAATTGAAAATGAATCTTGATGTGAATGGAATGGGAGAGGGAGTGGGAGATGGGAGGGTTGCAGGTAGGAGGGAAGTTATGGGAGGGTAAAAGCCATTGTAATCCATAAGCTGTACTTCGGAAATTTATATTTATTTAATAAAAGTTTAAAAAACCCAATAATTGTACATGTCTATGGGCTATAGCGTGACATTTCAGTAAATGTATACAATGTGTACTGATCAAATCAAGATAATCAACATTTCCCCTTCCTTGACATTTCTGTACTGTTGGGGACCTGAAACTCCCTTCCTCAACTTGATCATACATAATTGCAAACTACAGTCACCCAACTATGTCATGTAACACCAACAACTTGTATTCCTTTGTTCTAACTCTGACTTAGTATGGGTTATACAAACTCTCTCTAAATTGTTTTCAAAACTTTGCCTTTTTTTGTCTTCTGTGTTGTTTATATCTTCCTAACATTCAAGTAATAATAAAGTTATTATTATTTTGAAAAGAAAAAAAAAGAAAGCCAATCTCAAGGAGATTAGAAATTCAAGGAAGAGTACAGATTTGCGTGCAGATTTTCCAACTTGGTTCCCTCTGGACTACATCGTAATATAGTTTACGTACTAGTCCCTTGGCCACAAAATGCTGATGATTCTAAACCCCCAGTTAATCAAGAAAAGGATAAAGTTTACATCTTTTTTCCTTATCTATATGGTTCCAGGGTCCTCTTCCCGTAAATCCAACCACAGTACAATATGGGGGCATGAACCAGTGATTAACCCCAGCCTTCAGCATCTTCAGAACAGAGAAGTGAACTTCTCAGAGGCGTATTTCTTCAGATTCTAAGTCCCCTAGAGCTTTCTTCTGTGACAAGAAATTGGATAGAAGTTCAAGGACTCTTATTACCTTTGTGGGGAACTTGAGCAGCCTAATTTTTTCCTGGAATTTCAGAAGGGCAGTCCCAAGTTTTGAAAGTATATGAAAAATAGAAAAGACAAACTGAGTTGTATCTCCTCTTCAGCCTGTTCACTACAGAAAACTGCAATTCCTCTTTCTTCCTCCCACTCCATACACACACATTGCAAGATACGCTCCATTGTGAGTTCTCCCAGTGCAGAGCAAAACAAATCAGGCAGAACCATATAATTT
Organism: Lepus europaeus; assembly: GCF_033115175.1. Taxonomy (NCBI): domain Eukaryota; kingdom Metazoa; phylum Chordata; class Mammalia; order Lagomorpha; family Leporidae; genus Lepus; species Lepus europaeus. The sequence continues at coordinate 82,424,298 of NC_084829.1, forward strand.
ATTGCACCAAACTGGAATTACCCCCACCCACTTAAAAAATCTGGCTTCTTTTCAGGGTAGCAGCAGCTCAGCTCTGGCAGGGCTCAGTCAACGTGGGTGATCTGTGACATGTGGCAAAAATATAGAACTCATCAGATTTAATAAAACAAAGTTCCACACACCATTGGAAGGCCTTTCTCAACAAGGGCCTGCGGGAGTTACTGCCTGCAGTCCCAGCTTTCAGGGGGAAACTACCCCCTCCAAGTCCAAAGCTCAGCTCTTCACTCTGAAGTCATGAAAGACCAACTGGATGCCCGAGCAAACAGACAGGGGAGGCGGTGGAGTCAGGAACAAATGCGGGTGGCACAAACACAACGCTGCAAAGGGAGAGAAGAGGAAAGAGTGGCAGGAGGCCTGGCTGCCAGGGACCAGATCTGTGTGCTCTGTGTGTTCTCAAAGGTTGGCTTGCATACCATTGCAGGCTAGAGGTGCCCTCTGCTGTCCACCTGCCAGAGTGCGCTAGGACACTTGCAGCAGGGTCCTAGGTGACTGAAAAGCAGAATTGCAGCATCACTGGTCTGTGATGTCAATGAACCACTACTACAGTCCTCACAGGACAGCTGTGAGGACACTGAGCGTCAACGTGGTTGGCAACCACCTGTAACCTGGGAGCCGCAGGCAGACTCCGAAAACCTTTTCAGCACATCACACGCCTCTCATTGCCCTTGCAATGCAGTTATTATCATGGTGAAAAGGGAGGCTGTAGTCTCAAAAAGTCTCACATTCTCTGATATGTGGCAGGTAATATAGAATACAAAAACATTCATAACATACTGCTATTACTGGTCTTTTTATATAAATATATATATATATATACATATATATAATTGAATTTTTGGAAACTTTAACTGTGCTGTCAACTTTGAGAAAAGTATCCCAGTTTACCGTGTTGAGTTGGCATTGTACAGAAATTAACAGCCATATTGGTCTAGAAATGTTAAACTTAATTTTTTTTTCCATTTGTACAGGGGTAACACACTGTATTAAATATGTAAGGTCTTATCTACGTGGGTTTGATTACAGAACTAATAAAGTATTCTCTAAATAATGAAAAAAAAATACAAAAACATATATAGGGGGGCTGGCACTGTGGCACAGCTGGTTAATGCCCTGGCCTGAAGCGCTGGCATCCCATATGGGCACCGGTTCAAGACCCGGCTGCTCCACTTCCTATCCAGCTCTCTGCTATGGCCTGGGAAAGCAGTAGAGGATGGCCCAGGTCCTTGGGCTCCTGTACCCAAGTGGGAGACCCAAAAGAAGCTCCTGGCTTTGGATCAGTGCAGCTCCGGTTGCAGCCCATTGAGGAGTGAACCACTGAATGGAGGATCTCTCTCTCTCTCTCTCTCTCTCTCTCTCTCTCTCTCTCTCTCTACCTCTCCTCTATCTGTGTAACTCTGACTTTCAAATAAAATAAATACATCTTTTTTAAAAATATATATATAGGACTGAAACAGACATTGTATGATATGATTGTCATTTTTAGCCCTTGTGTATACTCCTGTGGAATTGTGGTTTTCCTACTTTTTACTTGTTGAATATTATGAGTAGTAGTGAATTCGTCTGTGATTATAAAGTAGATTAAATTTATCTCTTTGCAAAAATTAATGAAAAGACAAGAAGAGAAGGAGGAGGGTTGAGGTAGGGAGGGATGGAGGGAGGGAAGTATGGTTATCTTCTTAGGACTGTACCTACAAAATACATGAAATCTGTTCTCTTTATATTAATAAAAATATAAAAATAAACATAAAAACAAAAAATAAAGCCTGCTTTATCTGCAATTAAAAGAAAAATAAATAGAAAAGGGAGGCAGAGAGAGAGCTCGAGGCCTCTTGGCAGAGAAAGGACAGAAGTTACACTCAGGACCTTGAAATGCCAGAACCCCACAAATGGTCATTGAGACCCTTAGGAGAAGGCTCTGTAGGAACCCACCCTCCTCTGTTTGGGCCATTTGTGCCCCTGTTACCAATGATAACATCTCCACTTAATCACCTGTCACCACAGTGAGAACTTTACTACAACTCTGAAAAGTATTGTCCTCCCCACTCTACAGATTAGGAAATTAAGTTCTCAAAGAAGTAAATCTGAAAAAGACTCTTAAGCATTAGAGCCAGTCTCCAAACCCAGGTCAGTTTGGCTGCAATCTCGTCATTCTTTCTGATACACTATCTGACCACCTATGCTGTTGAGCAGTTGACTAAAACCCTCCATAGAAGATCAGTCAATAGAAGTCTAATCCAGGTCCAATAAAAACCAAGTAGAACAAGCCAAATAGGTTATCATCACTAGGGGAGGGGGCGCTTTCTGAGTGTGTTGCTGTGACACTCTCTCTTTCTTACATTGATGACTTGTACCAGGTGGATAAATATCCCTGGAAAGTTCTGACTCCAGCCTCCCCAGGACAGTCAGTTGGCGTCACGTTGAGTGGAAACTGTGGGAAATTAAAGGGACCCTGTAGCCAGAGCACTGTGTACGTATTCATTATGCATTTTGTTAGCTTTATCTCAGGCTTGTTAGTCAAATTCTCTGAGCTCTAGTTTCCTCTTTAATTAAATACATGTGCTATTTTATGAAGTTTTGTGGTCATTAAATGAGATCACATATGTATATGCATAAGTGTGTCAATATATGCCTATGTATATTATTTTTTTTTGACAGGCAGAGTGGATAGTAAAAGCGAGAAAGAGAGAAAGGTCTTCCTTTTTGCTGTTGGTTCACCCTCCAATGGCAGCCGCGGCCAGCGCATCTTGCTGATCCGAAGCCAGGAGCCAGGTGCTTCTCCTGGTCTCCCACGCGGGTGCAGGGCCCAATGACTTGGGCCATCCTCCACTGCCTTCCCGGGCCATAGCAGAGAGCTGGCCTGGAAGAGGAGCAACCGGGATAGAATCCGGCGCCCCAACCGGGACTAGAACCCGGTGTGCCGGCGCCGCAAGGCGGAGGATTAGCCTGTTAAGCCACGGCGCCGGCCGCATATGTATATTATATATACACATAAAATAATCCACTACGCAATGTATAAAAGCTGGGTATTGGTGTAAAATAGAACAAACAATGAAAATGGGTGGCTTTAAGAATTTTACATCTAAACTAGCTGATGACATGTTCTATGAATCGCCATAAAGGAGGGGGAAATGGTATGGCGCTTAAGGAATCCATAATATTTGTGGCTTCCCTCCCATTAAGGGCATATAGTTTAGGAGAAAGCTGTGGCAAACAGGCAGCTTCGGTAAGAAGCACACAATCTCAGCTCCAGAATCCCAGCCCACAGACTCCAGCCAGCAGCCAGAATTCCTTGAAGACACAAGGGTGGTCCTTACAGACTATCTCACCCTTTCAGCCTTGGATTCACATCTGAGACTGAGCCCAGGCTGCTGGCTTGTCCACAGTTCTGATCCAAGTGTTCACAAAAGCCAGGCTGTGCCAGATGTTGTAGGAGGAGTGAGAGGAACATTAGGCATGCTTCACGCCAGCCTCACCCCGATCCCTGCTGCAGGTTAATCCCTGTTTGGGTTCCATGGCTTCTGTGATTGTTGGAATTCGGAATTATTCCATGCTGTTGACTGCCCGCAATTCCTCACTATTGCTTAAACTGACCAATGTATCTTACACTTACTGAAGAGACAGACATTCTGCAAATTCAGGAAGAATCCAGAACACTAATGCTCTTCTCCTCCAGGAGTCTGATCTTTTAGTAAAAACTCTTTACTTTAGTAACAGACTTTGTAAAGACACTATTGATAGATAACACAAATTCCTCTGCCTTTTAAAAAATTATTCTAGCTCCCACACAGTATGCACTGCTTCCACTAATATTTTGTACCAATGAAAATCTAGGGTTACCATAACCTCCCCACTCACTTTCACCAAGTACTTTTCACAATTTTCAAGCATATCCGCTCCCAGTACATCTAACCTTATATCTGGCAAGTTTGCCTGAAAATGATATTTCCAGCAATGACATCACAAAATAAATAGTTTAACTTATCCTCTGCCATATACAGTCAATATGACCTGAGTTACTCAAATGAATTTCAGCAACAGAGTTGAGTTGTTGTTCTGCCAATAAGATTATACAAATGATTAATTAAAGTTAACTCTATCCGTATGTTCCAGTGGAAAAAAAGTACATCTTAGAAAGTGTTCTACACAATAGATATGATCTTTTAAAAAGATTTGTTTGAATCTCATTTTGGAAATAAACTCCTAATTTGTTGCTGGGGGTCGGTGTTTGTTTAATAGTTGCTATGCTGAATCATTTTTAAAGGCAGCATAACTGAGTGGTCTCAGCTGTCAGTCAGAACTCATTCTAAATCCAAGGTTGGTTCCCGAACCAGTAGTTGTCTTTGGGCAAGTGACTTAATATCTGTGAGCCTGTGAAATGAAGATTTTAAAATCCAGAGTCAGAGATTTATTGTGAGGATTTTAAAAAGAGAGAATAAAATGTTAACTAGCATTTTGTATTCCTGTCTAATCTACCTATTTGAGTATTAGTATTTTTATAGCTTAAGTTTAGTTAGGTGAAAATGTCTCAGTTAAATCCTTTCTCACGTCACTAACTTGGAATTTTTGACTTGAGAACTGGCTTTTAGATGACATCTATATTTATTTTCTTGAATATTTACTCAATCTCACTCTTCTGCCAGCAGATGGGAGATGATGCCAAACACTGGCAATATTCTTTCATTATAACTCCCTCAGCCACAGCTGATCTTCACATCAACCAAAATATGCTGGATGCTGTCTATAGTTTGTTGACAAAAATACTCTAACAATTGCTGAGTTTATCTGCTCCCTGATGCATCATTTCTTCTGTCCTGTCTGATTTCCTGCTTTTATAACTGATTCCAAATATCGTATGACCAAAACCAAAAGCGACTTAACACCAGTACCTCCCCCAAAAAAACAATGCAGAGAGAAGTAAAACTCAAACTAAAATATTCAGTAAGAGTTCACTTTCTACACACTTGGGACTTTCTAAAGGAAACACCACTCTAACCTTAGCTGTCAACACATCAACAAAACTGTTCCCAAACTCTAAGATAGTTTTCTCTAGCCCTCTGGAGAACACTTAGGAGACAGACTTCTCTGCAAGTCAGTTTCCTTCACCTCTAGCCCTATGCCCAGGTCTATCTTCTCTCTCTCACACTCTGATTGTTCTTCTCCTTCCATCAGGATATTTATCCCCTTGGGCCCCATTCCCCACCCGCAACACAAGGTCCAGAAGTCCTCCCCCAAACATCAATAAAGTTCTCAATCCGGGGCTTTTGGTTGCAGGTTCAGCTCATCTTTTTCCTTATAATTTTAAATAATAAACCTTCAGCTTAGAAGTGGACAAATAAAACACAAATGTTGAGGCAGGGTTCAAATTACTGACTTGATAACCATGATAATACCATTTAAGTAATAACAGTTTAATTTACTGACCACCTAATATACCCCCAGAAACTTTAGAAGTAATTTTATTTTAATTGCCACAACTACCCAGTAAGTCAAGAAATTGGTACTCAGAGTGGTTATTAACTTTCCCAAGTTCACACAGCTAGTAGGCAACAGATCGGGTTTCAAATCCAGGACTATCTGATTATAGAGGCTATGTTTTGATTTTTGGTTTAAAAGCAATTTTTAAAAATTCATTTGACAGAGAAGGTTCCCATTCACTAATTCACTCCCTAAATGTCCAAAATAGACAGCGCTGGACCAGAGTCAAAGCTGGAAACTAGGAAGTCAGTCCAGGTCTCCTGCGTGGGTAGTGGGAACCAATTACTTGAGCTTCACCATTGCCTCCCACAGTCTACACAGGCAGGAAACTATAATCAGGAGACAGAAACAGTCATCAAATCTAGGCACTCCAATATGCATCCTAATCAATGGTTTAAACACCAGGCTAAACACCCACTCCATAGACTGTGTTTTTAAATTATTCATTGCTAAACTTGATTCTTTAAGATTTATTTATTTAGGTATTTATTTGAAAGTCAGAGTTGCACAGATAGAGGAGAGGCAGAGAGAGAGAGAGATATCTTCCAACTGATGGTTCCCCAATGGGCCGCAATAACCAGAGCTGTGCCAATCTGAAGCCAGGAGCCAGGAGCTTCTTCCAGGTCTCCCACAAGGGTGCAGGGGCCCAAAGACCTGGGCCATATTCTACTGCTTTCCCAGGCAATAGCAGAGAGCTGGCTAGGAAGTAGAGCAGCCGGGTCTCGAACCGGCGCCCATATGGGATGCCGGCGCTTCAGGCCAGGGCGTTAACCTGCTGCACCACAGTGCTGGCCCCTAAACTTGATTCTTTAGACTTTTCAGGAATATAAGGGCTTCATACAGGACCAACTAACTAGGAAAGTCACATAGCAACTCACTAACTTACTAATACCCAATCATTAGGTTACAAAACAAGGAATATGAGGCAGCAGCAAACAAGCTCCCCCCACCCCCACTCCCATTCAGTGCCATCTGGCCAACTTGGACCTCAGTCCTCCAACCCCACTGTCTTTATTCATGTTAAAGCACTTGCCACACAGCTGGTAATTTCAGATTTTGTTCCAGTTAAACTGGAAGCTCCAGACTATTCTCACTTCATTCTGTATCCCAGCACTTCACTGACAGGGATCCCAACAGTTACTTACTGAAGTCCAAAAGAAGTCTGAATTTTGGATTATGACATCTCTTCCCAGATTTCTCCCTGATTCTTACCTACCCCTGTTGCTTCTTTATTTTTATATTCTCATTTTTCCTCTATTTTGTGGCAAATGTTCTTATCAGTGGAAGTCAAATAACAGTAATCCCAGAATAGTAATCCCTTTCCACCACTAAAGGAAACTGAATCATGAAACCAGGTGCTGGGGCTGGCACCGTAGCATAGTGGGTAAGGCTGCTGCCTGCAGTGCAGGCATCCCACGTGGGTGCCAGTTCAAGTCCCAGCTGCTCCATTTCTTATCCAGCTCTCTGCTGTGGCCTGGGAAGGCAGTGGCAGATGGCCCAAGTCCTTGGGCCCCTACACCCATGTAGGAGACCTGGAGGAGGCTCCTGGCTCCTGGCTTCAGATCTGTGCAGCTCCAGCCATTGTAGCCAACTGGGGAGTGAACCAGCAGCTAGAAGACCTTTCTCTCTCTGCCTATCCTCTCTCCGTGTAACTCTTTCAAATAAGTAAATAAATCTTAAACAAAACAAAACAAAAAACAGGTGCTTTGAGCTTCATGGCTATACAAATGATCACTCTTTCAAATCCAAAGTATAATGAGAGTAAAAAGAAAAATTGAAAGTACTTCAGGCCGGCGCCTTGGCTCAACAGGCTAATCCTCCGCCTTGCGGCGCCGGCACTTCTAGTCCTGGTCGGGGCGCCGGATTCTGTCCCGGTTGCCCCTCTTCCAGGCCAGCTCTCTGCTATGGCCCGGGAGTGCAGTGGAGGATGGCCCAAGTCCTTGGGCCCTGCACCCCATGGGAGACCAGGAGAAGCACCTGGCTCCTGCCTTTGGATCAGCACAGTGCGCCGGCCACAGCGCACCGGCCGCAGCGGCCATTGGAGGGTGAACCAACGGCAAAGGAAGACCTTTCTCTCTGTCCCTCTCTCTCTCATTGTCTACTCTGCCTGTCAAAAAATAAAAAAAAAAAATTTAAAAAGTACTTCAAAATTTGCAAGCAAGTTGAACAATATAATCTCAAATTTCACAAACCTATAGATAAGAGAAGTGGGAAAGATTTCCTCTCAAGTATTCATTTCATGGTCAGTACCTCTGGGAGCTTTGAGTGAGAAGGACTCTGAGGCTCAGGGAAGGCTACGTGGGAAAAACTGCTAAGATTCATTGAGAAATGGGGGAATGACCCCATTAGTATTTAGTTAACTCTTGTGTGATCTCAGACTTTTTATTAATAACTTTTTATTAATAACTTGAGGACTATAGGCACACCTGTATACACAAACAGTCCATTACTTTCTGTTGTATGATTTTTTTGAGTTCTGCCTTAAGTAACTGTATTTTGTATCCTTCATTGTTTGTAATAGAAATCAGAAACCCAGAGATAACCATTGTGGAGAAGTACAGAGTTGCCAAGTGTGCTCAGCCTATTTATAGTTTCAACCAGTCTGAAAGCAGCTAAAATTCCACAGTCAGCAGAGGCCAACAAAAATCACCAAGACTGAAGCCAAGAGGGGCTTGCTGAGAAGTTCAGAGAAACAAGAAAATGTGGAAAGGGATTTGGGTTTCCAGCAAGTGGCTATAGTAATCATAGTAATATAATGAGGGCGCTTCAAAAAGTTTGAGGTGGGGCCAGCCTTATAACATAGCGGGTAAGGGTAGCATCTCGTATGGGCACCATTTCCATGTCCCAGCTGCTTTATTTCCAATCCAGTTGCCTACTAATGTCCTAGGATAAGCAGTGGAGGATGGCCCAAGTACCTGGGCCCCTGCTACCCATGTGGGACACCCAGAGGAAGCTCCTGGCTCCTGGCTTCATCCTGGCCCATTCCCAACCATTGCAACCATTTGGAGAATGAACTGACAGATGAAAGATATTGTTCTCTCTCTCTCTCTCTCTCTCTCTCTCTCTCTCTCTTTCTCCCCTAAAACCATCCCTGGCTGAGACTTATCAAAGTTATACCAACTAGAGGAGAGCAGAGGATGGCTCTTCAGAGAGAATCTGAGGCAGTACAGGCACCAGGGAGCTTATAGATACTAGATGTCAAGATTCAGGTAAGAAAACCAACGAACGCCTTCCAGGAGGAGCCCCGATAATCTTGTCATGGCCGTTCTCTAGTCATGGCCATCTCGCTAGTCCATGTGATCAATTTCAGTTCACAATTGATCACACTGATAGGTCTAAGAGTCAAAGGGATCACACAAACAAGACTAATGTCTGCTAATACCAACTGATAAAATCAGAAAGGGAGAGAACGATCCAACATGGGAAGCGGGAGACACAGCAGACTCATAGAATGGCAGATGTCCTAAATAGCACTCTGGCCTCAGAAGCAGCCCTTGAGGCATTTGGATCTGGCTGAAGAGCCTATGAGAGTATTTTAGGCATGGAAAGCCAAGACACTCTGGCAAAAAAAAAAAAAAAGAAGAAGAAGAAGACCTAAATGAAAGATCTCAGCAAGTGTGATCCCAGTGGAAAGAAGTAGGAGGTACCTTTCTCTGAAGGGAGGAGAGAACTTCCACTTTGACTATGACCCTGTCAGAATCAGATTGAAGTCGGCGAACCCTAAAGGCTTCCATAGCCTCGGCAACTCATGACTAGAGCCTAGGGAGATTACTGACGCCATAAACAAGAGTGTTAAATTGTTAAATCAACATCAAGAGTCACTGTGTACTTTCGTCTCATGTGGGATCTGTCCTTAATGGGTTGTCCAATGTGAAGTAATGCTATAGCTAGTACTGAAACAGTATTTTTACACTTTGTGTTTCTGTGTGGGTGCAAACTGATGAAATCTTTACTTAGTATATACTGAATCGATCTCCTGTATATAAAGATAATTGAAAATGGAAAAATAAAACTTGGTGTTAAATTGGAAATTACATAGAAAATTAATTAATTTTTAAAAAAATGTAGGATCTCTGTCCTTAATGTGCTGTACACTGTGATTTAATGCTATAACTGGTACTCCAACAGTATTTTTCACTTTGTGTTGCTATGTGAGGGCAAACTGTTGAAATCTGTACTTTATATATACTCAACTGATTTTCTGTATATAAAGAGAATTGAAAATGAATCTTGATGTGAATGGAAGGGGAGAGAGAGCGGGAGAGGGGAGGGTTGTAGGTGGGAGGGAAGTTATTGGGGGGGGGGGAGCCATTGTAATCCATAAGCTGTACTTTGGAAATTTATATTCATTAAATAAAAGATTAAAAGAAGAAGAAGAAGAAGCAGTCACAGCAGATACATGAGAGGAGTTCAACATCTCTCCAGGACACCTACAGAAGCCTCATGGTAACAGCAAAGTAATTAAAATCCACAAATACTTCCTGCCGGGGCCTGAGATACACTCTAAAGCCTCCTAAAGGGGAAGCTTTCTCCCTCAGTGAACATGAATTATGGGCTCAGAAACACATCACACTCCCAGGAAGAAGTTCCAATGCCAAAATGAAGAGCTATGTGGATTTAGGCCAGTAGGAGGAAACAACCCTGGGAGTTATCCCTGAAATATACACTGTGGCCTTCCTGGGCCAGTCATGTGAGCATTCAAGCTATCCTCTCAGCAAAGTCAGAAAGAGAGAGAGAGAGAGAGAGATCGAAACAAGCAGACAAAAAATCAGAATACTGCAGAAAGATTCTCCCAGAGGGTGAAAATGCTTCTGAAAACTCAGCAGGCAAGATTGAAGGATGCCCTCAAAAAGTTCTAAGCCTGAAAGCAGAAAGTTGCAATTCTCAACACAAACCTGCTGATGTCATAGCTAACAAACAGAAGTGGGTAGAAGATTTTTCATATTAATGTAGAAACAATTCAAGGTAGCAGTGAGTACAGCTACAGATACAAATGGTCACCAAGGTAACCAATTGTGAAAGTTTTTGTAAAGTGCCTCTCAGTCCCCTTGATATAAGAAGGAGGTTATAATTTGGAGAAATAGACATCCCTGCAACCTTCACATGGGCTGCCAGTCACTTACAGCAGGAAGCAGAAGAGTGTGTGTTAGTGCAGATGACCACCTAAGGGGCTAATATTTAAAAGGAAAGGCAAGGAAATCCCTATGACCTGTAGGAGAAAGGAAGGGAACTAAAACCAACTGTGGATTATAAAACATGAGCATATTCATAGATGAAAAATGAAAAAGTGCTCTCTCTCTCTCTCTCTCTCTCTCTCTGCCTCTGCATCCCTGTAACTCTACCTTTCAAATAAATAAAATAAATCTTTCACTAAAAGGGTGGTGGGCAGTGCTGTGGCATAGAGGGTAAAGCTGCCTCCTATAGAGCCGGCATCCCATATGGGCACTATTTCAAGTCCTGGCTGTTCTACTTCCAATCCAGCTCTCTGCAATGGCCTGGGAAAGCAGAGAAAAATGGCCAAGTCCTCAGGCCCCTGCACCCAAATGGGAGACCCAGAGGAAGCCCCAGGCTCCTAGTTTCAGATCGGCACAGCTCTGGCTGTTGCTGCCATTTACAGAGTGAACCAGCAGATGGAAGACCTCTCTCTCTCTTTCTCTCTCTCTCTGCCTCTGCGTCTCTGTAACTGTGCCTTTCAAATAAATAAAATAAATCTTTAATACAAAATTGAAAACATTATGTGTGGTGTTTTTCCATAAAGAGTTAAATAAAAAAAAACAAAACAAGAAAATTCAAGAGCTATATTGCTAATCATCTTAGGCAAATCTCACTTTTTGCTGGTTTATAATTGGATTCAAAAATCTTTCTTTGGAAGAAGATTCATTGTATCCTTTGTAACTGAGATGTCTGATTTATGAGTCTATCAACCACATAGCAATTGATTTTGGACAGATCTAGAAGATACTTTCAAGATATTTGTTTTTCTAGTAATTCTTTTATATTTAATAATAAATTCTCAGTTGTGGATTGTGGATTCTGGTTCTGAATTAAGAAGAAAGTGGGAGTAGGTAAAGGAATACAAATAACACCAAGAAACAAAACTGGTAAACATTCTGACACTTGCTTTATAACCAAAGAAATGTTGGTACTTTTAAATTTATCAGATGGCTCTCAAGAGAATCCAATAAAAACATTTGCAAATAAATCTGTACCCTAGAATAGCATTAACAGAAACACAAGATCTGAATGCTGCCTTGCCCCATAAAGCAAAACATGTCAACAGGTCTCCATGATCTCTTCCTGGGGATGAGGCAAACCCAGTTGTTCATGCTCCTTGCCATGAGGTACTAGGGTTCCCTCTCCTTAGGTGGAGTCTCAATCTTCAGTTTTAAGGTAATTTTGTAAGAAAAAACTCAAAGACCTATGGAGGTAACACAAAAAAAGAACAGGAAAAGAATTAAAGATATGAATGCATTTTTCTCTCCAGCGTGGGATCCCATATTTCACTCAAATTATTAAATTTTATCAAAGCTATTACTTGCCATGGTTGGGGAGGTCAAATTGACTTTAAAGTCATAGTTTTCCAAATAAATACTGTGTTATCCCACAGAAGGATAAATAAAAAGTAAATAATCTCTCAGCGCAGGGATTAGAAATCTTGCCAAAGTCAGGGCCACATCTTTACGCTCTAGCCCCCTGATGATGGGCCAATGTCAGTGGAAGGGTGGACACAGGCCCCAGCTGCCTGTAAGACTCATGGAGATGATGCACCATAGCCAAGTAGGGCTGAAATGCTGCCTCAGGAGAAATGCCTCCAAACCTCCAGCTCCAGTCTGTCCTGTCATTCTATGAAGCAGAAATATGCCTGGTCCTACATGGGTTAAAAATGTGCTTAGCAATTGAATTTAAAAAAGCAAGGACTCATGTGCCTTCTAGAATACAAACAAGTGGACTCTGGATGAATAAAATTTCACATAATGAAAGTGCTCATATTATTTAAATGCCTGACTTTTCAAGAAGTGGAAAAGGAAATACTATCAATGAAAAATCATACTTAATGAAATAGGTAAGAGACATTATAACTACTATTCAGTAAAAAAAATTTAATTCCTCATATTTAATAATACAAATTTTTAATTAATTTTTTTAAATGTAAGTTTAGCTTTGAAGAATTATTAAACAAATGATAACAATCTTGGAAAGGCAATCAAAACCATTAAGTAGAGGGTTGGGGTAAACTTATCATCTCCTCCTGTGATTCTCAGGATAAGTGAAATGAACACTGAGCACAGAATCCTAACTGACTCACCACCTGTAGACCCATCCCTGGCACTGTCTTATGCCAACACAGGTAGCACAAAGCACCATAAACAAAGTTTTCAGCATGTTGGTTTTTCAGAAATGAATCTTGTACGTAATGGAAGTCCTCTTTAATCTCATTACATTATAAATGGACACCAAAAACAAAACATAAAATTTTTATTGAACACACATTCATTCTGGGGAGACACAGAACTAACTGGACAATTCCTACACACCAGGAACTCCCAATATTGAAGGGTAGATACATGTTTTTGCCTGTCTTTCCCCCATTCATCCTCCCTCCTCATCCAGATCAATTCCTTGCCTTCCTCAGTCTTCACCAGGGCTCCATGGTTGTGGGGCTGAGCAAAGGGTGCTTTAGGGGAAGGGATGAGGGACGACTTACCAGTTCCTTCTTTTTCCTTTGTCCCATTTCAAGTTAGGTGATTCATCTCCAAGGGAGATGAGATGTCTTTACTTGCGACTCAATCGCTGCCTGCTCAAGCCATGGAAAAGCATGTGTATTCAGGGAAAGCAGGTAAAATCCTCCCTTACCCATGGTCTCTTGTGGTCTCTAAGTTATCTCTCCAAATAAAGTTCTGTAACATCTACTCACTCCTCTCTGACTACACGCTAGTTCATCCTCACCCAGCTATGTCCTCCTGATCCATTTCTACTTGTCCGTGTCTCATTCATTTTTCACTATCTTTTTTTTTTTTTTTTGACAGGCAGAGTGGGTAGTGAGAGAGAGACAGAGAGACAGAGAGAAAGGTCTTCCTTTTTGCCGTTGGTTCACCCTCCAATGGCCGCTGCAGCCGGCGCATCGTGCTGATCCGAAGCCAGGAGCCAGGCACTTCTCCCGGTCTCCCATGCGGGTGCAGGACCCAAGGACTTGGGCCATCCTCCACTGCCTTCCCGGGCCATAGCAGAGAGCTGGCCTGGAAGAGGGGCAACCGGGATAGAATCTGGCACCCCTACCGGGACTAGAACCCAGTGTGCCGGCGCTGCAAGGCGGAGGATTAGCCTGTTAAGCCACAGCACCGGCCTCATTTTTCACTATCTTAAATATTTCCCTCTCCAACAAGTATTTCCTGATCTTTTCCTGAACCTATCCACTCTAACCAATCCCATTACACATTTTCCCTCTTCTGAGTCCTCTTAACTGCGTTTGTGACAACCTTAAGGAATTTAGAGTGCTCCAACTTGTATTATAGCGATTTGGGGACTTATTGTTCCCCCATCTTTACTCAGCTGTAGAATGCCTGAGAACAATTCTGCATTGGATTTGTCTTGCCCTCCCTGGACAAAGCAGAGGCCTGGCTGGCCTGCACTATTTTATGCATTTGTTTAACTGAACATAAACTGTGTGCAAGACAATTGACTTTGGATCCAATAATGAGGGAAACTGCTTCTCTACCACCAAGGAATGTATACTCTAGTCACCAAACATTCAATGATTAATAAATATCTGCTACATTTATCAAAGGATCACCTCCTACACTCAAAATTTCCTTTCTTCATCCTATTCTTCTACCTCCTCCATTTATGCTTAATTTATTTCCCTACACCATAACTAAAAACTTCAAACCTACAGAAATACTGAAAATGAAGAGAAGGATTTAAGAAAAGAAATACTTCATACTTTGAACACTTCAATTGGTGACTGAGGAGTATGTTTATAGCTTATGATCTGACATTTATAAGCCCCTAAAGGCAAGGAAGGTACACTCCCCAGTGTCTTATAAAATGGTGAGGCTTTGTCTGAACAAATGACATTCTCCTCATAGTGAAAACTGTAGTAATAATAAATGAATGGCCTCTGCTGGAGGATCCCCATGGAAAAGGAATACTGAGAAGCTGAGAACTATGAAAGTGCTCATGTCTGACAACAGCCCAATCGGTGTTCGCAACAGGGATGTGACTATGGCTACCAAAAGGAAGATATCTTCAGAGGGGAATACATTTCCTCCATACTCCTTCTTAGAGTGACCCTTCTTCTAAGGCCAACCCCCAATTAAACATCAGTGCTCATTCAGGTAGCATCTCCCCAGTCTTCCTGAATATTTCATATACTCCCATGGCTTCAACTACCAACCTGACACTCCTAAATCTGTACACTCTGCCCCCTGACAGCTGATTTCTGTATCAGAAGGATTTCTTTGGGGCTGCACCCTAGACCAGAATGTACTTCCCACCCTCAATTCTCAGAAATGCCCTCTCATTCTACCAGTTTCTGATAAAGCACAACCCCTTCAGGTGGCCACCCTCAGCCAGAGGACAGAGCTGGATGGTCCTTCTCTCTGTTGCCAGGAGACATGTCTGATTTCTACTGATCAGTGTCTCATCATGGTTTTACAACTTGATGTCAACTGACTAGCTTTCCATCCTTCAGAACAACAATCCCAGATCTTATTGTTCACTGAAATCACCTGGAGAACTTCAAAACCACTTATGCCTGTATCTCACCCAATCACTGAATCTAATTTAATTAGTGTGAGAACAGCCTGAACATTAGGATTTTTCAAATGTCACCCCAGGTGATTGTCAAAGCTAAGATTCAGAACCTCTTGGCTCTAGTAAGGTAAATTTATCTTGATTACCTTTGTATGTTATCCATGTCAGGTGCTTAATAAGCATTTGTCAAGTGAATGAACATCTACCCAGATACATGAGTAAGAAATTATGGCATCCCAAACCATCCGCCACCAATACCCATCAACTCCACCACTAGAATGTCTTTCATCTCCCAGTCCACGTATGCTTTTTCCTTCTAGACTGTTACACCCTCTTCTCTGTTGTCTCCTTGTCCTAGAGACTCCCAAGACACCCTCAAAATTACCAGTATAGTTACCTTTCTAATAGTCTAACCGTGTTCTCTTCCTACTTAAAATGGATTTGTGTTGTCTACACAATAAAATCTAAACTTTGTCACATGAGCACCTCAATGTTCCTCCATCTCTTCCCCACACCTCCACAAGGAAATCATCAAGCTCCCTCTGTGCCTCCACAGCTCACAGTATGTCTCTTTTATAGACATTTCTATTGTGTGTTGACATGATTTGTTCCCATGTCTACATCCCCTACATGAACTCCATCAGGGCAGAGCCTGTGCCCTGTCATCCTTATATCCCTACTGCATAGCACAGGCTTCGTTGGTAGTTAAGTAAATATACATCGGGTGTGAGGATAGATTGACAGGGTGATAAAGAAGGGCAAAGAGTTGTGTGCGTATTTAGAGAAACATGCAGCCCAAGAGGGCGAGAATGGAAATGGGAAGCTCCTGGGGATCCTGCACTCCTACTCCGCAAGAATCTGTTCCCAGTCTCAAGTCCCTTAGCCATGGTGTCAGAGGTAGGAATGCCTGAGTCAAGTATAACTGGCCACTGGCCATAGCAGCATTAGTCTACAGCCTCCTTGTCAGTCCAGTGCTCCCCACGCAAAGTGACCCTCACCTGAGAATATCAATCATTAAATGTAACTGCGCTATGTGACATTTTAGGGGAAAACGCTTGGCCTTCCTTCTCCAAGATGATTTATGCACATTCAAAATTAAGTTGTCACTCTAAAGGAACAAAAATTTACAACATGGATTCTCCTATCCTCACTTCTAAATTGGCCATATATCCTATGATTTGCTGCATTAACTTTGCAATGTGGGAATGCTCTTTCCACAAAGAACAACCAAAGATGACTATTCTTCAGGCACTGAAATAGTTTGATGAATCTGGACAGATGCAGATGTATGTTTTATAAGTGGTGGATGGGAGGAGTTAATAATCTGTCTCTCTCTGGACCAAGAAAGGATGAATCAACTTGCCTAAGGCATTGGCAACTGGTCTACACCAACACACCCCTATCCATTGTTTTACTTCCCATCCAGGTTTGTCAGGGGGCTAATTATGAAACCAGTGTCTGTGATGATTACATGTTAGGTGTGAACTATACAGTCAGCAATAATTATGGGTTATTGAGATGTCATTTGAGTTTGATGGACAGAATGCATGCATTCTGTGGTAAGTACAATAGTTTTAACCTCTGCCACTAGTATTCTCCATAAGAAAGTATTGTATTTCTGAGGAAACATAAAGAAGTGTGCATAATAAAAGTTCTGCCTTTCTGAAGACAAGAGGAGATCATTTTATAATAATCTACATAATGCAGGTGATTTAGTTACAGGAGAGGTAGGAGCAGGAGAGCTTCAAAAACCAAAAGTGACCATATGTTCAGAGCCATGCCACCTTGATTTCACCCGGATCAGTTTTAACTGTTTGAGCAGTAAAAGAGAAGGTAAGCATATGCTGTACTTAACAATATCCCTCTAACATGAATAAGTATTAGAAGTCAATTCATAGCACTATCAAGCATTAATTATTCAATTCAAAAGGATCCTATGTTTACATCATCAAATATTCAGTAGACACTGTTGAGATCTACAAATACACAATCTACACACATGCAAGCTGCTTTATTCCATCTCAGAATTGGCTTCCCATTTTCTAGAAGCCTTCAAAATTTTTTAAAAAAATAGTAATTAACATTGTCACTGACACAAGATGGTTATTTATGGGGCTGGGTTTACAAAGAATGCCAACAATAATGGAATTCTCTATGTGAGCATTTTCTGGTTGCACAATTTGAGAGCCATGGATAAAAGTGTTAACTCTAACAATTTTCAAATTCAACCTTCTCAGCAATCTTTCACCCTTTTAAGATTTATTTATTTGGAAGACAGAGTGACAGATTGAGAGAGAGTTACAGAGAGGTATCCTCCATCTACAGACTGGTCCATTCCCTAAATTCCTTCAACAGCCTCAGCTGGGATAGGTCAAAGCCAGAAGCCAGAAATTCCATTGAAGTTTCACACATGGGAAGCAGGAACCCAAGTACTTACCCCCTCATCTGCTGCCTTCCCAGGTGTGTTTGCAGGAGGCTGGCTCATAAGCAGAGGTGAGACTTGATCCCAATCACTCCAATATGTGACGTAAGTTTCCCAAGAGGCAATTTAGGGGTCGGCGTCATGGTGTAGAGGATAAAGCTGCCACCTGCAATGTCGGCATTCCATATGGGCTCCGGTTTGTATCCAGGCTGCTCCACTTCTGGTCCAGCATGCTGCTATAGCCTAGGAAAAGCAGCAGAAGATAGCCCAGGTGTTTAGGTCTCCCTCCTTGTGGGAGATCTGAAAGAGCTCTTGGCTTCTGGCTTCAGCCTAGCCCAACACTGGCCATTGGGACCATCTGGAGAGTGAACCAACAGATGGAAGATCTCTCTCTCTCTCTCTCTCTCTCTCTCTCTCTCTGCTCCTCCCTCTCTCTTTGTAACTCTGGCTTTCAAATAAATAAAAACAAATCTTGAAAAAAAAGAGGCAACTTAAGTCATTGTGGCACAATACCTGCCCTTCCTCAATAGTCTTCGAGAAGCAACTTTTTCTTATAGAAAGCTTTTATTTAATAAATATAAATTTCGTAAGTACTTGGATTATAGGTTCTTTTCCCCACACCCACCCTCCCACCCCCAAAATATCCCATCGCCTACTCCCTCTCCCATCCCATTCTTCATTAAGATTCACTTTTAATTATCTTTATATAGAGATCAACTCTATACTGAGTAAAGATTTCAACAGTTTGCAACCACACAGATACACAAATATCCTTTTTGAAGACTAGTTTTATCGTTAATTCTCATAGTACAACACATTAAGGATAGAGGTCCTACATTGGGGGGAAAAAGTGCACAGTGACTCCTGTTGTTGACTTAACAATTGACACTCTTATTTATAACGTCAGTACTTATCCAAGGCTCTTGTCATGAGCTGCCAAGGCTATAGAAGCCTCTTGAGTTCACAAACTCCAACATTATTTAGACAAGGTCATAATCAAAGTGGAAGTTCTCTCCTCCCTTCGGAGAGAGGTACCTCCTTCTTTGATGGCCCCTTCTTTCCACTGATTCTCACTCACAGAGATCTTTCATTTAGGTAAATTTTTGTCACAGTGTCTTGGCTTTCCATGCCTGAAATGCTCTCATGGGATTTTTAGCCAGATCTGAATGCCTTAAGGGCTGATTCTGAGACCAGAGTGCTGTTTAGGGCATTTGTCATTCTATGAGTCCACTGTGTGTCACACTTCCCATGTTGGACCATTCTCTCCTTTTTAATTCTATTGATTATTATTAGCAGACACTGGTCTTATTTATGTGATCCCTTTGACACTTAACCCTATTTTTATGATCAGTTATGAACTTAAACTGATCACTTTAACTAGTAAGGTGGCCTTGGCACCTGCCAACTTAATGGGATTTGGAGTCCCATGGAAAGTTTTAGCTTTACCCTTATGGTAAATGTGTGCTGAACTGTATATCTCCACCCTCTCTTATTCCCACTCTATTTTTAACAGAGATCAATTTTCAATTGGATTTAAACACATAAGAATAATTCTGTGTTAACTAAGGAGTTTCAATCAGTGGTATTAAGTAGAAAAAGAAAATACTAAAAAGGATAAAATAATAAGCTGTTCCTCGACAGTCAGGACAAGGGCTGATCAAGCAACTTTGAATGTGACTAAATTGTCCTAACATAATCGTGAGTTTTTTTTTTTTCCTAATCTTAACCTAAAACTAAAACATAAGCATTAACATAGGTCTTACACAGATTATGACTCTGTAATACCTTTACATAAACCAGAATTACCCCCAAAAAACTGCTGTAGAAGTTTGTACACTGCTCTGTATTGAAAGTCAGCATCACTTGGCTAAATGTCCTGACGTTCATATGGAAAAGAGCATTCTTGTTCATTTGTGATTTGCAGCTCTCATTACAGTTTGTCACTGATTCATCTACTGATAAGAGACTCAGTAGATCAAAAAGGCTTATTCATAGATTATGCCTCCCAAAACCAAAACAAAACCTCTATAAAATACTAAGCTTATATCTACAAACCAGTAATTTTTAAAATAACCTATGTTCTTGCCAAGAGGTGTGTGAAAAGCAAGAAATTATACACGACAGGACATGACTTGGGCCATAAAAGTGGAACACCTTAGCGAAATTAAGAGGGAGGCCTAAGCCCAAAGTCCAAGCTTTCCTTCAACCCGAGTGAGGCCCAGCTCACCATAAGCAGTATTATCAACTTTAGATTATTCTCTCTAGGTGTTCAAAAGTTCTTCCCCAAATGAAAATCTCTACCTTATTTTTCACTCTGTGGTCCACCAGGGAATACTGAAACAAAGAATGCCTGCACCATACCCAGACAGATGTATATTTACAGGTATTCATCATCCAGATTCATAGTTGAAGATTCAAAGTTCTAGAACTTTCTATGATTTGTGAGTCCTCTTTGAAGGTGATCAGTCCTTGGAAATTGCTTGTACTCAGTGCCTTCAATGGGTAATCCGAGAATAGAACATAGAAGACTGCCCCACTGCACATACCACCCCTCCCCCCAAAAAAAAGAAACACAGAGCTCAGTCCAGTAAAGGTGCAAACCAACTTAACGTCAGAACCAGGAGGGAAGATCATTATTAAGATGAGTCCAATCAGCATAAAAGAAGAAGTAGCCTCACAATCCAGTTAATTTCACGTCATATGGCATGTGAAATAATTTTTTTTTTGACAGGCAGAGCAGACAGTGAGAGAGAGAAAGGTCTTCCTTCCATTGGTTCACTCCCCAAGTGGCCTCCATGGCCGGTGCTGAGGCGATCTGAAGCCAGGAGCCAGGTGCTTCTCCTGGTCTCCCATGCAGGTGCAGGGCCCAAGCACTTGGGCCATCCTCCACTGTACTCCCAGGCCGTAGCAGAGAGCTGGACTGGAAGAGGAGCAACCGGGACAGAATCCGGTGCCCTGACTGGGACTAGAACCAGAGGTGCCGGCGCTGTAGGTGGAGGATTAGCCTATTGAGCCATGGCACCGGCCCATGTGAAATAATTTTAAGAAGGCATTTTGAAACCAAATGTAAAATCTTAATTCTCCAGGATTCTAGCATTTATCTGCTAGAGTAGTATCTCCATAAATGTAGCCTTATGTCTTAGGAAACCTCCTAAATCTTACCAATATATGCAAATTTCCATTGCTGACAACAATACTAAGTAAATTCTCTGCAATACTAAGTAAATTCTCTGCAAATTTGCTAAATGCAGAGAATTTGCTGATTTTTTTTCCATCTTGTAAACTTAAGGTTGGTATAAAATACTTTACACCATCTGTTTCAGTTGTTCTGACATTGTCAATTACTTTTCATGCTAGTTTTTTCTAAAGTGGGAAAGAAAAATAGATGGGAAACATTTTATTAAATGCAACTCATTCACTCCTTTGACTTCCAGATCTCAACCTTATTTTATTTTTAAAATGGTACAACTCTTCGTATTCACTATAAGAAAAATGAAGAAGGCAGCAGAATTCCAGAAGGATAATCTGGGCACAGTGGTTTTCTGAACAGAAACCAATGTGATGAACACTGGGACTTTTCCAGCACTCCCTCTGTCCAGAAGTCCATTTATTCTCCACTGGCTGGAAACTATGCACAAGTGTTGGATCTGTGACTCTCCTCTGCCTTTTCAATGCAGCAGGACATTGAAATACAAATAATTATACAAATAATCCTGTCAGAAGGGAAACCACTGCCCTGGACCTGCAGCTGCTTCCATATTCAAGGATTGACTTCAGTTGACGGGGCTGGGGGGGGGGGGCAGTAAATAATATGTTCCCTAACCAAAAATTCTGCATGAATAATTATTCTCTTCTGAAAAGATTCTATGAGGTGCCAGGACAATTACTTTAAGAAATGTGTTTGGAAGCTTCTTGACCTCAGAATTTTTTCAAGGTGTCGATTTGGGCTGATCCCCAATACCAGCAATTTAGAGCTTAGTCAGATATCAGGTTGTAAAGTGCTTGGCATTTTTAAGAGCGTTCCCCTACCCTTTCCTTCAAACCTATGCCAAAAGTAAATGTGAGTCCAAGTGCATGGGCTGTGCTTCTCAATTACAAGTCTTGTGTCCTTGCCTCTCTCCTTCACCATCAGCCTAAATCCAATCAGCAGAAGACAGGTGCAGGTGTGAATAGGAATCACCCAAATGACATAAGTCAGGGACCTCTTGCCTAAACTTCCTAAATCTTTTAACCTTTTTCATTGTCCATACTATTTACAATTGACCTGGAAGTGCATTCTGGGTAAATCCAAAACATGCCACTCTTCTAAGAAGATGAAAAATAATCCCTTCGAATACAGGAAGGATCAATCTTGGAAACCCACAGGAAGTCCTGTGTTTTTCTCGTACCCAGTCTAGAATTCACTCTCTTCTGGAAGAGGAATGGGGGAGAACTGAAATAATGGGGATTAGATTTTCTACTGTGTGGGATGTGCCAATTCTGACACAACGTGAACTTCCTGAGAAAAGGCAAGTGTATTTTACACATTCTGAGACATAGATTGAGTTTACAGGGTGAAGAATCAGCTTAGGTGGCAGAAATGCAATAACTTCACCTTTACCTGAGACATACAGTACCATCTTTAAATAGCTAATTTTATGAACACTGGGACTTTTCCAGAACTCCCTCTGTCTGGAAGTCTATTTATTCTCCACTGGCTGGACACTATTCACAAGTGTTAGATTCAAAATTTCTCCAAAATCCATAATAAAATCCAGAATAATTGATTATTTTTTTTTTTTTGACAGGCAGAGTGGACGATGAGCGAGAGACAGAGAGAAAGGTCTTCCTTTGCCATTGGTTCACCCTCCAATAGCCGCCGCAGCTGGCATGCTGCGGCCGGCGCACCGCGCTGATCTGATGGCAGGAGCCATCCTTCACTGCACTCCCAGGCCACAGCAGAGAGCTGGCCTGGAAGAGGGGCAACCGGGACAGAATCCGGCGCCCCGACCGGGACTAGAACCCGGTGTGCCAGCGCCGCAAGGCGGAGGATTAGCCTATTGAGCTGCGGCGCCGGCCGGAATAATTGATTCTTAAAATTCCATTGTCTCCATATTTTATTTATTGTCAGCATTAAGAGAATCCATTATTAACCTAAGTTTCATGGAGGACACAAAAATTAATTAGCACTAACATTTTTAAATTATTTAGTTAGTTGGTTAGTTATGTATTAGAGACAGATTATAGATAAAGCCGCTAGCCACTGATTCACTACCCAGATGCATACAGGGGCTGGAGCTGAGCCAGGCCAAAGCCTGGAGCCAGGAACTTAGTCCAAGTATCCATTGTGAGTGGCAGGAACCCAAGCACTTGAACGACCACCACTGCCTGTAAGGGTCAATATTATCTATTTTTTTTTTTTTAGATTTATTTATTTGACAGGTAGAGTTATAGACAGTGAGAGAGAGAGACAGAGAGAAAGGTCTTCCTTCCATTGGTTCACTCCCCAAGTGGCCTCCATGGCTGGCGCTGAGCCGATCTGAAGCCAGGAGCCAGGTGCTTCTTCCTGGTCTCTCATGCAGGTGCAGGGGCCCAAGCACTTGGGCCATCCTCCACTGCCTTCCAGGGCAACAGCAGAGAGCTGGACTGGAAGAGGAGCAACCGGGACTAGAACCCGGCCCCCATAGAGGATGTCGGCGCCACAGGTGGAGTATTAACCAAGTGAGCCAGGGTGCCGGTCCCTTAAGGATCTACATTATCAAGAAGCTGGAGTCAAAAGACAGAAATGGGTACTGAACTCAGGCACTAACATATAAGAAATGGGCACCTTAACTACCAGGATAAACACAGCCCAGGTGCTAACAGTTTTTTAACTCTAATGGCATGACAAGAATAGCACTAGGCCGGCGCCGCGGCTCAATAGGCTAATCCTCCGCCTTGCCGCGCCGGCACTCCAGGTTCTAGTCCCGGTCGGGGCACCGATCCTGTCCCGGTTGCCCCTCTTCCAGGCCAGCTCTCTGCTGTGGCCAGGGAGTGCAGTGGAGGATGGCCCAGGTCCTTGGGCCCTGCACCCCATGGGAGACCAGGATAAGCACCTGGCTCCTGCCATCGGAACAGCGCGGTGCGCCAGCCGCAGCGCGCCTACCGCGGCGGCCATTGGAGGGTGAACCAACGGCAAAAGGAAGACCTTTATCTCTCTCTCTCTCTCTCACTGTCCACTCTGCCTGTCAAAAAAAAAAAAAAAAGAATAGCACTAAACCCTTAATGAGCATTTAATCCTAATGATAACCACTGTGGTTCCAGTTTTAGTATAACCTAACTGCAGTTACATAAGAATCAGATAAGGACTGGCCATGTAGGCACTCCCGAATCCCTAATCTACATGAACTATAAGAGATAATAGAATTGTTCTTTTAAGCCAATAAGTTAGTGGTTATTTATTTTGCAGGAGTACACAAATGAAATAGATGCTAGTGCCTGGGATAGAGTGCTGCTGTTCTAAAAGTCCAGAGCACATGCCATTGCTCTGTGTCTAGCTTAAAGAAAAGTGTTAGCAGAATCCTAAATTCTTGAAAAAGCTGAAAAGCTGCCAGGGAGAGTCTAAGGGAAAATGTGATTGGAAGCATCAGAGAAAGGAAACTTGTTACACAGAAGTGAAAAGTTGATAACATTATCACTTGACACATAGAAAATAGAAAATATATCTAATGAATAGAACAATGGAAATAATACTTAAAGGCAGAAAATTATCTTTTGAAAAGTTCAGCATCTGTGTAAGCAGGCTGATTGCCCTGAGGACATAATTTTGGCCAGAAGTCAAAACTAGAGCATGAAGAGAGACTACATGGAGAGATGCACAAAATAAATGAACAGCATTTCCATGCGGCCTCTCTTGATTGCCAGCTGCTTTGGCATTCTAATATGATGT
This sequence comes from Lepus europaeus, assembly GCF_033115175.1. NCBI lineage: Eukaryota > Metazoa > Chordata > Mammalia > Lagomorpha > Leporidae > Lepus > Lepus europaeus. Next base: position 82,448,894 of record NC_084829.1, read on the forward strand.
AGAACCAGCTGAACCAGTCCCAGACTTCTGGCTTGTGGGAGCATAATAACAATGCTGGTTCATTTAAGTCACTAAGTTTTAGAGTGACTTATTATGGAGCAATTCAAAACTAGAGTATCTTAGTATACAATAAACAATGTTACACAGTTCACATCCTTTTTCCCTAAAAATGAAATTTTTTTCTATTCACCAACATGATCAAATTTTAAAAAGGTCATTATTCCCATTCATTCATTCATTCATTCATGATCAGGGGAAAGGTTTCAATTTGGATTTTTGGCTTCCAAAAATGCAAGAATAAGTCACTGAAATCAGTTCTTCCTAAAAATATAGACAGAGGCTAACCAATGAAACTGCATCTCATTCTATTTTGAAGAGTCTCATAGCTACTAATATTTTTTCATTACACAAATTATATTTTGGGGTATAGTCTCATTTTTGTTTTAACAAATCATTTTTTACTTTCCTTCTGGACAAATGGCAAGACTATATTAAGCAACTTCCATCAAAATCAGTTATTATATCTATGTGACAGACCAACAAACAATTCTCTCATTATGGGCCAAAATCAGAGGATCCAGAAAGTGATTCCAAAGAGATGGTGAGCCCATAAGATGAATGGGCCAAGACCTTAACAACCATATCAAGTAGACTCTACCACACTCTCACTCTAGCCACATTCTACCATGACGTAATCAAGAAATAAGTCTGTACAGTGTGTTAAGCCATTACAACTTCCCAGTTGTTTAATGTAGCAGTTAGCTTAACTTGACTAATGCTTAGTGGTTAGAAGATTGCTGAACTGTATTTCTTCCTATAATGAAAATCATTGATAGTTTTGATTTCAATATCATATAACCCTGAGCTCTGTGATTAAACACTTTCATAAATATCAAGTTGTTGTCATTACGCAGATTTCTTTTCATCACAGAAGCACTGCTTTCAAGGCTGTTTCTTTACAAGAAAAATTCCCACTTGCTTTTTTAATACTCCTTTTTCAAATTTGCTTTACCCTGAAATGTAACTTTTTTAGTTATTTTTTAATTTTAAAATATTTAACTGACAAAAATTTAATACAATTGAGGTGTACATGATAATTTGATATGAATATATTATGTAATAATTACCACAATCAAATTAACTAACACATCCATCACCACACATGCTGTACATTAGATCCCAATTCAACTTACAAGGGAAAGGTTGTATCTTTTAACTAACATCTCCCCATCTATCCCTACCCCCTACACCTCTAACAATAAGTGTACTACTCTCTGCTTCTATGAATTTGGCTTTTTAAGCTTATACATGTAACTGAATCATACAGTGTTTGTCTTTCTATGCCTGACTTACTTCACTTAGCATAATGTCTTCCAGGTTCATCCATGTTTTCACAAGTGGCGGGGTTACATACTTTGTTTATTATTTTAAAGGCAGAGAGACAGAGAGAGGGAGCGGGACAGAAATAGAGAGAGAGAAAGAAATTAACATCCATCCAGTGTTTCAAGTTTCAAATGCTCACAGCAACCAGAGATGAGCCAGGCCAAAGCTAGAAACCTGGAACCCATTCTACGTCTGCTACATGAGTGGCAGGAACCCCCATACTTGAGCCATGATCTGCCACCTCCCAGGGTGCACATTAGCAGGAAGTTGGATGGGAAGCTGAGCTGGAACTCAAACCCAGGGACTCCAATATGGGATGTAGGCACCTCAAGTACCATCTTAACTGCTGGGCCATCTGCTTACCTCATGATTACCTACTTTTTAAAGACTGAATGATATCCCATTTTATACATGAGCATATATATTATATTATCTTGATCCATCTATCCATTGAATTGCATTTAGGTTGCTTCCATTTCTTGGCCATTGTGAATAATGTTGCAATGAACATGGGACTGTAAATATCTCTTTGGGATATTTAGTTCACTTCCTTTGGATGAATACCCAGAAGTGAGTTCATTAGATGATATATTAGTTCTATTTTTTTTTTTTTTTAGGAATCTCCATACTTTTGCCCACAGCAGCTGTACTACTTTAAATTCCTTTCAACAGTGTACTAGGATGGCATTTTCTCCACATCTTCATTAATGCTCACTATCTCTTATCTTTTTTTAAGTTTATTTATAAAGTTTATTTATTTTTATTTATTTGAAAAGCAAAATAAGAGAGAGAGAGAGAGAGAGAGTTTCCATCAAGTGGCTCATTTCCCAAAGGCCCGCAATAGCCAAAGGTAGGCCAGGCCAAAGCTAGGAGCTGGGAACTCCATCTGAATCTCCCACATAATTGGCAGAGATCCCAATTCTTGAACCATCATCTGCTGATTTCTCAGGATTCACATTAGCAAGAAGCTAGATCAGAAGTGGAGGCAGGACTTGAATCAGACACCCCTATATGGAATGTAGGAATTCTAAATGGTGACTTAATCTGCTGCATCTCAATTACCACCCCTCTCTTATCATTTTGATATTAACCATCCTAAGATGATATGTTGCTGTCATTCTGGTTAGCTTTTCCCTAATGATTACCAGTATTGAGCACCTTTTCATATAACCCTTTGACAATTTGTTTGTCTTCTTTAAAAAAACATCTACTCAAGTACTTTGGCCATTTTTAAATACATTTTTATATTGTAGATGAATATTATATAAGTTTTATATTGCCCCTTATCAGATACATGGTATCCCATTTTGTGGTTTTTTTTTTTTTTTCATTTTGTTAATTAGTTCCTTTGCTGTGCAAAGGCTTTCTGGTTTGGTATAATCCCACTCATTTATTTTTTATTTAATTGCATGGGCATATGAAGTCATATCCAAAAAAATTATTTCCAAGACCCTGTCAAGGAACTATTTTCTCCATGTTTTCTCCCATGACTTCTATGGTTTCAGGCTTTGTATGTAAACCTTTACTTTATTTTAATTTATTTTCACATGTTGAGTAACATAGTTCTTTTGTATGTGGATATCCAATTTTTCCAACACTGATTATTAAGAAACTTTACTTTCCTCATTGTGTATTACTGGTACTCTTATCAAAGATTAGTTGACCACATATGCATGGGTTTATTTCAGGGTTCCATATTTTGTTCCATTGGCTTATGTGTCTATTTTTATTCCAATACACATTGCTTTGATTACTATAGATTTTTAATATCATTTAAAATCAGGAAGTAGAATGCCTTCAGCATTGTTCTGTCTCAAAATTGCTTTAGTAAATTAGATCTTTGACAGTTTCATAAAATTTTAAGATTTTTCCTATTTCTATGAAAATTGTTGACTCTATGACAAATAAGATATCTTTCCATTAATTTGGATCTTAAATTTCTTCCCTCAATATTTTTTTTGACAGGCAGAGTGGACAGTGAGAGAGAGAGAGAGACAGAGACAAAGAAAAGGTTTTCCTTTTTCCGTTGGTTCACCCCCAATGGCCGATGAGGCCAGCGCACCGCGCTGATCTGAAGCCAGGAGCCAGGTGATTCTCCTGGTCTCCCATGTGGGTGCAGGGCCCAAGCACTTGGGCCAACCTCCACTGCACTCCCGGGCCACAGCAGAGAGCGGGACTGGAAGAGGAGCAACCAGGGACAGAATCCGGTGCCCCGACTGGGACTAGAACCCAGGGTGCCGGCACTTCAGGCAGAGGATTAGCCTAGTGATCTGCAGCGCCGGCCCCCTCAATATTTTTATACATTTCAGTACACATATCTTTCACTGCCTTGTTAAATTTATCTCTCAGTATTCTGGGTATTTTTTTATATATACTATTATAAATGGTATTGTTTTCTCGATTTATTTTCTGGATAGTTTGTTTTTAATGCATAGAAATGCTACTGATTTTTTGAATGTTGGTTTTGTAAACTGCAGCCTTCCAATCAACTTGTTTATGAAGCCAAAATTTTTAGTGTAGTTTTTGAAATTCTCTGTATTTAAAATAATGTCATTGACAGAGATATTTACTTCTTCCTTTCTGTTTTGGATGCCCATATTGTTTTTTTTTTAACTTTTATTTAATAAATATAAATTTCCAAAGTACAGTTTATGGATTACAGTGACCTTCCCCTCCCCCCCATAACTTCCCTCCCATCTCCGGCTCCCTCTCCTATTCCATTCTTATCAAGATTCATTTTCAATTATCGTTATATGCAGAAGATCAATTTATTATAAATTAAGTAAAGATTTCAACAGTTTGCACCCACACCGAAACACAAAGTGTAAAATACTCTTTGAGTACTAGTTATAGTGTTAATTCACATAGTACAACACATTAAGGACAGAGATCCTACATGAGGAGTAAGTGCACAGTGACTCCTGTGTTTTCTTTGCCTAGTTGCTGTGGCTAGATCCTCCAGGTCTATGTTGAACTGAAGTGGCAAGAGAATGCAGCCTTCTTTTTTTCCTTATCTTAGAGAGAAATTTTCAGCTTTCCACCATTGAGACTAACATTACCTGTGGGCTTGTCTTATATACTTTTATTATGTTGAGGCACATTTCTTCTATACCCAAATCGCTGAGCATTTTTATTATAGGAGGATGTTGACTTTTGACAAATGCTTCTTCTGCATCAATTGAAATGATCTATAATTTTTTTTTTTTTGACAGGCAGAGTGGACAGTGAGAGAGAGAGACAGAGAGAAAGGTCTTCCTTTGCTGTTGGTTCACCCTCCAATGGCCACTGCGGCCGGCGCACCGCGCTGATCCGATGGCAGGAGCCAAGTGCTTCTCCTGGTCTCCCATGGGGTGCAGGGCCCAAGCACTTGGGCCATCCTCCACTGCACTCCCTGGCCACAGCAGAGAGCTGGCCTGGAAGAGGGGCAACCGGGACAGAATCCGGTGTCCTGACCGGGACTAGAACCCGGTGTGCCGGCGCCGCAAGGCAGAGGATTAGCCTAGTGAGCCGCGGCGCCAGCCTATGATCTATAATTTTTATGCTTCATTCTGCTCATTTGTTGTATCACATTTATTGATTTGCATATGAGTCACTTTTTGAAGATGATCAATGCTATGAGGTGTCATACTTTTGCACCACTACACAAAGCCAATATAAAATTTTATCTTGGTAACTGTAACCCAAATTACATCAGGATTAAAAACCTTTTGTGAGGATTTATGGTAAGACAACTAAGAAAAATGGATGGATTAAAATGGCAGAGTAGGGCGGGAGCTTACTGCTCTAGTCTAGGAGAAGATTGTTTAAAAAAGGGAGAAAATGGCAGAGGAGACTCCATGCAAATTGGAGGGAACAGAGGACCTATAAGGAGAGTGTGGACTTGGACAACTCAGGACACCAGTAACCGAGAGCCTCCACACCAGCTTTAGAGAGTAAGGTGAGATGAGACAGCAGCAGCCCACGCCACTGGTGATAAAACTGCAGGAAAAGGCTGGAGAGAATCTGGTTTAGAGCCCTCTGGGGGACAGTGTACCTGCCAAATTAGAGGCAAAAAGGGGGTGACATTTCTCTCTCACCAATCACTCTGCAACAGCATCGTGTAACAAGCCAATATAGAGCGGGTGCCATTTTGACCATACATAACAGCAGCTCCAGCTCGTGTCTGCACCCAACAACCAGCCGAGCAAAGACCCCTGAGTCTGGCAGGGAGAACTGACAGAGGGCTGGGTTCTTGTGACTGAAAACACTGAGGCTGAGTGGGAAGGCTCATGGTGTGGCTGAGACATTGGGCAGTCACTGTGGGAGGCGCCACACAGCTTAGGGCATCCTGGTTCCCTGGTGAGGGACACTGCTGGGGAATCTGTGCTTACCCCAAGGACTACACAGATCCTCTCTGTGGTCCTCGTTAGCACAGAAGAATATTATCCCACTGGGGCTAGCAACTAGGCACTGGTGGGCTTTGAGGAGAAAAAGTGAGCGGAATTGATGCCAACAGAGCAGAACAAACCTCCCCTCCGATTAAAAAAAAAAAAGAGGAAATTTACCATGCCCAACCTGGGTGTCACCTTAAGACTCCTTTCACCTTGGAGCACTGAACACAGCTCCCTGGCCAAACCCACCACATGCCTCTAGATATTCCCTGAAAGCAGACACTCCACTAATCCATGTAGTTCAAAGATAAAAATCATCACAGAAAAAGAAAAAGAAGAAGAAACCAAGGAGTATCTTCACAAACACTGAATAATAAATGCACCAATTAAAGAAACACGAATAAGGAATACAACATGACGTCCACAAAAGAATACAATGCTTCAATACTAGGTTGTGAAGATGAATATATTGAAGAGATGCCAGAAATAGAATTCAAAAATTGATCATAGGATTACTTAGAAGTAATCAGAAGCAAATGCATGAACTAATGAAATCGGTGCATGACATGGTAAAAGTTTTCTTTGAGTAAGAAGTGCACTAAGAGGTAGCAGAAATGAACATGTTCTAAAAGCCTAAATCCTGTAGTTTCTGTCACAGATAGATCTCTGAGCTAGAGTGGAACCCATGTTTTCTTAAACAAAGAATAATTTGATTTTTATATGAACATAAAAAATTCCTTTGAATGGCTGGTTTTGCGGCAAAATGGGTTAAGTTGTGGCTTGCAAAACCAGCATCCCACATCAGAGTGCAGGGTCAAATCCTTGCAGCTCTGCTTCTGATCCAGCTCCCTGCTAATGCATCTGGGAAGGCAGCAGATGATGGCCCAAGTACTTAGGACCCTGTCACTCATGCAAAAAGCCCAGATGATAGGACTTATATCCTCAGGTATTAACATCAACCTTTTTGAGGCCTTTACAAGTTTTCAGCTGATTTACAAACATGTGTAGCATTGTATTTTTTATGGTGAAAGAGAAGAAAAGCATTTCTGGGAGAATGTATTTGTAAAACATATGTATGATAAAGTATTTGCATTGAGAATATACAAGAATTCTTACAACTCAACAATGGTTAAGAAACAACACATTTGCAGCCCTGGCATCTTGTATATTGGCACCGATTCTAGTCCCAGCTGCTCTTATTCCAATCCAGCTCTCTGCTACGGCCTGGGAAAGCAGTAAAAGATGGCTCAAGTCATCCGGGCCCTGCACCCGTATAGGAGCCCAGAAGAAGCTCCTGGCTCTTGGCTTCAAATCGGTGCATCTCCAGCCGTTGCGGCCATTTGTAGAGTGAACCAGCAGACGGAAGACCTTTCTCTGTCTCTCCCTCTCTCTGTAACTCTCCCAAATAAAAAATAAAATCTTAAAAAAAAAAAAGAACCCAATTAACAAAAACAAAGGTCTGGAGACCTCCTCAAATAAGATAAACAGCATATAAGAAATATAGAAAAATGCTTATTACATGTTGTTGATGAATTGTAAATTAAAGCCACAATGGAATATCACTACTGTTATGACTTGAGTGTATATGCCAACATTCATGTGCTAGAAATTTAATCCCAATGCAAAAGTGTTGAGAGATGGGGTCTTTATGATTTTAAGATAGTTGTGCTGTCATGAGCAGATTTGTGTTTTTAATTGCAAGAATGAGCTCCTGACAAAAGGATGCATTCCCCCCTCCTAATTTTCTAGTCCTACACCTTTTACCATTTGATGACAAGCAACAAGGCCTTGACCAGATATGAGTCCCTGAATCTTGGACTTCACCGTCTTCAGAACTGTAAGAAATAAATCTCTGGATTTTTTTTATAAATTATAATTACTCAGTCTCAAGTATTCTACAGCAGCACAAAATGAACTAAGACAACTGCATACCTATTGATACGGCTAAAATCCAAAATCCTGGGGATACCTAATGCTGATGAGGATAAAGAGCAAGAACTATCGTTCATTAATTGCTGGGTACAGATACTTTAGAGGACAGTTCAACGGTTTCTTACAAAACTAAACATAGTTTCACCATAAGATCCAGCAGTCATTCTTCTAGGTATTTATCTGATTAAACTGAAAACTTATGTGTACACAAAATCCTGAACTCAGCTTTATTCATGATTGCCCAAACTTGGAAGCAATTAAGATATTTTTCATTAGGTCCATGAATAAACAAAAGTGTGGTAGATACATACAATGGAACATTTTTCAAGCATAAAAAGAAATGACTATCAAGCCACCCAAAGATGTAAAGGAACCTTAAATGCAATGGCTAATATAGGATGTCAGTTAGAAAATGTTACATAATGTGTGATTTCAAATATATGACATCCTAGAAACAACAAAACCTGTAGAAATAATAAAAATGGCAGTAGTTGTTAAGAGTTTGGAGGGAGTAGAAATGAATTAATAGGTCAAACATGAGATTTTAAGGGCAGTGAAACTATTCTATATCATACTATCATGATAGCCTCATAACATTACACATTTGAGAAAAGACACAAAACAATTCAACACAAAGAATGTATTTTAATGTAAACTATGGACTTTGGGTAACAATAACATCAACATTCATCTCATTAGTGGAATCAGAGGTACATGAATGAACAATGACATAAGCCTCATTCCCCAAAAGAGATAAACTTTGGAATGTATTCCTTGTTCTTGAAACTCAACTAGGTCTCACACCCTATTGCCTTCATACCCCACCCCTTACAGCCACCTGAAAGACCAGTTGCTCTGAACACCTGAAAGACCAGTTCCAGGAATTCCCCTCTGCCTGCTTCCCCCTACCCTACCCCCATCCCCAGCCCTCCTAAAATATAAAAAGGCCCAGCCCCTGAGAAGGCTCAATTCAATGAAAATCTTGAAATTTGGATTATTTGTTAATCCAGAAATGTGTGTGTTACAATCAAGCAGATTAAAATTAATTTATTTTCATAATAGGTAAAAATAAACCCAAAAAACAGTTTTAAAGATCACATAGCTTCTGTTTGATTTTCTTAATTAAATAAAATGCTTCTTTATGTTTCACCTGAAAGGAAAAACTCTTGCTGTCAAACTACCAACTATAAAAAGAATTAAGGGAGAATTTTAATGAGTTTTCCTAGAATGCATTAGAACTTCTCTCTCCTTGTGTAATTATTTTTATTTCAAAACCAAATTTTTTGTTTGAATGTATGTTAAGATGTAACCCATTAATTCATTTTTTTAAAATAAATGTATCTTTACAAATAAAGGACAATTATATCAGCTTTTCTGACAGCTGTAGTTACAATAGTATAGCTAATAAGTTGCTGAAATGTAATTGCATATTAGTGTAGTTATTATCAACCCTGATTTGTTAAAATTTCAACTTCAGATATTTAGATATTTTATTCTTATCTCAATTTTACAAATTCCTCCAGTTACATGCTATGTATTTAAGTAGAGCCTGCTTTAACTGCTTTTATTAGCGACCTGTCACTAAGCATCAGTTGCATTTTCAGTGGTTGAGATACTGAGCAAAGTCATCAACAAGAAGCAAGCCAAGCAAGATGCCTATTTTCTAAAGATTAGAAAGCGTGCATCTCAACTAACAAATGATTACACATCCTACCATTGCTAAGCTGTACAAAACCCATGCACCAGTAAACTTACTATATAACCATGGAGATACACTTTGGTAGCAACGTCCTGAGCATGATCTGGAGTTGATGAAACCGTGTAAAAGGAAAGTGAAGATGTACCCCCCAGCAACCCTTGTCTGTTGTGGCACATCTGCACCAGCATGGAATGATGTACAGAGACAATACAAGGAGGAAAAGCCGCCAAAGCCCCCTTGTTCAAGACACCATTGATATGTTAATCCCTGACAATGAGCCCAGCACAAGCTCCATAGCTAAATGCAGTATGAAGGAAGATCAGAATCCTTGAGAAGCTTGTCACTGGGCAAGCATGATGGGGAAAATTAGGACCAGCCCATACACCAATGTTGAAGCAACAGTGACCATCTCTTCCTCTCCTGTCCTCTCCAGTGTTTAGTTCCAACTCATACTTAACAAGCATTAGTGTGAAAATTGTGATTGCAGTTTATAAGAAGACTGTTTTTTATCTTCCTATGAACAAAGTAGATAAAAGTAACAGAATGTGGTATTTATACATGTGCAAATTTTTGTGGGTCCAGTGATTTGGGGGAAACTTCTATTGAGGCCAGTCTATGGCATTGGCTGGTCTGTTCTTCCCATCCATCTAGATTCTTTAAATGCCTTTTAAAACATCTTATGACTTGGGAACCATCATGGTTACTATTCCCAAGACCCTTCATATGCTAAACTATACATAGCTCATTCTACAATGTTGACTTTCGCCCCCCCCCCCCCACTTTTCATTTCAATAAAACTCCAGAGGTCAAACAGTGATTGCTAGTCATTTATATAACTTTAACTATAACTATAACTTTATGCAGAGTTTTTCAATCCTGGTTGATCTGGCATTTCTATAATATGTACCCTCTCCACAGCACACAAAATATACTTCTATATTTCCTTGAATGGGACAAACTCCACAAGGGGAGAATACTGGCATTAAAACCAGCAAGATGCTAAAAACGCACATTCAAACAAGTCTTATATTGGAAATGATTTCTTACAAACTTCTTTATAAATAAATAAATAACACAAAATTATTTCCTTTCATTCTGTAGAACTTCACTAAAGTAAATAGACATGTGCATGATTTATGTTGATGATAATTAGGGCTGAGGGAGGCTTCCAGGGAAACTCCTACTATTTATTTCAGGAGGTGTTGGCACAGGGGCTGACGTCTCTCAACTTCTCCACTTTCCAAACTCACGGTGGTCTGAAGAGACACTTGTCAAACTTTCAGAGTAGTATTTTTGAGCATGGATGACCTGTCTAGAATAATCCATTCACCTGTTCATTCTCAGGGCCCAAATCAACATCACAGAAACAGGACCAAGTGGGGAGTTCAGGAACTGTACTCATGAAAACAATGGTTAGATGCCACAAAGTGGGTGAAAATTCCTCAATCATTGTTAGGGGTATCCTGTCAGGGAGAGTGCTAGCCTTCTTTCATGTTGTATGTATTTTTAACTTAACTTAGTCTATTTATTTGAGAAGCAAAGAGAGACAGAGCTCCCTTCCTCTGCTTTATTTCCCAGAAGCCTTTAGGGGCTGCAGCTCAACAGGGCCAAAGCCAGTGGTCAGGAACTCAATCCAGTTCTCCCACGCGGATGGCAGGAATCCAACTGCTTGAGCTGTCACCACTGCCTCTCAGAATCTGCACCAGCAGGAAGCTGGAGTCAGGAGATGCAGCCAGGCATCAAATCTGTGTGCTCCAATTGGGATGCAGGCAAATTAACCCGTATCTTAACCTCCATTCCAAATGTCTATCCCTAATTATTTTTTAAACAAGTAACGTATTGTGTGCTCAATTACCTAGTGACTATCAAAATTTAATCATTCAAAATTACTAAAGGAGGCAACAGGCTCTTCACAATGAGGTCAGGATATAAGAAGGCAGCCAGAATCTCCCAGGGGGCCTCCTGAGTATGGCTTCATCCAGCTCAGGTTGCCATTCCCACCATCATCTCACCATCATAAGGCTGCTCTCCAAAGGACAGGAGAAATGGACTGGAAAACAAGCAACTCTTACATAATACCTAGTAAGGAAAGACAAACTATTTCTGCAAGTGTGGTCTTGTTTCTAATGGCCATATTTCAATTAATTATTGCAAGTCCCCCTGAATGCCTCTTTCAGATGTGGTTAAAGCATGGTCAACCCTACTTATCCGCAGGTTCTATACCCAATCAGGGTATAGAATCAGGGATAGAAAATATTCTTTTAAAAATATTCTGTCTGTATTGAACATGTAAGATATTTTGGTTGCCATTCCCTAGACAATACAGTGTAGCTGTATTTACATATAATTTACTCTGTATTAGGTACTATATGTAATCTGGAGATGATGTGAAGAACATGGGAGGATGTTTGTATGTTATATGCAAATATGTCACTATTTTATATCAGGGGCTTGAGCATGGTGCAGATTTTGGTGACCACAGGGGGTATTCTGAAACCAAGTCCCTTTAGATACTGTGTCCAGAGACCGCCTACTTCATACACTGTCTGTATTTTTTCATAGTGGTAAACACACAAATACATGATGTTATTTAAAGCACCAGACATTTTGGCTATGTGTTAGCAATGTCCATTGCCACTAGCCTGTGGAATTACCTGGGCCATCATCAACACTTCCCAAGTGAACTACAGATCAGGTGTCTCTCCTAGTGACTGGGCTCTGGAACTCTGTTCCACATAATTGGGTGATTTTGAATCACACAATTAGGTCACCAAGAAAAAAAATTAGAGGTGCTATTTGTTCAATTAGCTTATGTTCAAAAGACAAAACAAAGTGACTCATACAATATTTCATGACAATACTCCTATCTTCTTCCACACAGACCCCTGAGGAAGCCTTTCATTGATGCTCAGGGAACTGGTTCATTTTAGCCAAGTTTTTTTTAAGACATTTTTTTTAATTTGAGAGGTAGAATTACAGACAGAGAGAGGGAAAGACAGAGAGAAAGGTCTTCCATCCACTGGTTCACTCCCCAAATGGCCACAACAGCCGGAGCTGGGCTGATCTGAAGCCAGGAGCCAGGAGCCAAGAGCCAGGAGCTTCTTCCGGATCTCCCACATGGGTGCAGGGGCCCAAGCACTTGGACCATCTTCTACTGCTTTCCCAGGCCATAGCAGAGAGCTGTATCAGAAGAGGAGCAGCTGGGGTTAGAACCAGTGCCCATATGGGATTCTTGCACTGCATAGTGGGCTAACCCTCTATTCCTATTCTCACTATTCCTCCCATAGTGGTCTAAGCCACAGCATCAGCCCCATTTTAGTCAAATTTTACCTCCCTGATCTATGAGATGGAGAGTGTGTGGTTTATCCTGAATCCCATGCCCCTGAGACAACACTGAAAATGATGCTGCATTTACTCAAGATTCTGTCTGGTCACCTACAAGTTATTATTGATTTTAACTGCATTGTTTCCAACTATGGCTTGATTAGAAAAAGATAAAGTACATTTATCTGATTAATTTCTTAATAATTCATACAAAGATTGCTTATCATCCATTTCTTAGCAGGTTTTCTCTTTTAACACAAGATGGTTCCCATTGAGTGGCCTGTCAATGTCAACTCAAAAATAGGAATGGAAAGTTTGGTTCCCTTTGCTGGTGTTTTTTTCTTTTTTCTGAAAACTCAAGGAATTTAACCCATTATCACTTTTAAGACAAGTCAAGAAAGGATTCTATTTAGCATCAAGCTGAAATATTTTAAAACACTAAACAGTAATATTAGTGTTGAGTTTTATATGTGTGTTCTTATATATATTTAAATTTACTTTTCTTGATCTATGTGGGGACTTGAAGACAGAATGTTTTCTAGATGATTACAATAATATAAAAATTGCTTCTAAGCGTGAGTATCAGTGTCTATTTCATTTATTCAGCAAGCTATGACATTACTTCTTTAAAACACAGATATAAAAGATCTCAGGAGACAGCATTAAGAGCCACAGCATCTTCCCCAGGTGGAATGATACTATTTAAAAAATATGGGGAAAACTTAACCATTAAAACATTATGAAAATGTATGATAAACATACAAAGTTTATTAGCATATGATGCTATCAAATAATAATTTAAATGAAATCTAATTTAAAATGTTGTATGACCATAAGTAAAAATCTAAATTTGGCATAAGTGTAGTTGTTGTGACATAAAGATACATTCTGTTGTCTGTGAAACTATTCTGTGATTTCTTTCAAAGTATTATTCTGTCATTGTGTCATAGTGGGTCAGGTCTCCTCCTGCAATGCTGGGATCCCGTAAGTTTTGAGTCCTGGCTGCTCTACTTCTGATCCAGTTCTCCGCTAATGCTCCTGGGAAAGCAGCAGAATATGGTCCAAGAACTTTAGATCCAGCCCTGGCTGTTGAAGCTATTTTGGGAGTAAACCAGCATATAGAAGATCCCTCTCTCTCTCTTTCTTTCTCTCTCTTCCCTATCCCCACCCCATAACTCTTCTTTCAAATAAAATCTTTAAAAATATTGCTCTATTCCAAAGAAGCTTAGCAAAATAATATTGAGAAGCTCCTCATACTTAAAACTTTTTAGTACCTTTCAAGAATTGCTAACTGAATTCAGAGCAATTCTCACTTAAATAATAAAACCCTAAAAATAACCAGCTGCTTGGAAGTCTGCAGTGCAGGCTTTCAGAGGAGCCTGGAGACTGCCTGTCAATCTCACCCATATGAGTCACAGACAGTTTACAGCTTCGTGACACGGATCCCAGCCTGACTCCTTCCACTCCAGTCATGCTCACTGGGGTGATTGTACATGGACCAAGCTCCTAGATTATGATGCTCTGTTGTTTTTAGGCTGTTCTTCTCACCAGAGAGCCTTTGTAGGGCCTTAGCTGGAATCCCTTGGACTTCTCCCTTCCTCTGCTCTCCCTGGAGCCTTGGCCAACCAGATGAAGTCTGTAGACAGCTGTTTCCTGCTGTGCCATAATTGCACAAATCAGGCACTGTCCTCTCCTGTTACCAATGATCATCAGCGAAGACTGTTTTGCTTACTTACTTTATAGAAACAAATTATGCAAGAAAAAAATTGATATCAATGGAACACTTTCAATGTGCTCTAAACACTTATCCTATATTAACATTTTAATCCACAGAAAATCCTAAGAGACACATACTAACATTACCCACTTTACATTTGAGGAAACTGAGTCACAGAAAGGCATAACCAGGATTCCAGCATTATAAGAGTTAGGGAGAAGACAAAAATGAGTAAAATGAGCCCAAGTCCCCAAGTGCGAAGGGAGACTTGGGTGGGGAGCAGAGAGCAATATCAGGTCTAATAATCAAGATATTATTTGACCTCAACATAGTCTGCTGTCAAACCAGAAACTTTGCAATATAGTGGGATGCAAATGACAAGTTATATTATAATTGGCATAAGCTAAAGGAAACATTCCCAGAGAGCTACTAAGAAAAAAGTGCAAGAATTTAAAGCAATAAAACACGTAATTTTACATAGGGACCATGCCTCATCCTATTTTCCTATATCCATACCCCATGAGACTTGCTGCTATAAATATTTCGTTACTGAATACTTTATCAAGTTACTCATTGGCCTCTTTATCCAAGTGCCTCTAAAAAGAATTAAACTGTCCTTAGCTGAAGTTGAACTTTTTGGTCTCTCCATTTGTAAATCTTTCAGACTCTGGACTGAGTAACACCGTGAAGTTGGAGGGTCTTTCTCAGGAGCAGTTAAGCACTCAGTGTGGAAGCCCTGCCTACGCAACCACTGAACTGCTTGCTCATCAGAAATACAGCCCCAACGTGAACGTCTGGTCCATGTAAGTAAATCACCAAACTCCCGTGTCCGGTTAGGAACCCTGCATGACAATCCCTGCAGACTCAGAGTTGTGTGAAACCTGGCAGTCAGGAAAACAGGATGTCACAAAAAGCATTTTTCCACCCTAAATTTCAGAAATTACACGAATACATCACCTGCATCTTAGCAAAGCTGCTGCATGGCTGTCATGATGAAGATGTGGGGAATCTGTAAGGATTCTATGACCTCATGGCCAACATTTTGTTTCACTCTGAAATTCACAGTAACAAAGGCTTTTGAAAGGAACACATTTTAGATTCCTCTCTATCAATTCTTGAAGGCACAGTTCAGATCACCTCCATGAGACCACTCTGACACTCCAGAACCCTCACATTGGGCTGGTTGGACACCCTGCACACGAGCCCCACTGCGTTTCACTTTTCCCTGCACTGGATTCCTATCCACCCTGTAGAGTCAGGGGTCCTTTCACTTGTGGGTGTCCTACATCTGACACTACTGCCATCGCCGTTGTAGAGCCCATACCTAGCACATTGCTGGGGGCTTAATAGAGCTTAACTACTATTTGTAGAATGGACTTTCAAATTAGCCATAAATGTTAATGAACCATTTCCTCTCCCTCTGTTATGAGGTATTTAAACAGAACATTCTAATCACAGAGCTCAAGTTTAATATGTGCTCAATGATGATGCCAGCAAATGGTGTCCAAGAAGTCAAATGGATTCACTTTAAGAAGAAGAGATGTGATTAATGAAAGTGTCAAATTTCTATGCGCAGTTCATCATGTAATTTCCCGGTAAGATTCAGTTGTCCATAGCAGCACGCAGTTAATGTAGAAAAGTCTGCAATGTATTTTATCTTAATTGATGTTAAAACTGTCCTTGAAAATCACATTATTATTCCTTTAACAAGTCTTTTTCTTCATAAATACAGCAATGTGCCACATAATGTTTCAGTCAACAATGGACCACATAAACAGTGGCAGTTTGATGGGATTATGATGGAGGTGGAAAATTCTTATTGTCTAGTGACTTTGCAGTTCTAATAACATTGCAGCACAATGCATTACTCATGTTTCTGGTGGTGCTGGTATAAAGAAATCTACTACATTGTCAATCATATTTATAACACAATTATTAAAGTATGAGTACATAATACCTGATAATGATAATAAATGACCATTATTGGTTTATGTACCTATACTTTATATCATTATTTAGAGTATACATATTTTGTGGGTTTTTTTTAAATATGGAACGCTTCATGAATTTGCGTGTCATCTTTGCGCAGGGGCCACGCTAATCTTCTCTGTATCGTTCCAATTTTAGTATATGTGCTGCCGAAGCGAGCATGATATTTTGTTTTAAATAAAAGCTTTTCTGTGAAAAATCCTGCTGTGTTACACCATGAGCAGCCTCATACATCTCACGTTTCTTACATTTCTTGATTGTACAATTTCCTCTTGTGCTTGATTCTTTTGTGTTCATCATAGCCCTAGGAAAAATAGGCTATACCATATATAGTAAATACACCATTTAGCTAAATGTGTGGCAAGCTATACCATCTAGGTTTGTATAAGTATACTCCATGATGTTTATACATTTCTCAGAACATATCCCCCCTCAACACACTAAGAACATGTCAGAGTTCCTCTGTTATAGAACTAGACAGATTGGATTATAATAAACTAAGAAGTTTCTGCACAGCAAAGGAAACAATTAACAGAGTGAAGAGACAACTGGCAGAATGAGGAAAAAAAAATATTTGCAAGCTAATAATCTGACAAAGGATTAACATCCAGAATATATAAGGAACTCAAAAAACTCAAGGATATGCACCAGTGTTGTGGCACAGTGGATTAGGCCATGGCTTGCCACAACGTAATCCTTTTTGGAGTGCCAGTTTGAGTCCCTGCTGCTCCTCCTCTGATCCAGCTTCCTGTGAATATGCCTAGGAAGGCATCACATAGCCCAAATACCTGGGAACCCTGCCACTCATGTAGGGAACCAAAATGGAGTTCCTGACTCCTGGTTTTGTCTTGGCCCAGTCCTGGCTACTGCAGCCATTTGAGAAGTGAACCAGAGATAGAAAATCTTTTAATCTCTCTTCTCTCTCTCTCCTCTCTCTCTCTCTCTCTCTCTCTCTCTCTCTGTCTCCTCTCCCACCCCCACCTTTCGAGTAAATAAGGTGTTTTTTTTTGTTTGTTTGTTTGTTTTGTTTTGTTTTGTTTTACAGGCAGAGTGGACAGTGAGAGAGTGAGACAGAGAGAAAGGCTTTCCTTTTCCGTTGGTTCACCCCGCAATGGCCGCTGCGGCTGGCACACCGCGCTGATCCGAAGCCAGGAGCCAGGTGCTTCTCCTGGTCTCCCATGCAGGTGCAGGGTCCAAGCACTTGGGCCATCCTCCACTGCCCTCCTGGGCCACAGCAGAGAGCTGAACTGGAAGAGGAGCAACCTGGACAGAATCCAGCGCCCCGACAGGGACTAGAACCCTGGAATGCCGGGTGCCGCAAAAAGCCTCAACAACAAAATAACAAAAAAATAGTCATGAAATGGGCAAAGAATTTTAATAGATACTTCTCATAAGAAGAAATACAAGTAACCAATAAACACATGAAGAAATGCTCACTAGCCATCAGGGAAATGCAGATCAAAAGCACAGTGAGCTCTCACTCCATTTCACTTAGAATGGCTATTATCAAAAAGACAAAAAAATACCACATACTGGCAAGGATGTGAAG
This sequence comes from Lepus europaeus, assembly GCF_033115175.1. Classification (NCBI taxonomy): domain Eukaryota; kingdom Metazoa; phylum Chordata; class Mammalia; order Lagomorpha; family Leporidae; genus Lepus; species Lepus europaeus. Next base: position 82,466,857 of record NC_084829.1, read on the forward strand.
AAAAGAGAATCATTATTCATATCAGTTAAAATGCAAATTAGTATGGAGAATATTCTGGAGAACAGCATGAAGGTTTCTCAAAAAATACAAAATAGTTCCACTATAGGAGCAGCGATCCTACTTTCTGAGTATATATCTGAAGACAACAAAATCAGCATTTGAAAGAAATGTCAACACTACCATGTTCATTGCAGCACTGTTGACAATAACCAATAACCAGGTACTCAATGATGAATGGAGGGATAAAGAAAATGTAGTTTGTGTGTGTGTGTGTGTGTGTGTATATATACACATACAATGGAATATCATTCAGCTATAAAAAGAATGAAATCTTGACATTTGCAGAAACATGGTTGAAATTGAAGATCATTACATTAAGTGAAATAAGCCAGACACAGAAATTCAAATATCACATTAATTTCTCTCTCTCTCTCTCTCTCTCTCTCCCCCCTCTCTCTCACCTCCCTCTCTTTATCTTATACATGGAGTTTATTAAAAAAAAAAAAGGTTTATATGAACTTAGAATAGTGATTACCAGAGGCTTAGAGGCTTACAAGGGGAAAGGAAAGGGAGATAGAGAGAGGTTGAATAACAGTACCAAAAACACAGTGTTGAAATCTTTACCTAATATATACTAAACTGATCTTCTGTATATAAAGAGAATTGAAAATGAATCTTGATGTGAATGGAAGGGGAGAGGGAGCGGGAAAGGGGAGGGTTGCGGGTGGGAGGGAACTTATGGGAGGGGGGAAGCCATTGTAACCCATGAGCTGTACTTTGGAAATTTATATTCATTAAATAAAAGTTTAATAAATGAAAAATAAAGAAATACAACTTGTAATTTTGCACAGCACAGTGGAGTCACTATGGTTCATAATGTATTATATACTATAAAAAACTGAAAGAAATTACTTGGTAAGCTCCAAACACAGAAAAAAGATACAGAAATGGAAATGCTAGTTTCTTGGTTTGATCCATTTGCTCTGTGTACATATATTGAAATATTGCACTGTACTCTATAAAAATATACAAGTATTGAACAATAATTTAAATAAATTTAAATAATTTTCTAAAAAGGATCCCAGTATCCAAAATGCTACAATGTAGAAAACTCTAAATTAATAACATTTGACTGTGTTAAGAAAAACAAAGGATGAAATTTAGTTTTAATGTTTAAAATATTACTAAGAAACAGAGGGGAAAAGGAAAAGGTAACAGATGTGGCATAAAATTTTCCTCCCATATCTTCTTCAATTATATTTTGATGTTTATAATTTATAGCCTAAACTTGAAGAGTTTATTAAAGGCTAAATTTTTGTAATCCATAAACTGTACTTTGGAAATTTATATTTACTAAATAAAAGTTTAAAAAGGAGGCCGGCGCCGTGGCTCAACAGGCTAATCCTCCGCCTTGCGGCGCCGGCACACCGGGTTCTAGTCCCGGTCGGGGCACCGATCCTGTCCCGGATGCCCCTCTTCCAGGCCAGCTCTCTGCTGTGGCCAGGGAGTGCAGTGGAGGATGGCCCAAGTGTTTGGGCTCTGCACCCCATGGGAGACCAGGAGAAGCCCCTGGCTCCTGCCATCGGAACAGCGCGGTGCGCCGGCCGCAGCGCGCTACCGCGGCGGCCATTAGAGGGTGAACCAACGGCAAAGGAAGACCTTTCTCTCTGTCTCTCTCTCTCACTGTCCACTCTGCCTGTCAAAAAAAAAAAAAAAAAAAAAAAAAGTTTAAAAAGGATAAGTTTTTTTATCCTTAAATTCACTAGGTTAATACAACAAAATTAGCATAACTTCTCATTTTGCTGGTCTTTAATTAAATATTTTTCATGCTTCATTTCTGAGAATAAACATAATCAGAGTATAGTGAGGTTTCATGTTTGTTTTTGATATTCTGAAACCAATATGTGCATTAACTTTGACTTCTATTCCAAGCATTCAACAAAAATCCATGAGGAAAATATCAATAGTTGATGTACTTATTCTTCATCTTTTGGAAGCTGAGACTTCACATACATTGGACTTCACATACATTGACTAAATTAATAAACCAGCTGTTGTCTTTAAAGCATGTCAGAAATTTCAGTGGAGTGGAAGAGCTGCATTCTGTTACAGCTAATAAATTTTCAAGTTCACATATCATCGGGTTTCAGTTAAAATTAAATATCAAATTCACAATTATTAAACTAAACACTCTTTGTGCATCACCTTTGAACCATCATCTGTGCAAGGCTAACCCAGCTACTTCTTCATCTCTTGTTCTTGTTCTTTGCAGTATTAATATTCTCTTCCACGTGTGGGAAGCAATAGAGAGTTGTGCTCTACTCACCTCAATACGATCTCTACATTCTGCAGATAACAACACAGACAGCACTTAGACCATTGAAATCAACACTCCAGTTTCCTAGCAAAGACTTAAGGCACCCCCAGCCTCAAGGATCTCCCCACCTGATCGCTTAAATCCCAGCACCAACCCAAAAACACGACCTCAGGTTCATGTAGGCCATCTGCTCAGAAGTGCTGCTTCATTCAAATATTAACACACATTGCCTTCACCTCAAAACAGCTTTTTGGAACAACCTGGCTGGAAACAGCTGAAAAACACTTAAACTCAGTTCTTAAAGGGCTTAGAGGATTACTAGGGGCATGAAGAGTTTGTTCAGCTCTAGATGTCTGAGTCAGTGACAAATATGGTTGATAGTGAGTGGAAATCCTGGTTAATGGTGAGTGTAAAAGTCATTATTTCCTTACAGTTCTTCTCTGGCCTGACCATCCCCCCTGGCTTCTGGTTCCTTCCCTCAGCCCATTTACAAGAAGTCTCACAACAGCAAGATGATAAAAATGTCTCTAAAGACAATCTGAATGTTGGTCACAAACTCCAAATGGATTTTGTTCTGCTTTCTCATAAGTCTCCGTAGGTTTCATGCATTTCTAAGCCCTCTGGTTCAGCCGGATTTAAATGCTTAAAATCCCATGATTCCCACCAAAGGAGTGTTTTCTCCATTTACTTTGTAGTATGGACACGTATAGGCCACTAAAGACCACTCACAGTGAAGGACATACATTTAGCACGTAAGAGCTGGACTCTGAAGTCAGACTGCCTGGGTTCACGTCCTGGTTTGGCTGCTTCCTGATTGTGTGCCTTTGAACAAGCTGCTTAATCCCCTTGCTGAAGGAACATGGCCCACACACTTTAACAGTAGGGATTCCAGGCAGCATTAATGTTTATTAAGGAAAGCTTTCAGGTGGAGAAACAACAAGCATTCCCCCATTCCCTTTCATTGATCAGTGTCAAAGATAAGCAGGCCTAACACATTTTAAAGTAGTCCTTGTTGCTAGGGCCAGTCTTGTAGCATAGCTGGTTAAGTTGTGCTCTGGCATCCCATAACACACTGCTGGTTTGAGTCTCAGCTGCTCTGCTTCCAATCCTGCTAATGTGCCTGGGAATGCAGTGGAAAATGATACAAGTGCTTGAGCCCCTGCCAACTCATGTAGGCACCAGGATGGAGTTCCTGGCTCCTGACTTTGGCCTGACCCAGAGCTAGCTGTTGCAGTCATCTGGGGAGTGAACAAGCAGATAAAAACTCTCTCTCTCTCTCCTCCTCCTCTCTGTCACTCTGCCTTTCAAATTAAAAAGTAATAATAAATAAATGCAGTAGTCCATGTAGGACTCTTACACCTTCATACTTCCTTTATTCCCACTGTGCTTCAACTCTACCCATCTTCTTTTTCCTTCCTTCATTAGTTCTTTAAAACCTGACTTGCAATTGTTTATTAAGTATGAATACCAGGTTAGCCTTTCCAGGATGTATTTGTTATGCAAATAAAGAGCTTATTAACTATATAAGTTATTAAACTGATTGATTTAAAGAGGGATTATATTATAAAAGGACCTAACAAAGAGCAGGTAATAGGAGGGTCCTTAAAATGTTTGCAGAAAATGGAATTAAAAGTATGAGTTTACTTTGGTGCAAAATTTTTTTACCATATGTGAAAGATGAGTAGCATGAAAAAGCTATTCATAAATTTCAAAATTGTTTTTGTACCAAAGTAAACACATACTTTTAATTTCATTTTCCACAGACTTTTTCAAGTATCCTTGTATGTTCAAATTAAGATAATTCAAAGACAGATCATCTACAAAGGGGCTGATTACAACATTGTGAGTGAATAAAAAGGAACCCCAGACGAAAATGCAGGCACCTGGAGCTAACAGCAGCAGAACTGCCCCTGTCCCTGAGCACAAAGGGACAAAGGGAGCAGGCAGGCACCAGATCCAAGTAGAGTCACAGAGTAGCCTTTCTGGGGAGGAGAAATTGCCTTATTCCAAGGAGGTCAGACTGCCCAAGACAACCTGAGGCAGGACCAGAGAATAAAAATACTGACTCATGCTCCCACTTCCCTCTAGTCTCCCACTGAGGCCCCACATTGGCTAAGCCCAAAAGCAGCCAGCAGACTCCACAGTCTCTCACTGCAGCAGTTTCTACAGAAAGCAAGCTGGAGAAAATGGAACACATTCAGGAGAAGAACAGAGAGATTGGCCGGCACCATGTCTCACTTGGCTAATCCTCCGCCTGCGGCGCTGGCACCCCGGGTTCTAGTCCCGGGTAGGGTGCCAGGTACTAGTCCCAGTTGCTCCTCTTCCAGTCCAGCTCTCTGCTGTGGCCCAGGAGTGCAGTGGAAGATGGCCCAAGTGCTTGGGCCCTGCACCCACATGGGAGACCAGGAGGAAGTACCCGGCTCCTGGCTTCGGATCGGCGCACACCGGCCATAGCGGCCATTTGGGGGGTGAACCAACAGAAGGAAGACCTTACTCTCTGTCTCTCACTGTCTATAACTCTCTCTCTCTCTCTCTCTCTCTCTCTCACTGTCTAACTCTGCCTGGAAAAAAAAAAGGACAGAGAAATATTTGTGGGCAAGACCATCTATTTCATCCTCTCCCATTGTAACCATCTCTGATCTTTCCATCACCTCCAATAGGTTCAGGAAACAGCAACGGGGCACAGACTTTCTAAGGTATGTGTAGTCACAAAACAGTAAAACTGTGTCCCGTTTTCCCAACACCACATGCCTTCCTCAAAGTTTAAAGGAAATCTGGTTTTGAGCATCAGACAGGCAAAGTAACCGGGAAAAGCACCATTCCTCTGGAGCACACAAATGGTTTAAAATCAGCGTCTCTTCTGGAAAGCCATTCCTTAAGCAGTCATATATCTCCAGGCTTTGGGTGGAAGCAAGGAAATAAGCAGGACATAAATTTAACAGAGAAAATGAACCCGAAGAGTCGATTCAAATCTCAGGAAAAGAGCGCTTTGCATGGAATTGGAGACTGTGACTCACACTGTAAGCAGGATATGTGAGTGGAAAGAGAGGCCTATCTTGTGCACACACACCATGTAAATCCTAACTTTCTGTCAGTGCGCATCTCAAGGTCAATTCTAAATGCATTTTGCAAACAATACAAACAAAAGGAATGTCACTGAAAGCAAAGAAAAAACTGGCAGTGTGCTTCTCGCCATGGTCATTGTTTTCAGCACAGAGATGGGTCAGCTGAGTGTTGGAGACAAATGCATGAAGGCAGATGTAAAGCATCCACCCTCACACCAGGTGAGCGTAATCTTCTGAGACGTGCTTAAGACACCCTCAGTTCAGCCCTTGGCTCAATGTGCAGGGAGGTGATCTGGAACCTGGGAAAATGTGCTCAATTAGATATTCTATGGCCTCAAGACTTGCTGTCTATGAGACACAATGAAAACTCATTTGGAACCCAAGAGAACTGATCTCTTAGGATGTATTTTTGGATTTAACTTGTTTACTGCTAATTGGAAAATACAAAATCATATTAATACAACATAAGTTTATAAGAAACAAACCAAGACCTATTGGAATTCATGATCCATTTTCAGGTCCTCCTCTGAGATATTTTCAACATCTTTTTGTTGCAAGATAGTGCTGCAAAGAACCATGCATAAAAAGCCAGAGGGTCCGGCTTTGTGGTGTATTGGGTTAAGTCACCACTTCAGATGCCAGCATCACATATTGTAGTACCAGTTTGAGTCCTGGCTTCCCCTCTTCCAATCCTGCTACCTGCCAATGTGCCTAGGAAAACGGCAGAAGACAGCTCAAGCACTTGGGCACCTATCACCCATGTGAGAGACCCAGACAGAGCTCATGGCTTCTGTCTGCTGTCTAGCTCAGTTTAACTGTTGCAACTATTTGGGAAGTAAACAGCAGATGGAAGACCCCCCATCTCTGCCTCTATCTATCTATTATCTATGTATCTATCTATTTTTCTTTCTTTCTTTCAAGTAAATACATAAATCTTTTTTAAAAGCCAGAGATTCAAGGCCTCAGGAGTCCTTCACCGGGGTGATCCAAAGTCAAATTCAAACCAGCCTTTTAAAGAAATGTGATGTTGATTCTTGTTTTCTCCCCAGAGTATATTGGGATATTAACCAAGAAAGAATCACACATCTTATGCCACTGTTGAGAGATTATAATCCCTCTTCCCTTGACTGATGGGTGAGCATGTGTTTCCTGTGCTGACCAACATCTTGTTCTTCACAGTGTAGACATCCAGTATCAAGACCAAACAGCTTTTTGTGAAGATGGAGGTGAAATCAGCTGGCTTGGAATCTCTTTTGGTATCTTATTATGGTCTCTAATTTTGTTAGCAAAGCTCAGGAAAGAAAAATGCCCAGATTCCAAGGGTATAGGACATCTCAGATTACTTCAGATAGTTCTCCACTTTTGTCTCCTAGTACCTAATGTGATTCTTTCCTAGAAACATCTGTATCCCAATAAGGCAACAATTGCAGACTACAGACTCATTTGAGACACTCTGAGGTCTTCAGGGTTTATAGGAACATCACCACTTTTCAGTTAACCAATGGCTTCTACCACCAGTCTTATTGGAATATAAACTGAAGGCAGCTGAGTTATCGTCAGGCATCCTGATTGATATTGATGTTACCATTGTTGTTCATTATAATCTAGACTTGGCAAATTCTGAACAAACTAAATGTGATCACCACCACTCCTTCTGTCTCTCAAAGATGATCACCCTTATTTAAAGGCCTCCCTGTTCAATTTTCTAGGCAACAAGGATGTACAATTTAGGAGGCAAAAATTACCTATAGAATTCACCGGGTTACGTACTCTCTCAAAAATATAACACATTGGGGTCAACATTGTGGCACAGTGGTTAAACTGCCACTTGAAACACTGGCAGCCCATATCAGAGTGCCAATTTGAGTCCCAGCTACTTTGCTTCTGTCAGTTCCCTGCTAATGTGCTCAGGAAGAAAGCAAAAAATGGTCCAAGTACTTGGGTGCCTGCCACGTTTGTGGGAGAACAGGACTGAGTTCCTGGTTCAGCCTGGCCCAAATCTGGATACTGTGGCTATTTGAGGAGTGAATCAGTGGATGGAAAATTTCTCTCTGTCTCTCTCTCTCTCTCTCTGTCTTTCAAATAAATAATAAATAAAAAATCTTTTTAAAATATTTATGCAATGAAAAAGTAAAATTTTTAAAACTGAGAGGTATGGAAAAAGTAATCTGTTGAGCTCTTTAATGATTAGTCTGTGCAAAAGCTTATAATGTATCAATCAAAACTATTCACTTCTTTCTGCCTCCTTCCCTCCCTTCTTCTCTCCCCTCTCACTCATGCACTGTCTTTCAAGAACAAGAAAGAAGACCTTAAAATGTTTAATGTCTAAAATAGATACAAGGCATGTCTCAGTTTTATTTTGAGTAGTGGTAATCATCTAAGTGTTGAAGTTAGAAATTGGATAATGGACAAAGTTTTGTTTAAACAGAAAAAAAATCTGCTCTCAGGGGAATCTCAGAACAAAGAATTAATGCTCAAAACCTTGGGATTTTTTTTCTTAAATTTTCTATCTGGATTTCCCTATAGAAGCTGTGAATTTCATGCATTCCTTATTCCAGCCTGACCTGGCCAAACAGCCTGCTACAGAGGAAGCCAGGAGAGACAAACGACAGAATGAAGTAACAATGAGAACTCACTGAGTTCTGTTATTACAAAAACAGGTAATTCTCACTTTTTATGCCCCATTAATCATGGTCAGTGTGCTCACTTTTCTTAGTTTCTCAGTAACATGGGATAGGCTTTAGAAAAAGTGGAAATATCTGCCCTAATAAAGGTTCACTATAGACTCATTGAGAACAGGTCTGTTTTTAATACTGAAAATAGAAGACCCACAGAGATGTCCACACGGACAAATTTCCTGTTCTTGATTACAAACTGTGGTTTGGGTTCTACACTAAGCCTAGATTAAGAGATTTAATCATTTTTGTTTTTAGAAGAAGAGAAGGAAAGAATCAAATCTCTCTTTCTACTTAAAGATTGCAGATTTAAGACATTTATAAACCAGCCCTATAGTACATAACCCTTAGTCAAAGGTGAAGTACCTTAATCTAAAAATCCACATTATAGTCCAGAAAAAAAAATTGTCCTTAGAATGGTCTTACATTTTTGAAAGATTATTGATGTCACCTAATGTCTTGAGTTCAGGAAATGAGGGGAAAGAAAAAAATCGTCATGAGATACCCATACTCTACTCTTGCATTTGCAAATCTACCAAAAACTTTCAACTGTATTATCAATAATAACATGTTGTGCTCCCTTTCCTTTAACTTATTTTAATGACATTCTCTTCAATAAAAGTTCTGATGAGCCTTGATTGACATAGAGAAAATTCTGAAGTGTCAAAAAGACCGTGTTACTTTTGCTTCAGACTTTTTCAACTATAATAGGTTGAGGACTCCAAATATTTAAAAATACAATTAGTCTTCAACTTGAAAACAACTCATCCCCTATCCCATTTTCCCACCCTTTGGGAAAACCTGGACTCTAGAGAAACTCTTCGATCACACAACAAAGAAACTGTGCAATACAAAAGTGGTTCTGCCTAGTGTTTATCAAATGCTTCCTCACAGGATCTAGAATAGAGAGCCCAAATTTGTCCCTAGGAGGGTCTGCTGGCACAGCCTAAAACAGCCCACTGCAATCAGGAAATATAATTGAACTATAGCGTTTTGGTCAGAGAAGTATGTATTCTATAACTAATTTAGTATTTCTCTTGATATTTAAATGATTTCAATTACTGATCATGAAGAAAACTGACACTCAAGGAAAGTACTCCAGATCCCCCACCCAGGCTGATATAGAGGTGCCCCATTATAGAAGTAAGACTTCCAGGGTTACTATGAAGAATAGGCTCAAATTTCTTACAAAGAGCTTCTCCCATCCAAAAGATACTTCCTCCCTTCCTAGCTCTTCTTAAATGTATCATTTCATTTCTCAAACTGCTTAAAATTCTACCAGTTAAATATTTAAATTATACCACTAGAAGAGTTAACTACCTACCTAAAATTGATATGTTGATTTGCAAAAATTCAACAAGATAATGCTCCAGTTAGAATCTGTATGGCATCAGTTGCCCTTAGTATATTCAATGCTAAACTTTCTTTTTTTTAACTTTTATTTAATAAATATAAATTTCCAAAGTACAGCTTATGGATTACAATGGCTTCCCCCCCCCCCATAAATTTCCTCCCACCCGCAACCTTCCCATCTCCCACTCCCTCTCCCATTCCATTCACATCAACATTCATTTTCAATTATCTTTATATACAGAAGATCAATTTAGTATATACTAAGTAAAGATTTCATCAGTTTGCACCCACACTGAAACACAAAGTGTAAATACTGCTTGAGTACTGGTTATAGCATTAGTTCACATTGTACAACACATTAAGGACAGAGATCCTTCATGAGGAGTAAGTGCACAGTGACTCCTGTTGTTGACTTAACAAATTGACACTCTTGTTTATGGCATCCAGTAATCACCCTAGGCTTTTGTCATGAGTTGCCAAGGCTATGGAAGCATTTTGAGTTCGCCAACTCCAATCTTATTTAATGCTAAACTTTCTAATTCAGGGAAAAGAACACAATACAATTGCTGCAGCTCCAAGAATAAGAGAGCTGAGAAGTATACAAGAGTATGCAAAAGGTAATGGGAAAGCGACTCCCTCCCCAAGCATATCCATTTGGAAATTCCACTCGAGTCAGTCTTGTTCCCTGTGAAGGGTGAAAAAAGCATCCATCTCTTTCCCCTCCTGTACTATACATCTCCTATTTCCACAACCTAGAACATATAGTAGAATAATGGGCATTTTGAGTGCACTGTTGGCTAGCAAGTATATTTTGTTGGGTTTGTCTAAAAACCAAAATGGTATTTATAGCATTATATGGAAAATCAGTAAAAAAAAATTCCAGATAATTACCTTATACATGAAATTTTGAAATACTATTTAGTCATAAGGTAGACTTTCTGAGCAAATCAAACCATTCTACAACCATTAAGAAATCCTATAAACAGCTAACAAATGTCTTAGGCTGACTGGATTTTGAAAGAAAAGAAAATGAGTTAAATTGAAGAGCTATATACAGTCTTCAAATTCCATCACTTTTCCTTCATGAAAAGTAACCAAGAATGGAGGGGTCTACCAGGGAGGAACAAGGTGTTAAGACATATGCAAAAGTCATTGGCTTAGAAAACTGGAAGGAAGCATGAGGCTCTTAAAAAAAGAAAAAGGGAAAAAAAACCAACTCCCACTTCTGCCACTAGTATGAGATCCAATAGCACCTTAAATTCTCCCAGAATGAGAGAAATAGCAGCTCTTTTTGAAATCTTGTCAGTGAAGATTTCTTCAACAACTCTTACAAGTATCAAGATATACATTTTCCATGAATTTTATTGGGAAAAATAAGAGTCGAGATTTATTGAATGCTTATTATGTGCCAGGCACAATACTAACGTGTTATTCACAGATTTGAAGTGCTACACAGTCTTCCAATTAGAGAAATCCCAGACTTCTATGGAATTCTGAGAGAACAAATAACTAAGAGTGAGAAAATAAGTAAAATGGTCACAAAATTCACAAACCAAGTTAGAATTTCAGTCTTAGTTTATTTAATTCCAGACATCGTATTTTTCAGTATTCATCTTCACTGCCCAGAATCAGAGGGAGAGATGGGATTGCTGACTCCTGGGTATCCCTCCCTCCCTCTATGCTGTGAAACTCCATAGCCCCATCCCAAGTCTCTCCATTACCCATGAGTTACAGCTCTACCACATGCCTCTGAATAGTGCATAAGGGTGGGGGTAGGGTTGTTGGTGAGTTAGGGCTGTGGAGTAGGGCTGACTATATTCTGCTCAGGACAAGAGCACAGGATCAAAATAGCTCAACAGCACAAGTGGTATACTCTGCTCTCCTTAGTGTTGCATCCACTTGTCAGCTAAAATAGAATATTACAAAAACCAGTGACAGTCACACATGAATTTTATTGAAAATGAGAACCAAATGAGAGACAAATGAGAGGCAAGGGAACCAATCGGGACTGGTCACCGATCGGGACCGACACTCCTTACCAGAGTGTGGCCCCCAACAGCGGGTTACACAGCTTTTTATAGTATTCTGTCCACTAGGGCTCACAATTTCTAACCGGACCCCTGGTATGCAGTGAACAATAAAGAGGAAAACCAGAATATGGTTGTAAGATAGCAAGTTAACAACAACAAACCCAGTAACAGATCTAAGATATGGTTGTAAGATAACAGTGAAGGACACATTTCAGTCAATCCAGTTTCTGGGAATTTGGGCCCACATAGTTTCACAAGATACACCCTTAGCCATTAGCAAGCAAAGCTAGTATGTGCAAAAGCAAGAAATCTGCAATTAGCTTTTAGCCACACTCACTCCATTTTGATTCTGATTTTACATTAGTTCTCCACACGTACAGACACATCAAGTATTCAGCTTTTGCAACTACTCTTTATACTGCTAGCAACACTGAACTAAACTAGAAAGATCTAAGTTGCTGTAGTAGCCAACTACAACTAATTTAAAGTATGTTCATATTTTACTTATGCCCTCTTTCTCCATCATGGTTGCTAACTGAATACTTCTCAATAAGATGAAGCATTGATGTGCAGTCTTTATTACATCTAAATACTCATCTTTTGCGTTCAAGGATTGTTTTCAAATACGTTTTAAATTTTGATTTATTTGAAAGGCAGAAAGACATGGAGAGAGAGATAAGGAGAGAGAGAAAGAGAGCTTCCTTTCAGTGGTTCACTCCTCAAAGGCCTGCAATACCTGAGGCTGGGCCAGGTTGAAATCAGGAGCCAAGAACTCAATCCAGGTCTCCCATGTGGGTTACAGGAACCCAACAACTTCAGCCATCACCTGATATCTCCCAAGTATGCAAATTTGCAAATATGGAACTCACAACTAATAAAAATCAATTATACATCAAACAAGTTAACTAAAGATTAAATCAGTCAATAGTTCATTTGTACACAATAAAATCTTTATAGAAAGAATCTCCGTTTCTTGACTGTGTTTGTCATCTTTAAATTTTTCAACACTAGTGTAGCAGCTGTAATGTCATAGATTCTCAATGGACAAGTGCTAAGTGGATGGACAATGACTGTGACTTATGCTGCAAACTACTGGCAATTTCCACAGGGAAACAGGAATAACAAAACACCTGGAAATTTGTACAGACTTAGGGGACATTAAAAGACACCAGTTCATAGGGTTCAGAATCTAATTTCCCATTCGAGGTGCTAAGCTCTGAACTGCAGTGTTCTCTCCATTCTTGGATGGGGGTTGGAGAGCCTGGAGAACCTCAGAGGCGGTGTTTGCCTCAGCGGCACGAAAGCTGAGTAAACTCCATATACGAGGGCCACTTTAGCAGATCTGACAGGCTGTTTATCAGAAATACCCCTCACGGCTTTCATTTTCAGTCCTGTCCATGAATCATTTCTCAGGTCTCAAAAATTGGCTTGATCCTTTGACCAGCTGTAAACTAGCCAAAAGCCAAGGCATTGAGGTTATTTTCTATAAGCTTTCAACTTTCTCTTCCTGACTCCCTCATTGCTTAGCAAGTTTCCCGACCGGCTTTCCATCTTTGCTTTTAAAATCATCATAACTGGAGCTTCTCTAAAGTTTGATCATTAAAATCAGGCAGGCAGCAAGTTGGCAGGCAAAGAAAGGGTTTCGATTATAACATCCAAGGCACATGTGCAACAAGGAACCTCTCAACTTGGAAAAGAACAGAGATTAAAATTTGGCCCACAGCTGATTTGATCCCTAGAGGTTTTCTTTCTCTTTTATTCAGAACTGCTTTTCCAACTACAGAGTTCACTCTCCTCCCACCGCACCTCGCCCCTCTATTGAAATTCTGCAGGTTTGTTCCTTTGACTCTTGGAAGCTTTTCTCCTTTAAATTTTGAAAACTGAAAAATGGATACCATCCCTTATGCTAAATATCTAATGTAGAATCTTTGTTTCATTTGTTTTACTGTCCATGTTTAAAATTCTGGCATGGGGCCCAGCATTGTGGCAAAGTGGGTAAAGCCACTGCCTGCAACCCTGGCATCCCATATGGATGGCTGTTCAAGTCCCCAATACTCCACTTCCAATTCAGCTCCCTGCTAATGAGCCTGGGAAAGCAGCAGAAGATGGGCCAAGTCCTTGGGCCTCTGTACCCCATAGAAAACCTGGATGAAGCTCCTGGCTTCAACTTGGCCCAGCCCTGGCCGTGGTGGCCATTTGGTGAATGAGCCACTGGATGGAAGATCTCTCTCTCTCTCTCTCTCTCTCCCCAACTCTTAAAAAAAAGTGACATGGAACAATAAATTGGGGGTTTGCTTTTTATAGCACTCATGTTAATTATGGATTTATTCTTCCCCTCTTTTTTGACTTTTGTAATCAGTGTGATCAAAAGTAAAAGAAACAAAATCAGCAACTATCATGCTATCATCATTCAACTCCCTAAATCCGGAAGTAGAAAGCAGTATGTGTTTTTTGTAACGTAAAAAAACACCAATTCTCTCCTCCACACTTTGTGACAGCATTTTTTAAGTGATTAGTTTGACAGTAAATATGAAATAGAAGAAAGAGAAGTAGAGGAAGAACAAGGAAGAGGAGGAGGAGCAGCAGCAGGAGAAGGATAAGGAAGACAACAGACAGGACCTACAAAAATATTCAAGTTAGAAAGCAGATGCATGAAAGATGATAAACCTGGGAAAGGGCTAAATCAGGTGGGTAATCCGTGATTCAGCACGATTTATACTGTAGTACATCTAAGAATTTCAAAAATTAGGCATACTAGTTATTTCTGGAAGGTTTAAGTGGGGTTATATGACAAAAATTGAAGGATTGCTGGAATGTCCTTTCAGAAGCTAACTCACCCCAGTCTCCTCCTACACACAACAGTAGACTGGCATTGTATTTTCTGGAGTGGGCAAAGCAGAAATTTCTGAAGTAAAGAATGCCATGCAAAATTTAGAGCATGTAATACTACTAAGTACAAGCAGGTAAATGAAACAAAGACTTAGGCTGAAGCTCTTAAGTCTGTGATGCTGACTGCCAGGCATAAAGCCTGCAGGCTGGAGACTACAGTACCTTCCCTGGGGAAGCTAACCATCTCAGGTGGTTCACAAAGGTAACAACAATGACACTCACCTTGTAGTGAAGACTATCAGAAAGGCCCAACTCATGAGCACAGAGTTTGCAATTAATCTTTTAAGGCCCTGTTCTTATATGAGCATGCTTCAAAAGCTTCATGAAAATGGAATTTAAAATTGTTTGTTTAGGTAAAAAACCATGAATTTTTTTTCATAGTATGCATTTTCTATAAACTTTTTATTGAAAAAACTATTTTTGTATCAAAATTAATTTATCTTTTAATTTCATTTATCTATCAGCATTTTCAAGTACACCTGTACATGGCTAGGCAGATACTGATCAGCCAATGACTGGGGAAAGCTTCTAGCTTTAAAATAAGAGGACAAGGGGCTGGCATTATTGTGTAGTAGATTAAGCATATACTTGGGATGTTGACATCCCACATCAGAGTGCCACTTCCAGTGCTACTGCTCTGCTTCCAATCAAGATTACTGCTAATGTGCTTGGGAAGGTAGTAGAAGATGGTCCAAGTACCCTCCACTCATTTGGAAGACAGATAGAGTTCCATGCTCCTGGCTTTGGTCTGGCCCAGCCTTGGCAAACCAGTGGATGGAAACTCTCTCTCTTTCTGTCTTTCAAACAAATGAATAAATAAATCTTAAAAAATAATAATAATAAGGCTCCAAAATAGATGACAAAAGCAAGTAGAAGGAAATTAAGGCTAGGATGAGAAAATGGGAAACACTATTATAATTATTGTCTAAAAGATAAGAAAACCTATTTGCAACTATGAAAAAAGAACAGAACATTGTTTTTAACATCCAAAATCAACATTCAAGGGCCACGGGTTTAGCTTGGCAATTGAGGCTCCAGTTAAGATACTAGTGTCCCATATCATTGTGCCTGGGTTCAGTTTGTAGCTACAGCACCTGACTCCAACTTCTTCCTAATGTAGGACCAGGGAGGCAGTAGTGATGGCTCAAGTGATTGTGTTCCTGCCACCCATAGGACACCTGAATTGAGTTCCTGGTTCCTGACTTCAGCCCCACCCACTCTTAGCCATTGTGGGCATTTGAGAAATGAACAAACACGCTCTCTCTCTCTCCCGCTACGTCTCAAATTCATTAACTAAATTTTTAAAAAGAAACAGAGAATTTTCAAAAAAATCTTTTGGAAATTAACACTACAGTATAGTTGATAAATTCAATTTAATAAAAGACTTGATAAGAAAATTTGAGAAAATACCTCATAAAATATATTAAGTGATGCAAAATAGCAGATAACAGATTAAAATTTTTGAAGGATATCTTGAGGAATTCAACACCAGCACTCTCAGGGGAGAAAACAGAAAAAAAAAATCACTAGTTTTCCAGAACTGAAAGATAGCCGTTTCCAAACATAAAGAGCCCACCAAGGGACCATCACAGTGGGTGAAAACAAGCCTACCATCATCATTGTGAAATTTTAGAACACTGTGCTAAAAGAATAGCTTATAAGCTTCCAAATAGTTACCACAGGTTTCCTACAAAGAATAAAGAAGTTGGATGAGATCAGAATTCTCTATAGCATCACTGGAAGCTTAAAGGCATTACAGCTATGCCTTCAAAATTCTGAGGGAAAATTAACTATGACCTGAAATTCTATATCCAATTAAATACTCTCAGATATGAACTTATTTTTGATAACACTTTTAGACACATAAAATATCAGAATAGTTACCTCACTTGTAGCCTTTCTCAGGAAAACTCACAATAGAAATGACAGATTGTGACCCATCACAGATAAATATTCTATTAGTGAAAGTGAATGGATTTCAGTTTAGGCACCAAGATGAAAAGATGGCAGGATAATATTAAGTAGAAAAAAAATCATAGGACAAAATTTCAGTTATGTGGAATGAATGAACCAAGTGAGCTAATGGATAGTATAAAGATTACAGTTAAAAATATCATAATGCATACTGGAAACTTGGATTGATAGTATATTTCAACTATTTTCACCAAAATAAATAAACTGTCGACCATGTGAGTAGATGAATATATTAATTTTCTTCATTGTAATAACCATTTCATTACATGTGTATATATATATATATATTTCAAAACATCATGTTGTAGGCTTCAAATATAAATTTTTTGTGAAAAAAAATAATTTTTAAAAAAACCAAGTCACAAAAAGATATGTACTACATGAATCATTTATATAAAGTTGGAAAATATGCCAAATTATTGTTTAGGAACATATGGTGAAACTATAAAGAAAAGTGATGACTGAAAAACACACATTTGAGAACTGTGCTCACCGTTGACATGGAAAGGAAGACAATGAGACTAGAAAGCAGTTTACAAGGGACTTCAAAAGTCAGAGTAATGTTCTTTTCTATAGGCTTGGTAGACAAGTGCTCTTATTGGAGCTCAGATAAACATATAGAGCCCTGCTGAATTCTTACAGGGCACCCTGGCAATGCTTAGCTCTTTTTATAGAATGAGAGTAGAAGGGCTGCGATGGACAAAGAATTATGGGAAAGCTCAGTACTCGTAGGAGCTTGTCTTTGTTAGGACAAACATGTAACTCTCATGAAACCTGGCCCCATGTGGGTCAGCCTTGGAGCTGTAATGTGTTCAAGAAGTACAGTTCAATAGCCAAAAGTAATTTAAAAGGAATTCCATTCTTCATTGTATTTCTAGGAAACCATAATGAGGATCCCAATTTATGGTCCTCAATAACACTTACTAAATCTCCATGCTTCTCCTGTCCCCTCCCACACCAGCAATTGGGCTAACAATTAGACTTCTCTGTTGTATTGGGGTAGGGCAAGTTCATTTGAACACCGTAGTCTTACACACTTTTTGGCACATAAATTAGCACAGAGATTGTTTAAAAGATGTGACCACAATATTCAAGGTGTTGAAAAATAAAGGTGTGCAACTACTCAGGGGTGGCCGAATTTAAAATACCCCAGTCCATTTCCTCATCTTACCATCACCAATTTAACAACTTAGGAGACAGAGAAAGACACAAAGGTTAAGACCTCAAGCCCCATTCTTGTCTAAGACTATGAAACACACATTTAGGGAGAATCTGTGGTGAGAAGAAAATACATAAGACTAACTGATATGTCTTAAATGAGTCTAAAATTTTAGTCCCAAAACCCAGCTAAGAAATGTGTACTTTTAATGCCAAGTTACAGTCAAGAAACTGTTTCCATTTTCCAAATGAATGTTCCACCATTTCTTCAGCTAATATGTTCATATTCTTATGTGCTCTGTGGTAACAGAGAGACTGATTACTATTCACTATCCAAAATTTTATGGCTAGAACTTGAAGAAAACACAGTTTCTGCCAAAATAGCTTCCTGTCCAGGTGCTGAACCAATTAACTCTTAAGCAATCAGGCAGTAAAACCAGTGATGGTGATTTTTCTGAAGTGCTATATGTAAGGAGACAGCTTGGAAAAATAAAGATGAAAATTTGTTTTCATAACCATGAGTGTTTGAAATCCTGAGAGACCGTTAGAACACCTTGCTGAAATGTATGTGACATTGCAAATTCCCAAAGGGTCTGATAGTTAAAGGTCCACACAGGCAATGCTGACAATTTTTTCTTAAATGTAGAGAAAATTATTTTATTCTAATATGCAATTTGTCTGTCTATAGGGAGCCCAATGAATAAATTCACTTTTGAGAGAAAAATGATTTAAACATGAAGTTGGCTAGTAAGATACTTTACACAACTAACTGTATCAAAAAAAAAAAGAATTATAGCTAAGCTTCTTTTAAGAATAAAAAGTAAGAAACTTATAGTCAATGTATAGCATTTTTGTGTAAGTGAGATACAACATATAAAATGTAACATTGTACCATTTTAATAATTTCACAAATAATGACTTCATGTGGGTAATAAAAAAGAGCACATCACCATGAAACAACTGATTCCAGAATCACAATTGCCTCCTGTCGAGAAAAAAATGAAGCATCCAGGTCTAACAGTCTCGGGAAGCATCACAGAGGATTCTCTCTCTATCTCCACACACTCCAAGTTTGGTAGATAACTTACAGTAAGATATAGTTGCTACTCCCTTGGGAAACCAAGGGATTGAGTAAGAGTCTGGTTTCATTTCTTTTTTTTTTTTTTCTGTTATGATAAGTGGGTACTTTTGAATCCCCAGGTTAACACACTAATCTGGGAACTGGAAAGTCTATTTGTTTTGTCAGCTTTGCTGGTAATCAGCTTTATAGCCTAGAATAGCTACTTAACCGAGTGTGCATTGTGGCAGCTGTAATTAAAGTGTTTAAATGCACATATTCTTTCACAGAAGATTCTGAAAATAGGGTTTTGTTCATATGAAGAGTCTTTAACAATGCATGGAAATGCATATTACGAAAAAAACTGTGTATGAATTTCAAAAAACTTTTTGCACCAAAGTAAACTTATCGTTTAATTCCATTTTTCCACAAACTTCCTGAAAACCCCTCATTTACTATACTTGGTTCTAATTGGACAGAAAGTACAATGAAAATATAGATCTTGTAAACATCTAAAGTTCAGAGGAGAAGATTAAGATGAATGATTAAGTAAAAAGCAAAATATCTGGAAACATGGAAATTCTGTCATGCTCCAATCTTGCATTTCAGTGAGGATGAAAACAATGGGTAAAAGAGAAGCAATGATTGCAAATAGTATCTTTGATGGAGTAATGTGGGACAGCAGGCAGCAAGGCATCATGAGTGTGGAAAAACAGAAAAGATTAAGGAAAGAGGATTTCTTTGTGTGGGGGTGCCCACTAGGAAACTCTTTTTCACCAAACATTTAGCCAACATTTCTCAGGCCTGCTCTGTGTTGGTTTAGACCCAGGTTCTGCTTAGGGGTGGCTAAAAATACTGTGGGGAAAACAATGATGCAGGCAGATGCGTTGACCTAAAGTGTGTAAGCGATATTACAGAGATGACATAAATACCATGGAGCAAAGAGAAAAGCCTCATCCATCAACAGGGTTGGCAGAAGTCATGAGACTGAATAATACACAGTTCAAACTGTGATTTTTGTCAGGACAGAACCGCATGTTTCCAGCTCATCTTTATTTTCATGTTTCTTACATTTCTCCATAATGGAGAAACCTGCCCTAGATACTAAGTATGAGCTTCAACAGGTGTGGGTTTCAGGTACTGAAAACGAATGCTTGTACTCTACCTGAGACCTCTCTGGTGAGCCATCAAGTATTTAAGAAACCTTGTCTTTTCCTCAATTTATAGCTCTTCAGAAACTGACCACTAATTAATATTTTAATGAGTTAAACTGGAAACTATTGAGTGCACACATAAGAAAACTTTTTAGAGAGAGTGGAATAGCAGGGGGTACATATTGTAATGTGGTCAGGAGCCTAAAATAGAGTCAAACCTATGATTTTGCATGGGGAGAATATTGACTTCAAGTTCTTAGTTTATAGCTTCATATCTCATCCACTTTCCACAGAACACAGTAAGCACAGATGAAGTGCAAAGTACAAATTTGGAACATTTCTAACATGTATTGCTCCTATAAATGGTTTTCATGAATATAATACAGTTTTGTGCTTAAACTAATATTTATGTCTATATACATGAGGGATAAGCTGTCACACAAAGATTCTGAAATGATATTTTTTAATCCTTTGCTACTAACTTTTAAAACTTTAAGTGTAAATGTTACATGAGATTTTATTTTACATAATAAGTCATATAGGATGCTGCCTGTCATTGATGCTAACGTATAGTCCCACGCAATGTTTAGCATTAAAGCTGATGTTACAGCAGGTTCTAAAACAGATCAGAGCAGATCTGCAATAGTTACAGACTAGAGCCTGTTCTACAAACCTCAACCCAAAGAAGCTAAATATAATCAGGTTCTTTCAAAGAAGGACTCCAAATCCTGCTAGAACATGAGGCTCAATTTTGACAATGGACTCAGATCACATGACATTAAATATGATGCTAAACCATTAGCTTACTCACCAGCATCATATGTTCAGGGGGACAAACTCTTATTGCCACTGCAATTACTCAGATACATAACATTAAAAGGACAGAAACAGCAGAATCAAGGACTTCTAAGGTTTCTTTGCATTGTTAAGATAGATAGTAAAGGGGCCAGTGCTGTGGTGAAGCAGGGAAAGCTGCCGCCTGCAGTGCCAGCCTCCTATATGGGCGCTGGTTCAAGACCTGGCTGCCCCTCTTCTGATCCAGCTCTCTGCTACGGCCTGGGAAGGTAGTGGAAGATGGCCCAAATCCTTGGACCACTGCACCCACATGGGAGACCCACAAGAAGCTCCTGGATCCCGGCTTCAGATTTGTGCAGCTTAAGTCCTTGCAGCCATTTGGGGAATGAACCAGAGGATGAAAGACTCTCTCTCTCTCTCTCTCTCTCTCTCTCTCTCTCTCTGCCTCTGCCTCTGCCTCTCTGTAACTCTGCCTTTCAAATAAATATATATATATTTTAAAAAGATAGTAAAGACTGTCATATACTTTTGGAATAATTGAGAATAATTTTCTTTCTTCTCTACTTTATTTCACCAGTCTTATCAGTGTCCCTAACTCTTAGCTGTTTCTCACCCCCTCCTTCCCTGAATGGTTTAGTCTCAGTCTGATATAACTTCTGCATGGCAAGGTAAAGTGAGATTGAAGTAAAGTCAAGGGGATGATAAGGAGGGATGGAGGTGATGTTTGCTGTACAATAGAAATTGCTCTTCTGTGTAATTTTAGATGCTTAAGTTTTTATACACCATTTTAATTATTATAAGTCTTTCCTTCGTTTATTACCTATTTCAGTCACTGATACCTCAGCTTATATTATAAATTTTTGTAGGCAAGAATGATAGATATTTCACTTTTTGTGAACTAGGATGGACTTATCTTCAAGAGAATAACTAAGGTATATCCCACTCTCAGATTGAATTTCAAACTGGACTTTCACTAAGTCAGCAATATTCTGAACATGTTGGACATAAAGATGGGCTGTACCATTAACATTTATGAAATAAAAGGAAGTAGGTAAATAACTTAAGATCCAACAGAGAAAAGGAGATCAAAAGCAAATTTCCATCATCCATAAAAGCAAAAATGAGAAAAACTTTTTATTATTTGCCATGCATACACATACAACATTCTTGCTTGCACACAGAAATAAGCAGCTTCTCTTCTCAGCAGGGAGGAGAGAACATCCACTTTGCTTATGGCCGTGTCCAAATACCGATGGAGTCTATGGTCACAAAAGGCTTCCATAGTCTTGGCAGCCCATGGCAAAAGCCTCAGGTGATCACTGACATCATAAATAAGAGTGTGAATTGTTAAAGGAACAACAGAAGTCACTGTGTACTTACTATCCACGTAGGACCTCTGTCCCTAATGAGTTGTACTAAGAAAATCAATTGCAAATTTTGTTCCCAAACTGTGCTCTATAGGTTGTATGTATGCATGTGTGCAAACTGTTGAAATCTATGCTAAATGTGGAGTCGGTCCTCCGTATATAAAATCAAACAAAAAAATGAACCATAATGAAGAAAAAGATGGGACAGGGAGGTGGGATGGGAGTTGGGGGGGTATGGGGGAAAGAACCACTATATTCCTAAAGTTGTATCTATGAAAAAATGCATTCGTTAAGTAAAAACTTTTAAAAAACCATATATAAGACAACACTCATAGAAATCCAATCAGGTAAAAACATCTAAGTTAGAATGTAAGTCTTAATAAAATAATGGAAGAAACACAGGCAAAGAGAAAAAAAATGAAGCAGCTCCTATATGCTGGGAGGGAGGGGAAAGTTGTGTTGTAAAATGGCCTCTAAGCACCTGCTTGCCTAGCAATTCTCCCTTATCTCTGGTGTAGGAATCTGATAGAGCAATTCACTGTTTCAATACTATGCACTGGATAACTAAGATAATATTTTCTGATGAAATGGCATGTACTAAATGCTCAATAAATGTCAAATTCTCTCCCAACAATATTTGTTTCAAATCCTTTCTGTTTAATTTGATATTGCTGAATACTATCCAGAATGTTTGGAATGTTTATACCACTCCTTCATTCTCAATATAAAAAATAAGGACCTCTAAGTACAAAGATACACACTATAGATAGAATTTGTTTTCTTAAACATTTTAGTGCAAATAAATAAAGTAGCTGGGCAGTGTTACAGAGACGAATTCTGACTTGAATGTACTGGATGGACAAATGCTGATTTCTTGTCATTTTGCCAATGAAGAGAGAAAACAATCAAAACATAAAATTAAACTACTGAGGGAAAGCAGGACTCCTGGAATAGCAGAGGCAGGACCATCACACATCCATTCTGAAAAAAGCCCTATGCCTAGACCTAGGTTCCAGGCCACTGTTTGACCTCACAGCTCCCTAGGCTATCCCCACTGACAAGGTGTTATCTATCTGAAGTTACCCAGAGTTCACTTCAACAGGGAAAGATCTGCTTCAGGCAATGATGAAACTAATCAGCGTCAATTGTTTAACCTTCCTTGTGATCCAGAAAAACTCACCAGAAAGGGTAAATAAAAGTCTGGCAAAAAATATAACAAGATCTAGAGAACAGACTTCCACTGCCGGCTCTGAAAAGCTCTGATATATTCCTGGAGATCTAGAACACTGTGCACACGTGCAAGGCTGTGCTCGTGCCCTAAAATACCAAAGAGGGCACTAGTGACACAGACCTGTAAACTGCTTGGGAGCTGAAGGTGAGCCCCCAAGACGCACGCACACAGCCCTCCCTGCTACCAACCCCGTGTGCCAGCTCCTCGTCCAAAGTAGGAATCCTTAACTGGTCAAAGTGTCTAGGGGAATCTTTGACAAATGAGTTGCTGACCAATAAGCTGTACTGACCCAAGCTCAGCCCTAGGAAGTTTAAAATAATTTTTTTTATTTAACTTTTTAAAATTAATGAACAAAAAAGAAACCAAAAAAGCAAGCACTTAAGTAGCCACACATTGCATGCAATACAGATTCCACAGCATTTGTCCAGAAAATCACTAAACAAACAACATGAGGGTAAGGGGGAAAGGAGTGGTTGAATAACAGGGACTAAACACAGGCAGATAGAAGGAATAAGTTTTAGTGTTCCACAGCACAGTGAGGTAATTGTAATTCATAATAACCTATTTTATGAATAAATGGAAGATAGGAGCTTGAAGATGCCAAATATAAAGTGATGGTAAGGAAAGCAAATTGCTGATTATGCTGATTTGCTCCATACACATTGCATACATTTATTGAATAATGACACTGCATTCAATAAATATGTATAATTATTGCCAATCAAAATGCTTTAAATGTTTAAAGAAATGGAAATGCTAACTAATACGATTTGGTCATCACACATTTGAATCTCTGTATGTAATTATCAAACTGTATCCTAGAAATATGTACAACTAAAATAATAAAAAATAAAAAATAAATAGATATTCTTCCTAAAAACTGCAAAACAACAATAACAAATCTAGGAGAAGGAGCATTAAAAATCTGATTGAATAATTACCATATTATATTATCTAAAATGCTCAAATTTTTAGCAAAAAAAGTGAGACAAAGACATAAAAATAAACAGGGCTACACAGTGTGGGCTCAAAGTGTGGGTGACCGTTTGATAGAAATTGTCTCTGAGGGTGCCCAGATGCGGACTAACTAGACAAAAAGAGGTGGAAATTATAAAAATCTATACCTCAAATAGAAATTTTTGAGCGAAAATATATAGTAAGTAAAATGAAAATAAAATCACTAGAGGGGCTTGACAATAGATTTAAGTCATTAGAGCAAAGACTCTGTGAACACGGAGAAAGGTTAATAGAGATTATGCTATCTGAGGGACAGAGAGAAAAATGAATGAATGCAAATGAACAGAGCCTTGGAGACCTGTGAAACCCCATTAATATAACAATATATGCATAATACCAATAGAAACCCAAAATAGGGGAAAGATAGTAAAACTTTTTAATTTTAATTAAAACATTACAATGCACTTCTGATAAGTTCAACAAAATCCCAGTCGAATAAATTCAAAGAGATCCACTCCTAGACACATCCTATTAAAACTTTCAAAAGTGAAAAGCGAAAAACAAACTTTCCCCAGGGTCTCTTAGAGCAAACTATTCCCCATTGGCCAGAATTAGATGCACTGTATCAGAGTAGCACTATGATTGAGCTAGACCAGTTTTAGTTTATCCACCGGGGTTAGCAACAAATCGTTCTGCCTCAGAAGCTCATAAAGAAGCATGAATACCTGAATAGTCAGTGGCTCTGGGGTAGTTAGTAAATGGTACCAACCATGAGAAGGCTTATTGAATTATATTTTATTGTTTTCTTGGGTGACAGGGTTTACTTATATCTCTTTCTTGTCCTCTCTTATCCTCTTCTCTCACTCTGCTTCTTCTCGCCAAAGTTATCTAAGAATTTTAACAACATTTTTAACTACAAACTGGCTTGTGTTACACTATGAAGAATCTCCTTATATTTACAAATTAAGTAATATAGTGAATTTCACCATCTGTTCTCTGTGTCAGTAACGGAAGGATTCACACTGTGTGCTTCAACTAAGTTAAACTGACTGATCACTCTTCTTACACAAATTTTCACATCTCATTTCTGAGGCTACATCCAACTTTTAGTACCAATAGCACTGTTCATATCACAACTGAACCAAAAATACGTGTACAAAAATGGAAATTGAAGTTACTGGATTTGCCAGTTACCTAATTCAGCCCTTCACCCATTCAAATGTGACAGACCCTGGAGATACAATATTGAGCCAACAGGCCTAGCCCCTAGACTACTGTGTCCCTGCAAACAGAGAGACATGGGAAGAAGATATAAAACTAAATGACAGGGTAGACATTGTGGCACAGCAGTTAACCTCCACTTGGGATGTCTACATCCCATATTATAGTGACTGAGATCAAGTGCTCCCTCTGCTTCCAATCCACCTTCTTGCTAATGTACATAGGTGGCAGCAGATAATGGTCCAAGCACTTGGTATCCAGCTACCCACTTGGGAGACACACATGGAGCTCCTGGCTCCTGACTTGGCCTGGCCCAGCCCCAGCAATTGGGGGCACTTGGGAAGTAAACCAGTAGGTGGATGACACTCTATCTATCTATCTATCTATCTCACATGAATATGAGTGCCTTATATGTCTCTCCCTCTCTGTGTTACTCTGCCTTTCAAGTAAATAAACTTAAAAAGCTGAGTGATTTTGTGACTGTGTATGAATTTGGAGAACATCATTCTGAATCAAATAGGTCAAGTACAATAAGACAAATACTGCATAATCTTATTGATATGTGGAATTTTTAAAAGTTGAATTCAGAAATAAAAATAGTGACTTGACCTATGGTTACTAGAAGTCAAGAACAGTGGACAAAGGTGGAGACAACATATTTTCTGACTTCAAGATTACACTACAAAGCTATAGCAATCAAAAAAGTATAGTACTGATATAAAACCAGATATATAAGCCAATGGAACAGAACAGACAGCCTAGAAATAAACCCATGCATATAATATCAAATAATTTTTGGCACAAGTAATACACACTAGAGAGACAGACATTTATATGAGGGAGGCAGAAGACTAGCTAGGAATAAATGAGCTGTAAGATTTTTCACAATTTCTGCATAGCCCTGCACTATGACTCCACCCCATATCAATTCAGTATGCCCACTTTCCCATGATTCATCTGTGTCATCTGGAACTAGAAAGGAGGAGATGCCGTTATGGCCATATGGAAGTTAAACTCCACCTGAAGGCACCATGAAACTCCCAGAAAGTTTCACAAACACACTAAACCACCAAAACCCCATCCCATTTGTGTATTCATTTAGGGTACCATACCTTCCCCATAAAAGGGACTGTTACACATGGGAGCAGCCCTTTTTTGCATATTTGCCCTTTTGGATTCTTGCCTTTGCTGTTGGCCCTTCTCTCTGACCTCCTCCTATGCTCTCTCTTTTCATAGCAACTTTCTGGACCACTCATGGAAGGTATTTCTCCATGTGGGCAAATACGTGGGTGTATATTCATTCTCTCACTTTAAATAAATCCTGCTCTCACTTGTGCATTGCTTTGAATTCTTATGTCTTTGGGGGCAGGAACTTGGAATATAAGAATCAGGAAATATATTCTCGTAACAGATGATGGTCTCATGAAGAAGAGAACTTATCACACAGCATCTGATATCCCATCTCCCAGACTAACTCTGAACCATGAAGGACTTCACTTAAGAAAGAAGGAGAAAGCACAAGGCCCATGGAAGTCACCACTCATGCCAGAGGCCTCAGGTATTCAGTGCTGGAGAAACCTGGAACCTTCACAGATCCTGTGCCCAGTCTGGGGAGCTGCTAGATTATATATCACTGTATTGACCTGGAGAAAGAGCCCAGCTCATGTTACACCTTCTCCCACAGAGATTCTTGCTATGTGGAGCTGACTTGAGAGCTCATTCATCCATGGTTCTGAGGATTGCCCCAGCATCTCCAGAGAATCATCCTTGTGAGCCACCCAAGAGTCTCCCACCTGCCCTCCCATAGCCCTGAGATACATCCTGAGCAGTCTAGCCCATATAGGCACCTAGAAAATATTTGGGTGGTCTGTCCATCATCCTGCTGCCACAGAAGCAGCTAAGTGGCCCACATATGCATGCTCAGCCCCAGAAAACAATTGAGCAACTAGTCCTGAGCAGCTCAACCTACAGAGGCCCAGAGAAGCCAACACCAGCTTTCTCCGAGTGGCTCATTCCACTCTGGCCTCTGAGATTCAAGTAGGCAGCTCTGCCCTGGCACCTTTAGATCAGCCCATTCTCAGAGGTTTGGCCCACTGAATCCCTGAGAGGCAGACTCTCAACCTTAACTACTCACCCTCATCCCTAGGAAGTATCTGGGCAGACCTACCTAGCAAGATGGCCCCCAAAGGCCCCATGAAGTTACTTATGCAGCCCTCAGAATCTAACAGGCGCCCAAACCTGCTACTGGACATACTGGCCCTCACCCATCTGGGCCTACCCTTGCAAGACCTACAGAAAATTACAGGTGTCCAACACCTGCAATCAAAAACACTAAACACAGAGCTAATAGTAAATCTGCCCCACTTAAGAGAGCTGAGTGCCAAATGGTGTTGCAATCTCACAATCCCTGCAGCCTAGGCCATGAGGCACAAATAAACATCACCAGTGTTCACCATAGCTAAAGAAGCTACATTGACAGCACATTAAAGTGTCCTCCTGAAACCAAAGGCAATACAGCAAATCCAACCACAATCCTTGGACACATCACCTGCAGAAATTCTTTCACTACAAAAGCTACCTTATAAAATTAGTAGACACAATTGTCCCATCAGATACACAAAGGCCAGTGCAAAGACACAAGAAGCATGAACAAACAAGGTACCATGATACTTCCAAAGGAACTCAGTAACTCTCCAGCAATAGACCATAAAGGAAAAGAAATCAATGAATCCCCTGACCAATAACTGAAAAGAATAATATTAAGGAAATTCAATAAGACACAAGAGAATACAACAGGTAATTCAAAGATACTAAGAAGACAATTTGTGATATGAATAAGAAATTCAGCACAGAGATAGAGATCATAAAAAGGAATCAATTGGAAATTTTGATGCTATAAACTTAATAAATGAAATTAAAAATAGCTGAGAACCTCAACAGCAGAATTGAGCAAACAACAGAAAGAATTTGTGAGCTTAACCACAAGTCTTTTAAAATTACTAAAACAGACACTAGATTTTTTAAGATGTATGTATGTATGTATGTATTTATTCTAAAGGCAGAGTGACAGAGAGATGGAAAGAGAGGGAAACATAGATTTTTCCATCTGCTGATCCAAATGGCCACAACAGCCAGGGCTAGGCCAGGTTCAATGCAGGAGCCAGGAACTCCATCTGAGTCTCCCACATTGGGGACCAGAGCCGAAGTACTTGAGCAATCTTTTGCTGCCTTCATAGGCACATTAGCAGAAGCAGGATTAGAAGCAGAGTAGCCAGGATTCAAACCACTGCTCCAATAGGAGTGACGCAAGTGGCAGATTAACTCATTACACCACAATGCCAGCCTCCCAGGAAGATATTTTAAATGAATTTAATTTCTTAAATACACAAAGAGTGAGTACAGTTAACAATAATGTATGTTTTAAAATAGATGGAAGGGAGGATTTTTGATGTTCTCATGACAAAGAAATGATAAATGTTTGAGATTATATATGTGTTAATTTCTCTGATTTGATCACTGTACAACATGTACATTTATTGAAAAACCATATTATAGTCTGTAAATTAATTATGTCAATGAAAATATAATAAAACAAAAAAAGAATACACAATGGGGAAAGGACTATCTCTTCAATAAATGATGTTAGGAAAACTGAATATTCGCTTGCAAAAGAACAAATTTAGATCCGTACCTGACACCATACAAACATCAACTGAAACTTGTTTAAAGGTGTAAATCTAAGATCTGAAACTATAACTGAAATCTAAGACTTCCAGATAAAGACAGAGGGGGAAGCTCCTTGACATTGGTCTTGGCAAAGAGCTTTTGAATATGAAATCAAAAGCACAGACAATAAAAGTGAACATAGACAACTGATATGATATCAAACTAAAAAGCAAAGGAAACAACAAAATGAAAAGGCAACCCATGAAATGGGAGAAAATATTTACAAATCATATATCTGATAAGTTAACATCCAAATTATAGAAGGACCTTCTATAATTCAATGTAAAAGCACATTTATAAAATGGGTAAAGAATAGACATTTCTCCAATGAAGACATACAAATGGCCAATATGATTATGAAAAGGTGTTCAACATCACTAATCATCAGGAAAATGCAAATCAAAACCACAATGAAACATTACCCCCACACCTTTCAAGATGGCTAATATCAAAAAGACAAGAGACAACAAACATCTAGTATGCAGAGAAAAGGAAACCCCTTGGTTTGAATTTCTTGCCTCCAGAACTATGAAAGAATAATTTTCTGTTATTGAAACCACTAAATTTATGCTAATTTGTCACAGTCACATTAGAAAACTAATAGTCCCTTCTTTTCCTCAGGGGATCTTTTAGAAGACCCAGAGTGGATGCCTGAAATTATGTGTATCAGTCATTCTTTGGATACTGTAACAAATATCTGAGTGTAGATCCTTAGGAATGAAGGAAGGAAGGCAAGCTCAAGGTTTGGAGATTCAAAGTCCAAGATCAAGTGGCCCCATGGATCTGATGTCTGAAAAGTGCTGAGGGCAGCAGAACACGTTTGGAGGAAAGATCATCTGGCAAGCTGGGAAGCACAGAGATAAGGAGAATCTTTGTTTTACGTCTATGTGCTCTCTCTTTATGAATCGACCTTTTCAATCTTGAGAACTCCATCCTAACAATCGAATCCAATCCATTCACTCCCCAAAGGCCCCTTCAAACACCACAATTGGACCAAGCCTCCATCTTCTTTAGTGACATTAATTTGTTACTTTGGAGTTTAAATGTCTGGCATGAGTTGGGGAGCCGACACAGCTCACCACAGTTAGTACGTGACCCAGTATTACTATGTTTTTCCCTATGTTCACATACATATGATAAAGTCTAATTTATAAATTAGGCATGGTAGGAGATTAAAAATAGTAACAAATAATAAAACAGAACAATTATAACAACTCTGTGTAATAAAAATTGTGTGAATTTATTCTCTCACAAAATATTTTATCATACTATAGATCTTAGCAGCCTCAGCATGTGATTTTTTTCCCTTTCCTTATTAAGTCAAAAACTTTCACCTTTTCATGTAAAGAAGGTACTATATGGCTTCTCTTTGGCATATCTAAGATGGCATATATGCTACTCTTATACTTTGTAGCCATTTTTAAGCAACATGGGGTTACTTGAACATGAGCGTTATGATACTACAACAGCCTATCTGAAAACCAAGATGTCCCTTAAGTGACTAATGGACAGATAGCATATACAGTACAGACACATTGGACAAGGAATAATTCACATCTTGACCAGGTAGGAGTGAGGCAACCTGAGACTTACATCCTACTACTGGACATGACATGCTATTTAAAAGTTATCAATTGTTTATTTCTGAAATTTTCCATTTAATTTTATAGTTGACTACAAGCTACCAAACCTTGGGAAAGTAAAACTGTGGATAAGAAACAGCTACTGTTCCTACTTTGGTAGATGGAGGTCCCTTCACCACACCTGTTCTGAGACGATATAAACCCACTCCACCTCATAGGCTTCATTTCTCTGAACTTGTATTTGTTAACCACAGAAAGTTAAGAGGCAAGGCAGAATACTTGATTACTCTAAGGATGAAGGAGTAGGCTAGGAGACAGACTTATTTTCTGTCATTTTTTCAAAATCTGCCAACATCACAGATGATGTTGCCATTGGTGCTCAGCAGCCTCATTATTCTAGGAGATAAAAATGAATGAGTTTGGGTGGAGGCATGGGGTAGAAACAGATATGACTAAGGAATCACCCATCTGACACCTTCAGAGTGATGTATTCAAGTATCATCTTGATATCACATCCAGATAGCTGAGAAGTCTCATCTTCCTCCTCCCAGTGTGTGCTCAGAGAACCATACGTTTTCCATTAAATGCCAAGGTCACCCATGAGTGCTTTGGCAGAGCTTTGTGGAGAAGTTGTACAGCACCTGCCTACATATGTTTGGCCCAGTGCCCTCTCCTTGCTTCCTCTCTGATCAGAAGCACATTTATCTGCAACTTTTTTAAAGTCAGAAAAATAAAGAATCTTTCCTAGACTGTTTCAATTTTTAAAAACCAATTCCAGACCCTACACAATATCTTGGTTGAATTTCAGTTATGACATCCTATTGAATTTATTTAGTGCAGATGAACACAAAGGAAATTCTCCCTAGATAGCTATTCATATCAGTTGTTCCAGACTGAGCTGTTTTCTAATATTTCTCTTTTTTCTAAGTGAACAAGAAAAATCAGAGAAAGAAAACACCTTGATTTTGATGCAATCTTTTGTTCTCCTTTTATTCTTTTTCTTGCAAGTCCCTTTCTTTGCTATTCTTCCCTCTCCTTTCCCAGGTTTAGCCCTTCCACAAAATCTGGTTTGTCTCCCTCCCTGATTTACTTAATCCTTTCCTGTTCCACCTTCCCCAACCACAATAAACAGCATGTAATCATCCAAGGCAAATCATGAATTAAGAGAATTTCTTCACCGGCGCCATGGCTTAACAGGCTAATCCTCCGCCTTGCGGCGCTGGCACACTGGGTTCTAGTCCCGGTTGGGGCTCTGGATTCTATCCCGGTTGCCCCTCTTCCAGGCCAGCTCTCTGCTGTGGCCCGGGAAGGCAGTGGAGGATGGCCCAAGTGCTTGGGCCCTGCACCCCATGGGAGACCAGGAGAAGCACCTGGCTCCTGGCTTCGGATCAGCGAGATGCGCCGACCGCAGCGGCCATTGGAGGGTGAACCAATAGCAAAAAGGAAGGCCTTTCTCTCCTCTCTCTCTCACTATCCACTCTGCCTGTCAAAAAAAAGAAAATAAAAAAAGAGAATTTCTTCTTCAGCACATCGTGTTCTTTTGGTCTCACCCCCCCCCCCCACTTTACCACTGTTGGGTACCCAATGAGGTGTGGTAGAGTCTGATAAATATCTGAATCCTGGTCTGCCACTAAGCATATTACCTCAAACACATTATCTAATCTTTCTATCCCTTGGTCTGTACAAAAGGCTTGCTCTTTCTGTTTGTGAAGTTAAAAAGATAATACTGACTTCATGTGAGTCATTACAATGGTTAAATGCTCAAGAAGGACCCAAAACTGTGGATGCTACATAAACACTACCTCTTTCCTTTGTTTTAGCCCTCCTGTATTCTGCTTTTTCCATGCTTTCACCTTAGGTAATTATTGCACAATTTTAAGTTGAGATGGAACTTCGTTCAAGGGTACTTGTTTTGCGGAAATATAGGTAAGGGATATAGACAACAATCAAGTAGAAAGATGACCATATTTCTGCTAAACTAGGGTCCTTTTGCTTTTTACTTGTTGAGCTCTAATTTAGTTGAGCATTATGCCCTTGACAATAAAGCAAATTAAAAATATGTTATTTCAAAAACAAAAGAAGGAAAGGAGAGGAAGGAAGAAAGGAGGTGGGAAAGAGGATGGAAGCAGAGAGGGAGGGAATAACATTATATTCCAATAATAGTACCTATGAGCTATACTGAATCTGCTAGAAACTAACAGAGAGAGAGAGAGAGAGAGAGACAGAGAGAGAGAGAGAGAGAAAGAGAGAGATAAAGTGTCCCGGGCTTCCTTAAAAGATGATCAATCCCATCTTCACCAAGGTAATTGAAAAAAAAAAGTACTGTTTTGTTTCAGGCTTATTTCTAATCAACAAACAGAAGTCTTTGATACCTGATCAAGGCATTTCAACCTTGGTGGCAAGGGATAGCTGGAAAGGAGGAAGACAGGCCAGAAAAAGGCACCTCCTCCTCCCGGAGAAAACGCTGACTCGCTAGCACCATGCCTTCACAACCCTGCCTGCTTCCTCCCTGTTCAATTGCCTTCTAGTGAAAGAGAGAAAAGATACAAAGAAGCGAAGATGAGCACACAGAGGGTCAGCTATCCCAGTGTCCCTTAGCTACTCTGACCTTGTCCCATGTAACTCATCCTTAGGACTCAGGACTTAGAGATATCCTCTCTGAGACTTCATTAAAGCAAATCCTAACCTAGGCTCTAATAAAGAAAGGTTGAAAATACTCATCCCTCTCCTTGTCATGTTCAGGCCTATTGGAAAAAGGAAGGCCTTTACATGTGATTGGCTCAATAGTTAACAAACTGTCACATTGCTTCAGAGAGACTAAACTGTGTAATCCAAATGATGTTATCTCAGGCCTTCCTAACCCCCAGAAACCTACATGCACTCCACCTGAGTCCTCAGTGCCATGGACTGTGACAATCAAATCTCTTGTGTGGTTTCTGAAAGTTTCTTTGTGCTTGCTTCTATGAAGTCCTTTCCAACTCTGCGTTCAGCATTAAACAAATTGCTTCAGTTTCACTCCACATTAACCCATTCAGAAACTCAGCTCTTCTGTACTTAATAGAAAAAAAATCCATCCTCGCTAATTTGTATGTGAGTTTAGCAATACCCTAAAGATGTGCACAATCAAGGAGTGTGTTTTACCACCACTGTGCAGCATCCCACTGTCCAAGAGCCTATTGCTCTCCTACATCCACAGCTGCTCAGTGGTCTACAAATTGCTCTTCCTGCCTGACAGAGTAGCCTCAATCCCTTCTTTGAAATCTTGCTATCAGCCAGTAGCAGGGTCCCAAAAGCTTGTCTGTCTAAAAAGTGGCTGGCAACAGTTGCTAGAGAGAAAATGTTCTCTAAATATTCAAATTTAGCACAATGCAGCAGAGGAAATTTTGTGTATGGAAGAGAAAAAAATCAGGAGCTTTAGTAGCTAGAGTTGAAGGCAATGGGTCTGCCACAAACGCAAGCCTGGAGTAGGATTATGATTAATGGAGAAAAGGCAGCCAAGGAGGGAGAGAGAAGCAGAGTGAGGAAAAGAATGGTAGAAAGGAAGGCATTGAACCACTGGCTGTTAAAAGTTCGAAGAATTCAAACAAGACATTTACCATCCTTCTCGTCTCATTTCCTTTTCTGCAAAATGTTAAACTCAAGATGCGCTGAGTCTTCATTCTCACACCTTTAATAAAGATACTGAGGATTGAGAATGAAGCCACTTCCTCCAAGACAGACATACATAAAATAATATCACTGGTATTTTTAAGGAAGATCAATATATTAAAAATTTCTTTAATAAATTTTATTTTCTTATTTTCATTTTATTTAAAAGACAGAGAGAGAGAGACAGAGGGGCTGGCACTGTAGTGTAGAAGGCTAAGCCTCTGCCTACGGCACCTCCATCCCATGTGGGTACCAGTTTGTGTCCCAGCTGCTCCTCTTCCAATCCAGCTCTCTGCTTATGGCCTGGTAAAGCAATAGAAGATGGTCCAATTGCTTGGACACTTGCACCAATGTGGGAGACCTGGAAGAAACTCCTGGCCCCTGGCTTTGGATTGGTGTAGCTCCAACCCTTACAGCTATTTGGGAACTGAACCAGTGGATGGAAGACCTTTCTCTCTGTCTCTCCCTCTCTCTCTCTCTGTAACTTTACCTCTCAAATAAATAAATAAAATCTTTTTAGAAGACTGAGAAAGACAGAGGGAGACAGAGACAGAGAAAGAAAGAGATTTCCCACCTACTGGTTTACTCCCCAAATGACTGCAACAGCCAGGGCAGGACCAGGCTGAAGCCAAGAGTCAGAAACTCAATATGGATCTCCCATGTGAGTAGCAGGGACCCAAGTATTTGAGCCATCAACTTCTCCCTTTCAGAGTGCACATTAGTAGAAAACAGAATTGGTAATGGAGCCAGAACTCAAACCCAGACACTCCAATAGATTAAGTGGGCATATTAGCTGCTGTAGTAAACACCCAAGACCAACATTTTTAATACTTTTGAGCATTAATCCATCAGTCTTGATAAATGTACCAAACATATGCCATAGAGTGAGTATTTGGTGCAGACTGACTCATCTGGTCAAGCTGGCTTCATATATTAGGGAAAGGAAGAAATTTCTCCAGACAGAGGAAGACAAGTCCTGACTGTAAGTCCATGAATAGCTTTGTTTACAATAAGAACCTCCCAGTGTGCTCACATGGTCTGCTAGGGAGAGAACATACACATTTATATTGGGGTGGATGTGGTCCCAGTTCAGGTTGTTAATTTTGACACTGCTTTCCTTTGCCACTTTTCTTTTCTAATAAAGCTCTTTTGCTCTTTCTACCATAGTAACCGGAAGCCAGTGAATGTAAGGGAAACAGGCCGGGGTGTGTGAATGGTGCATGAACACACATCACAATTTCATTATCACCTCTGTGAGTCTGACTTCTGTTAATCACTTATAAAATGTTAAAAGAATCAAATCAGTATATGTTTCCTCCCTTTTTGGATTAAAAGTCTATTTGAAGTAAGCAGAAATCAAAGAATAACATCAAAAACAAATTAGAATTTGCAAAAAGCAAATGTGAAAGAGAACACAAAATTTCATGACAATGTGGAATCTAAAGAAGACAGAATGCATCAGTCCTGGATGGCTTCAAGTCCCTGTTTCCTTGGAAAGTGAAATCTTCACAAGTTTTAAGATGATAAAACAGGCTGGGCAAAGATCTTCCTCCATGTGTCTTTAGATAAAACGAAAACCAAGGAACCTGTGATGTAACTGGGAACATAGCACAGGTAATCTAAGGCCTCCTTCCAAGCTATTGATGTAACTTCTCTGTCATTACAGAGGAAAAAGAAGGAGAAAGGGAGACACAGACAGAAAAAGAGGGAAGGCTGAAGAAAGGAGAAAATTTGAAAAGTGAATCTTTGGCTTCCTACCATGAGGCCTTACAAAAACACTTTATTGAGATACCACTGACATACAAAAAGTTGTATATATTTAATGCATGCAACTTGATGAATTTGAAGGCAAATAAATACACACTTGTGAAATTCATCAGAGAGAAAAATAAAAGAAAAAAGAAACCAAATCAGTGCCGTGTACATATCAGTTATCTTTAAAAGTTTCCTCCCACTTTCTTTATGATAAGAACATTTAACATTATATCTACTCTCTTGGCAAATCTTTAAGTATACAATACAGCATAAAGACACAACATTGTACAGTAGATCTCTAGTGTCTGTTCATCTTCCTTAACTGAAATGTTGTACTCTTCAACCAACACCTCCCCAGTGAGGCTTTTTATAATGAATTTTCAAAGTGTATCACTTGTGAACACTTAAATAAGCACTACATTAATAAGAAGAAAATGGGGAAAGAATATTTCAAGAGTGATTATAGGTCGGCGCCATGGCTCAACAGGCTAATCCTCCACCTTGCGGTGCCGGCACACCGGGTTCTAGTCCCGGTCGGGGCGCCGGATTCTATCCCGGTTGCCCCTCTTCCAGGCCAGCTCTCTGCTATGGCCCGGGAATGCAGTGGAGGATGGCCCAAGTCCTTGGGCCCTACACCCGCATGGGAGACCAAGAGAAGCACCTGGCTCCTGCCTTCGGATCAGCGTGGTGCGCCGGCCACGGCGACCATTGGAGGGTGAACCAATGGCAAAAGGAAGACCTTTCTCTCTATCTCTCTCTCTCACTATCCACTCTGCCTGTCAAAAAAAAAAAAAAAAAAAGAGTGATTATACCTCATTTTTTTTACACATCTCTACAGCATGCACACACATCATGAAAGAACATTATCTGATATTGGCTTTTGAAACAAAACATACGGGCAGGTGTTTGGTGCAGTGGTTGCTGCATGGGATGCCCAAATCCCATATCAGAGTACCTGGTTTGAATCTCGGCTATGACACTTCTGATCCAGTTTCTGACTAATGCATACCCCTGGGAGGCAGCAGGTAATATGTTAAGTTCTTGTGCCCCTGCCACACATACTTAGGAGAACCACTTGGAATTCTGGGTCCCTTGCTTTGGCATGGCCCAGCCTTAGCTGTTACAGACATTGCTCCCCTTCCAGTCCAGCTCTCTGCTGTGGCCCCGGAGGTCAGTGGAGGATGGCCCAATTGCTTGGGCCCTGCACCTGCCTGGGAGACCAGGAGAAGCATCTGGCTCCTGGCTTTGGCTTGGTGAAGCTCCAGCCATAGCAGCCATTTGGAGGGTGAACCAACAGAAGGAAGACCTTTATCTCTCTCTCTCTCTCTCTCACTGTCTAACTCTATCTGTCAAATAAAAAAAAAAAATAGTAAGACCAGTGCTTGGAATTTTGCCCCAAAAAAGGGAATCAAGTAAAATACTTTCTCCATCAGCAAAATGCAAGCAATGTCTGAGAAGACTCAGAAAAGTCAGGAATACCACCTCCAGAAGGCTCCTCTAGCAGCCTCATCCAAAGTAGCCTGGCTAGAAAAAACACACTCTAGGTCCTTTCAGCTGTAACCATGATTGCAGCAATGAAGTTGGAGCATGCAGAGGAAGCAAATGTAAGGGAACATATAACTTGATGCCAGATTCCAGGCAGAGGTTGCCAAGAACAAACACATTGAAATTACCAGAAAATTCCATGCTGCTAGAGACTTGAGTTGTTTGATGGCAATGAACAACCTGCTCACTTTTCAAGGGCACGGTTATCAAAGCCAGAGCAACACGTGACCATCAATAATGTGTTTCCCTCATGTCAGTCATGATGGCAGCTCTGGCTTTTGCAAGCCAATTGTACTTGGTCCTAATAATGAGGGATTTCTGAGTATCTTCAGAGCAGAGGCCAGCACAATTTCTGTAAAGTGTTATGCCATACCATCTATGTCATAACTATTCAACTCTGCTGAACTCTGCCAAAATCAGTCACATACCATATATGAGGGTACATCAATAACTTCATTGAAAATTTAAATTAAAAGGTAAGTTTATTTTGGTGTAAAAATTTTCTGGAAACCCAGACATAGCTTTTTCATAACACATTTTCCATGAACTCTTTGAAGCACCTTCCTGTATTACTGAACATTGCTGGGTTTTGATAAACATTTATTTGTAAGTATAGACAGCTGGGGAGGTTTGGCTCACATGCTGTCATTTGCCAAACCTGCTTTAGGCAATCAGCTTGTAGCTCCAGTAAACCCCTAGGTTGTCTGACCCACAGGTCACAAGGGTGTGAGGACTTCAGAATCAGTGTTGTACTCATGTACTCCCTCATATTAACTCACAACATAGCACTCTGGTGTTCAAGGTAGCTACAAATTCTCTGAAATGCTTCCTTTTGATATAATCTGTAGCTTCTCTTAAATTCGGGCAGCTTTTGTTTGACCTACCTGGTGCTGGTTTCCAGGCCCAGGCTCTAACAGATTGTCAGTTTCTACTTCATGTTTTTTGGAATACGTACTATTGGAGTTCAATTGCCATACTTTATGTAAGTCTAAGTAGCTTCACAGAGAGACCCACATGAAGAGGAATCGACATTGCTGGCCAACAATCCTAGCTGAAGTTCCCACCATGGCACCTAAAACACTTCCCATAAGATTTCCCACATCTCTGTATCTGATGTTCAAATATAGAGGATCTATTGGAATCTTCCATGGTCTTGGGCAATAACAAAGCCACTAAATCAAAGGGCCTGAGTCCCTGCACCCCCATTTACTCTGCCAGCCTCCAATGCCATCAATTTGTGTTGGACTGTGTTATGAGTGAGAAACTTTATTAAACCACTGGAATATTAGAGGTTGTTACATATCCCCAAACTTGGCATACCCTAAAAAAGACGGAAACAAAGGTAAGTGCTATAGCAGAATAGCAGAGTTCAAGAAAAGGAAAGAATTCATATTTCAAGGTAGGGCTTCAGGATTGACTCACACTCGGAATCCCAGCCTCTGTGTTCTAACAGGTAAATGGCAAGCACAGGTTATTTATACAGTGGAAACTGCTCAACAGTTGAGCTTCTATGGAGCTAACCAGATGCAGTTAAAAAAGTGAAAGTCATTCCAGAACTGGTCTTAAGGAAAGAAAATAGATAGGGAGTCAACTCTGAGCTGTGAGAGCTGTTGAAAGTTTCTTCCACCTCCCATCCACACAATGCATGAAACTGGTAATTGCTTACTTTGTTAAAGCAATTTAATGTCCCAGAATAAATAGAAAAAAACATCTGAGATGACTTACACTTTAGACCTGGGATGAGAAACTATGTTCCCTGAATCAAAGCCAACTTGCCTGCACTTTTTGTGTAGCCAGTGAGCTAAGAATGTTTGTCACAGCCATAAATGGTTGAAAAAATTCAAAAGAAAAACAGTATTCTGTGGCAAGAAAAAATTGTATAAAAATCATGCTTCTTGTCCCTAGCTTATTTTAAATTTTATCTCTGAACATGTGTTTACATTTCATCTAAGGCTACATTCTCAATACAACAGAGTCCAGTGGTTCAAACAGAGATTGTGCAGTCCAAAAAGTCTAAAATATTTATTACCAAGGTCTTTGCAGAAGATCTTTATTGAACCTCAGCTAGATCATTGTGATCTGTCAACCCTTTATACTGAATTGACTTAGATTGGCCTCCTCTCAGAACAAGCTCAGTAGAGTTCATTGGTTTATCAGTGTCCTAAGGACATGGCCAGGGGCGCAGAAGAGTTTCCATAGTTCAGGAACAGGATAGCTGCCCAGGTGGTGAGTGACAGCAGAGTCTCCGTCATCAGGCGCCTGGAAAAGGATGTCTGACCCATGGAAGCAGCCAGTGTACAAAAAGGAAAGGAACAAACCAGAAAAATGTTAAATGTTCCATGGTGGGCATTTGGAACAGTAGTTAAGTCAACATTTGGGAGGCCCACATCCCATGTGCAAGTGCCCAGGTTTGAGTCCTGGTCACACTTCCAATCCAGCTTCCAGCTAGTGCATATTCCGGGAGGTAGCAGGTGATGGTTCAAGTAATTGAATAACTGCCAGCCATATGGGAGACCCAGATTGAGTTCTGGGCCCCTGGCTTCAGCCTAACCCAGTCCCAGACGTAATTTAAAATATTTAATGTTGCTTGAGTTAGTCCCAGCTTCCCAAATTTGTAAACACATCCAATGCTTTTAATGTTTTGTTAAAGTGAAATAAACTGATAGCGTCATATGTAAAGATTTAAAAAAAAAAAATGGAGGAGAGGATTTAAAAAGAAATCGAAGGGCTGGTGCTGTGGCATGGTGGGTAAAGCTGCCACCTGGAGTGTTGGCATCCCATATGGATGCCAGTTCAAGTCCTGGATGCTCCACTTCCAATCCAGCTCTCTGCTGATGTGTCTGGGAAAACAGTGGAAGACAGCCCAAGTCCTTGGGCCCCTGCACCCCCATGGAATATCTGGAGGAAGCTGCTGGCTTCTGGTTTCTGGCTTCAGATCAGATCAACTCTGGCCGTTGCAGCCATTTAGGAAGTGAACCAGTGGATGGAAGACTTCTTTCTCTCTCTCTCTCTCTCTCTCTCTCTCTCTCTCTCTCTCTCTGCCTCTGTGTAACTCTGTATTTCAAATAAATAAATATATCTTCAAAAATAAAAACCCTAAAAACAATAAATTGGAAGCCCATGTGTGGCACAATGAGTAAAGCCACAGCTTGGGATGACCATATCCCATATTAGAGTGCTAGTTTGAGTCCTTGATGCTCTCCTTCAAATCCAGCTCCTGCTATTATGCCTGGGAAGGCAACAGTAGATGGCCCAAGTACTTGAGTTCCTGTCACCCACATGTGAGACCCAAATGGGGCTGTTGCCTCATAGCTTCAGTCTGTCCCAGGCCCATCTATAGTGACTATTTGTGGAGTGAACCAGGGGATAGAGTCCCCCCCTCAGTGTGTGTGTGTGTGTGTGTGTGTGTGAGAGAGAGAGAGAGAGAGAGAGAGGGCATGGGGGGGGGGTCACTCTGCCTTTCAAATAAGTAAATGAATAAATCTTTTCAAAAATAATAATGAGGCAATACTTCAAATCCTGAATAGTGTTCATTTTTTTAAGAAACTGGGGTGGGGGGAACAGTGCTGTGGCATAGAAGGTTAAGCCCCTGCTTGCAATGCTAGCATCCTATATAGGCACCGCTGTTCCATTTCTGATCCAGCTCCCTACTAATGTGCCTGGGAAAGCAGCAAAAGATGGCACAAGTAACTTGGGCCATGCAGTCATGCAGGAGACCCAGAAGAAGCTCCTGGCTCCTGGCTTCAGACTGGCCCAGATCCAGCTGTTGAGGCCATTTAGAGAATGAACCAACTGATGGAAGATTCTCTCTCTCTCTCTCTCTCTCTCTCTCTCTCTCCAGCTCTATCTCTGTTTTTCCAATAAATAAGTAAATCTTTTTAAAATGAAAGAAAGAAACTGAACTGGTAGAAAGACCTCATTCTAACACAGGATGTTTTCCAGTTTTGTAAAAGTTATTAATTCAACTTCATAGGAATACAGCCTCAGCCAACTGTTCCCAGAGCTGCTTTCTCACTGCTGGGATCCTTGCTCATGCCTGTGGGTCCAGTCAACCTCCCTTTGTACCCGCTGCTCCATCAGGAGTCGGGGTCTCATCTCTAGTCTCTGGGGAGTGGGAACAACAGAGGAACTTCACAGAAACTTCAAAGGATCCCTCACTCATTCCAACCCTGGAGCTGCATCCCCTAACACTTCCTTGCTTTTGGCTTTAGCAGGGCCCAGGAGGGCCAGTAAGGGATTAGGAGGAAAAGAAGTCTTTGTTCATATGCCTGCCTCCGACTCGACGTCAGCCCAAAGGTGTAGCCTGGACAGTTGGCACCAGTTGGCACTTGGACTCAGGTACATTAAATTCTAGGAGATTTGTTCTCAGTGATCTCTGTTTTCAAACAGTTGGAAAAGGCTTCAAAGTAACATTACAAATCATGAACTTTTTCTTTAAAAAAAAATCATACAGATTTGGCATCTCTGAAGTTTTCAACTGCAAACAAAGACAAAGGGAAACTCTATTTAAAAATCTCTCCTCTGTTACCTGCTTCCATACGTGTCTCCATGCTCTTACGTGGACTCCTGCGTCTCACCCCTCTTATCTCACCAACTCCTTCTTTACTTTAACATTTCCTTACCAACAACCATTCCTCCAAATCGCACAGTAACAACGCGCTGCTAAGGTGTCCTGAGAAGATCAAAAAAGCACGCTTTCATCAAAAAATTTAAAAATAAGAATAATCTTTAAGGCTAGCACATCTTTCTTAGTAACTGTGACTCACCTTAAATATATAAGTAAATTGGATGCATCAAGAAAACCTGTGACTATACCTTTACCAAAGAAAATAATAGGTTCCCAATTTACTGCTGATTATTACTCTATATATGCTTTTTCTTTTTAAAAAAAAAGAATTATTTACTTATTTTTTGAAAGGTATAATGACAGAAAGAGAGAGAGAGAGAGAGAGAGAGAGAGAGAGAAAGGGAAAGAGAGAGAGAGAAAGAGAAATCTTTCATATGCTGGTTTCCTCCTCCAAATGACCACAACAGCCAGATCTGGGCCAAGCTGCAACCAGGAGCAGGAATTTCATCCTGGTCTCCCATGTGGATGATAGGGTTCCAAGCACTTAGGCCATCTTCCACTGCCTTCCCAGGCACATTAGCAGAAGACTGGATCCAAAGCAGAGTACCCAGGGCTTGAAACGGCACCCTGATATGGGACGCCAGTGTTGCAAGTAGAGGTTTAACCCACTGCCCCATAACATTGGCCCTAATACTAGCTTTTCTTAAGAATACTTCCATAACTTCAAATTTAGTAAAAAAGCAGTTCCACCTTATAGGGACATAGGTAATCACCTTAGACTGTAGCCTGATACAAATGTAAGAGACTAACTAGATTGCTGAGTCAACTCATCATTGCAACTTTCCAACTTCATTCACGAAATAGGGTTTGCATAAACTCTATCTTATCAATGGGTATATCCAGTTAGCCTAAAAGAAATGGGAATATGGTCTGTTAAAGGGTTAGGCAGAACTGTAGTTTGGATACTTTTAGTGTAAAATTACCTCACTCTCTATGTCAGATTTTAATATTATACACCATGTAAAATTCATGCCCAATTTTATTTCATGTATCACTAACACATAGTAAACAGACTAAACTGTGCAATAATTCAAAGCATCAGACAAAAGTTAACTGGGCCCTAACCAGCCAAATGTGGTTTATTCCAGCTAATCGTCTAGTGTATGACTATCTCCTGGGGCCTTAGTAAATACAGAGTTGTCTCTGTCTCCTTGGTTTTCAAAATTGGTTGCACAAAAATTGTCTGAGGAAAATTGTGGGCAGGCCTGAACAATTAAATCAAATATCTGAAGATGGGTATTGACATGTTCCCTTTTTTAATCTCTTTGGAACATTCTAGCATGTGCCAGAGTGGAGAGCCACTGTGTTGCTTCCAGAGTACTCCAACATCCCAAATCTCCAAGAGCAATACTAAGATTGCTAACAGGGTAGTTGGAGGCAGCAACCCCAACCACTGTGGAAACTGTTTCTGGATTCTCCCCTGATGCAACAACCAGCCTTTCCAGGGAAGACACCAGAGTTAACACC
Source organism: Lepus europaeus (assembly GCF_033115175.1). Lineage (NCBI taxonomy): Eukaryota > Metazoa > Chordata > Mammalia > Lagomorpha > Leporidae > Lepus > Lepus europaeus. The sequence goes on from NC_084829.1 coordinate 82,510,451, forward strand.
CACTTCCACTTCCAACCTATAAACAAGATTCTTCCCAGCTCCAGCAAGTTCTGTAAGTTCTGCTAAGAAGACCATTACCCAAACAAGAAAAGAGAGTGCATGATATAGAATTGAGCACCACCAAAGTTTAATTATTCTGACTGCACAATTTTAAGGCATGCCTTTATGCTTATACAGTGCCTAGGCCAAGGGATATTCAAAGGGATACTTAGGGTGTTGGTTTTCTTCCAGGAACTATGAAATTTGATGGTTTTTGTTTTCTTTAAAATAGGTCTAAACGTTCTCATAAGTAAGTGTGGAAGTCCCATTTCTAATGTTTTCCTTTCTACAGTTGAATTCATGAAAAAGCAGACAATCCAAAATTATAGTCCTTGAACATACAATATTTTCAGTCTTTTAGACATGTTGAAGATCTGTTAACCACCAACAGATGTGCTATATAGTGGTTTTCTTGAAATTGAAGCTATTTATCCCAAAAGCACTTCTAGCTGCTTCAAGGTGTCTCGATCCCAAAGCATAGTTAATTTAGTGCTTGTTCCACTGTGACTAATTAAAATATGCTTTAGGTGGTTTGACATATTTTCCCATGCAACTTGCCCCCTGAGCTGGTCTAGCTCTTTCCTTCCTTCCTTTAATTTCTATGACTCACCCAGTGATTATGCTATTTAGAAACCATGGTGCAGAGAATAACCACTGGACAACTTCAGTTGAAATGTAATATTAATTCTTAATTTATTCTTCCTAGGAAAGTCATGCTCAAGCACTCTTTTATTCCTTTTTCCTCAGAGAGCTAAGCCTTCAGCCCAAACTGTGTAAATGGTAGCTTCCCAAATGAAGTCCATTATACTTTCAGAGTCAGGCACTACAGAAAGCAGGTGAATGAGAAGAAGCTAAATTCAAACTGAGTAAGAAGCTTCTGGACATTATTTTCACTAAATAATCTCACAGCAAGCCCATCTAATGAAAATCAGATCTAATTCAGTGCAGGAAAATTTGCTTTCCTGGATGAAACCAAATTGGTCCCAGAAGATCTATTACCCCAAGAACTAAAGGTCCTGTCTACACAGCACTAACTGAAGTAGTCAATGAATTTAGCCAAACTCTCTAATAGGAAACAAAATATTCTCTTAGAATTAAAATCCTTTCAGGGAACACATTGGACAGGATGACTCATTCATTAATGTGTTTCAGGCACACTTGTTCCTTGATCAAATAAATACACTGTTAATGAACAGATATAGCTGAATGCTTATTGTGTGTTCCATCAAAACTGTCTCAGATTGGAAGATCTGGAAGATGTATAAGACAGGTGCAGAAGAATAAGTGTGTCACATGACTTCTGCTTTCAATTATAGCTTATGATGCGAGATAACAAAACACATTTTGAAACTTTTGAGCTTTTCTCTTTCTGCCAAAAACAATCAGTCACCTCCATTTTAGTTGCCAGAACTAACATAATGAGTAGTACATAGTAGGTGCTTAAAGAATATGTCTGCCCTTAATGAGCAAGTGACTAAAAGAATGGATATTTTCTCTGTAAACAGATCCCAGTAAGCAAGGCATCACAGTGAGAAAAACACTCTCTGAAGTGCTATGACACCTGGAGTTAGAGAGTGCTGAATTTCCACCAAAATCTGTGATTTCTTCTTCTTCTCCATGAGCATGGAGTTGACACCCATTCTTCAATCTCCCTTTGCATTAGATGTGACCCTGTGATGAGATCTAGCTAAGGAGACATGAATGGAAGTGCCTGTGAGTCCTCCCTCAAGAATCTATCTACCCATGCTCCTCACCTTATAACTAAATAACCGCAGCGAGTTTACAACCCATGTCCATACGATGACAAAGCCTCCACTGAAGGAAACAGTGAAGGCTTCTCACCGTTTCCGAAGAGACATTTATTATTATCTCACTTTTACAGAGATGTTAATCATGGATTATGAAGGGCAGCTAGGGATCTGGACTAGAGTCATCATATTCTTCCTCAAAAACACTCAAAGGCTTCACAGGATCATGGCGTCTTGCTGAATTTAGGGCCACTATTCTCTTCTGGTGACCATTCCCACAATCTGGAATAAAAGAGAAGATCTCCTTTTATATGCCAATAGCCAAGTGCTCCCCTTCACTTCCACCCTGAGCCCAAGTGATCAGCTGCCCCAGCAAGTGCATATCATGCAGGACTCACTCAGTGAGTCTCCTCCAGATGTGACATAACTTTCTTTCACGGTACGGACTATTGTTTCCACCCCTGAATAATGCTATACTACCTGTTCATTCAATTTTTTGACAGAGACATAGAATCAAGTTCAAGCATTATGTAAAATGTTCCTCATTTAAAATTTTTTAAAAATCAAAAAATATTGCAGGGGCCAGCACTGTGATGTAGAAGGTTAAACTTCTGCCTGCAGTGCTGGCATCCCATATGGACACCAGTTCATGTCCCAGTTGCTTGACTTCCTATCCAGCTCCCAGCTAATGCACCTGGGAAAAGCAGTGGAAGATGGCCCAAGTACTTGGACTCCTGTACCTATGTGAAAGAGCCAGAAGAAGCTCCTGGCTCCTGCCTTCTGTCAAGCCCAGCCCCACCTGTTGCAGCCATTTGGAGAGTGAACCAGTGAATGGAAGATATCTCTCTCTTACTCCTTCTCTCTGTATCTCTGCCTTTCAAATAAATACATAAATCTTCACTTTAAAAAAAGTGCAGAGAGGGCCGGCGCCATGGCTCACTTGGCTAATCCTCCGCCTGTGGCACCAGCATCCCATATGGGCGCCGGTTCTAGTCCAGTTGCTCCTCTTCCAGTCCAGCTCTCTGCTATGGCCTGGGAAGGCAGTGGAGGATGGCCCAGGTGCTTGAGCCCTGCACGCGCGTGGGAGACCAGGAGGAAGCACCTGGCTCCTGATCGGCGCAGTGTGCTGGCCGCAGCGGCCATTTGGGGAGAAACCAACGGAAGGAAGACCTTTCTCTCTCTCACACACACACACAAAAAGAGAGCCAGAGAGTCTAGCCATCTTCTACATCATTCAGCCAATGAGCCAATGCCCTGGGAGGGCAGTGGAGGATGGCCCAGGTGCTTGAGCCCTGCACGCGCGTGGGAGACCAGGAGGAAGCACCTGGCTCCTGGCTTCAGATTGGCACAGCATCAGCCGTGGTGGCCATTTAGGGGGTGAACCAATGGAAGGAAGACCTTTCTCTCTGTCTCTGTCTATACCTGTCAAATAAAAAACAATTTTTTTTAAAATAGTGCAGAGAGTTAACAAGAAAATCACTGAAAGTTGTGATATCTTGTTATAAAATCATTCATATTAAAGTTTTCAGAAACAATTAAGTAACAACTGTAGAATTCACTTAAAGGTTACATAATGTTCAAATATTTCCACAATGTACAGTAACACCTAAGATCACAGGCATGATTGAGAAATCATAAGGTCCTCTTTAATCAAGATGTTCCAAGTAACTGAGAGTCAATTGACTCATCCAATAAAACTCAAAAAAAAAAAAAAGGCTTCCAAGTTGGGAGCAAAGAACTAAGTCTTGAGGTCACCCTTGTAAGTGGGCATAACTTAAAAATGGCCTCCTACAATGGCTTTAGTCACACACTATCTACTTTCAAGAGAAATAATTATCTTCTCCCTGAAACTTGTTACACTGAGTGCACAGAGACTCACACATACCTGAAGCAGTCCACAAGTGGTATCGTGTATTTCACAAATTAAGTGAGATTTAAAATTGCAGAGACTACTGCTGGCTCCAGAAAGCAAAGAAAAAAGATGACTGCATACAGGCTCCAATTACTGCCTGTGTGCATTGCTGGCTAAAAAGAATACAAAAAAAAAATATTTACAGGAATTGCATAAGCATTTACTTTCCTCTAAGGTTATCTGAGCTGATATTTGGCCAGTTGGGCAAGAGCCTATCCCATATACTTCCTTCAGCTTCCATGTAACCAGGACATCTGCTACTCTAAAGTCCCAATACTAATGAGACAGAAACATTTTGGAGTCAAGAGATCTCACTGAACTACAATGTGGTCTAAATGACCACAGACAAATATTATCTATTTCTATCCAAGACCCATAAATGAAGTCAGGTCTGCTGTGGTTTCATAAATTGCATTTTTATACAAAATTTCAGCTGCTTCAGTGATATTTAGTATATCATTATTTTATAAAAGCCTTTAGATAAAACATGAAAAAGCCCCAATAAGTTTTAGATGGAGCTGTGGCACAAGTGACCCAAAAGTCAACTTGCTACAGCATTAGAACATGCTCAACTCTCAACTCTAAGTAATGATATGGACAGGGAAATGACCAGGGAATATATTTTTCATTTTCAAATAATTTTATTTGCCATTGTAATAGACTTTTGAATACTATTTGGGGCCACTGGACCAGTTCTAGAATAAGTAAGAAAGAGATGTTACAAATGACCAAATAAGAAAAATATGGAGCTGATCAGTTCACTCCTAGAAAACTGCTAGTAGAGGCCAGTTTTCACTCACAGTGGAAAACGTAAAAACAGTAAGGAAAATGCAATGAGATTTTCATAAAGTTAGATTTTATTCAATTCGAAATGCTGTTTATAACTTTAAGATTCTGTCATTATCTATTCTTTTAGTTTTCAAATGTTCTCCTTTTATGAAATGATATAACTACAAAGGATAGTTGCCAGTATTTTGTCCATAACAGGCAAATTTAAAAGTAAGCAATTCTACTCTATACCTTGAAATTTTCTTTTTCAATTCTATTGGTTTATAGCATCTAGAATCTAGGAGGCACTACCTAGTTCAATGTCCCTCCCATAACTTGTAGTTTAAATATGCCAATGGAAGATGAACACAGATTTCCTTAACAACTCCCAGCGTGAATGGCTTATCCAGCAATACAGGGGTGTCTTTCCCTGTGTTCAGTAGACATCTAAGAATTCCCATTGAAGAGAGGAGAAAAAAATTATCCCTTCCAGAAAGCCAGGGTTTAAATCTTGCTAGTTGATTCCAGAGCCCATTCCCTGCAGCATTCCAGGATCTTGCCTTGGAAATGGATTCAAAGCAAGGACTCTGGGGCTTGGTAGAACAGCATTTAAACCCCATCTCTATCATTTCCCACTTGTGTGACCTTCAACTAATTAACCAGTTTCTCTGAGTCTCAATTTCTGTAGTTTTTTCATCACATAGGAATATTATAAAGCATAAATGAGATTATCCTTGGATGAAAAAATACCAACTTAAAAATTAGGAAGGAGCAGATATTTGGCCTAAAAGATAAGATACCCATGTCTTACATCTGACTGCCCAAGTTCAATACTCAACTCTGGCTCATGACTCCATATTCCTGCTAATTGAGGGCTGGGAGGCAGCAGCAATGACTCAAGTGATTAGGTTACTGCCACCCATGTGGGAGACTTGAATTAAGTTTCTGGTTTCTGGCTTCAGCTTCCTAGCCATGCAAGCACTTGGGGAGTGAACCAGTGCATAGAAGCACTCTGTCTCTCTCTCTTTCTCCTCTCTACTCAAATATTTAAATATATAATCAGGATCAGTATTGTCAAAGTGTCATTTCTTCCCAACTTGGTCTATAGATTCAATATAGTCAAAATCTAGACAAGTTATTTAGTGAATATCACCAAACTGATTTTAAAGTTTATGTGGGGAGGCAAAAAATCCAGAACAGCCAACACAATATTGAATAAAAGAACTAAGTATGGGGGCCGGCACTGTGGCTCAGTTGGTTAATCCTCCACCTGCAGCACCAGCATCCCATATGGGTGCCGGGTTCTAGTCCTGGCTGCCCCTCTTCCAGTCCAGCTCTCTGCTGTGGCCCGGGAAGGCAGTAGAGGATGGCCCAGGTGCTTGGGCCCCTGCACCCACATGGGAGACCAGGAGGAACACCTGCCTCCTGGCTTCAGATCGGTGCAGCGCTGGCTGTAGCAGCCATTAGGGGAGTGAACCAACGGAAGGAAGACCTTTCTCTCTGTCTCTCACTCTCACTATCTATAATTCTACCTGTCAAATAAATAAAAAAAGAACTATATATGAGGACTGAAACTATCCAACATCAAGACTTACTATAAAATTATAGTAATCAAGACTGTTATATCTGCAAAAGAATGCATGCATGGATCAATGGAACAGAGTAGAGATTCCAGAAATTTATTTATATAAATATGGGAAACTAATCTTGGACAAAGTACTGAAGGCAATGAAAAGGAGAAAAAGTTATATGTATAATCTCTGTTCCTTCCACTCAATTGTTGTGAATTTAAAATCGCTCTAAAAATTATAGTCTATTTAGGAATAGATGGTTGGCACAATGGATGGAACATTGCTTGGGATGTCCGCATCCTGCATCAGAGTGTCTAAGTTTGATTCCTCCCTCCAGCTGCCTTCTAATGTGCAATAATGACTCAAGTATTTGAATCCCTACCTTCTACATGGGAGACCTGAATTAAGTTCTTGGCTCCTGGATGTGGCCTAGCCCATTCCTGGCTACTGCAGGAATTTGGGGAGTGAACCAGCAAATAGAAGATCTGTGTGTGTGTGTCTGCCTTTCAAATAAGTGATAATATGTATTTTAAAAACATTTTTATTAGTCTACTAAGTAAGGAAAACAATGTCATTATGGACTCAGAAAGGAAGACAAGAAAGAATGAGGAAGAGTCTCCTCTTATGTAGTTGACAATGGTGATATAAGCCAGCAAAGAGAAACAGGACTGCTAGCACCTGTGCCACGGCCCTGCGTGCATCACTGCCACACTGCCTGCTTCCTGCAGATGCCAGGGTTCTGCCAGCTAGGATTATCCAACATGCCTGCAGTCTGGGTGACTCTGATGATAATGAAATCACCATGATCAGTACACTTCCTTCACATACCTAGAACCCACTCCCATCATGCACTTGATGCCATGACATCTCCAAGATTTCCCGAAAAGGAGTATGAAAATGGATGGGGGGCCAGTGCTGTAGTGGGTAAAGCCACCGCCTATGGTCCCAGCATCACATATGGGTGCCTGTTCAAGTTCCAGATGTTCCACTTCCAATCCAGCTCTCTGTTATGGCCTGGAAAAGCAGTAGAAGATGGCCCAAGTACTTAGGCCCCCTTACTTGCATGGGAGACCAGGAAGAAGTGCCTAGCTCCTGGCTTCAGATCAGCACAGCTCCTGCTGTTGTGGCCAGTTGGGGAGTGAACCAGTGGATGGAAGAGCTCTCTCTCTCTCTCTGCCTCTCCTCTCTCTGTGCAACTCTTTCAAATAAATAAATAAATCTTTAAAAAGAGAGAGAGAGAGAGAGAGAGAGAGAGAGAAAATGGATGGTACTCAAGCCCTGTTCCAACTCCAATACTCATTTGAATATTCAATTAAACTCCACCACAGACACCAACCACCATGCTTCTATCCTTAGTAATTTCCAGTGAGGTTGCCTGCACTCTTTCCTGAGTGTGTACTTTTGTTTTGCCTTTAAATAAATCTTTCCTGTTCACCATTATCTATGTCTCCTCTGAATCCTTTGTCACATGAAGCTAAAAACCTGGATCAAGACTAGCCAGGGCCCTCCCACACAACAATGAGAAGATAAATGTATAACCTTTAGAACCTTCAAATAGCAAGAGGATTTGGTCAGGAGCACGGCCAGCCATGCTACCAGGGGCCATCCGAACAAGGGGAGAGAAAAGACCTGAGTCAGTATCTGAACTGACCAGATGTGCTGGTGCCCAAGAAACTGAGAAGACCTCTTCTTCCCAGCCCTGGGTCCCATCCCTGCACAAGCTCTTCTCCAGAGGCAAAATTTCCACTGCTCCCCCTCACCTAAGGCTTCCAGAGTACATGAGATAAAGATGTAAAGGGTGTACTAAACTCCTGTTGAATTCCTATAACAATATCGGAAACATTCATCACTTCAACACAAATGGCTGCAAACCAGAGGGGGCTACAGGAATGAATGCTCTAAAAGAGCCAGGAACCAGGAAGCTCTGCTTCCTGGAATCAATACAGGCCAGAAACCATTCTCACCTGGTAGCCTCAAGCATATCCCATAACTTGGAGGTGCTGCCAAAAATTGAGATCAAAAAGAATGACTTAAACAGGAGAGGGAGTACGGACCATAATAAAAACACTTAGCTTGAACCACACTGAGGCACCTTAGAAACAAAAGGTCAACCTCCAAATGCAAACAAACTTCTTCCCCTGCTGTGACTGCATTTCATAACTCTTGTTGCACTTCCTAATGTGGAGCAGCTCCATCTATGAAGTCATTTGTTTTCCTGAGAACTCGGGCTCTGGCCAGGAAAGTTGTGTGAGGAAAGAAAAGCATTAAGTTCTTTACTGCTCTCTCTTAAGTCAGTCAGAGAATTTGAATCCTATACAATTGTCTTTAGAAAAAAAAAGCTATACATACAAAAATAACAAGTTCCAAATGTTGTATTTTTTTAAAGGTGTGTTTGTTTCAAATCATGTGTTTTTAATCTATGACAAACAGCCTGTGTTATAATTATTCCAATTCCGCACATTATCCAAAAGCCAAGAGATAACATGTAAAAGTGATGAATATGTTGTTGGTGATATAGGGAGTCAATATGTTGATCTAAGACATCAACAAAGTCACACAGAAGAGAAGAAATGGTGAACAACAGAGTCAAAAATTTTCACTGTGCTTGTTCTCAGAACAGACTAGTTTCAGGTTCTCAAGGTAAAGAACCAATGATCCCTGCTTTGTAGAAAGACTCTGGTGTTAGTCATTTACACTTTAGTTTGAATTTGAGTTACCCAAACTATCACACTCTATCTAAAATTAATCCTTATCTATAACTGGGAAACAAAAGCCTATTTCAGATTATTAATAGAGTTTGAAATCTATACAAACAGATAAAATAGATGTGGAAAAAGTAGAGACTGGGAAATGCACACCATATTTGAGAAAAAATGATTTACCAAGAGTATTTTTAACTGCACACTGCTGATAATACTAGCATTGATGAGTCTATAGCCTTAAACTACAGAATCTGTTGCAAAACATCTTTGTTTTATGGAGCTTGATCAAGTACTAGTCTCCAAAAAGAGTTTCCTGTTTGTTTTCTTGTTTGCAAGTATCATCCATTTTGAAACAGAAATTTTAAAATGGAGAAACTAAAACAAGTAAGAAGAACTAGATTTAGCTTATTTCATCACTAAAGCTTATACAATTTCACCAATCATTAGATATACAGCTGTAGATAGGCATAAGCTATTAGATATGCAAAAGTGTTATAAATTATGTAGACTAATTTATGAATCAATAAAACCCACTGAACTTCATTTTTTTTAAACTTTTATTTAATGAATATAAATTTCTAAAGTACAGCTTATGGACTACAATGGCTTCCCCTCTCCCATAACTTCCCTCCCACCCTTATTTTAGAGATTATTTCAAGGAAAAAAGGCCCTAAGGGTTGTCCAGGTGAGATGCTGGACAGTACCTGGAAGTCTCCTCCTTCCCAAGTACCAATGGTTTCCCTCAAGTCAAACTGATCACACTGATCATGCTGGAATCACTTGTCATTTCTAAAAAGAAAAAAAAAAAAAAAAAAGAAAGTCATCGGCCAGTGCCGTGGCTTAACAGGCTAATCCTCTACCTTGCGGCGCCGGCACACTGGTTCTAGTCCCGTTTGAGGCGCCAGATTCTATCCCAGTTGCCCCTCTTCCACGCCACCTCTCTGCTATGGCCCGGGAAGGCAGTGGAGGATGGCCCAAGTCCTTGGGCCCTGCACCTGCATGGGAGACCAGGAGAAGCACCTGGCTCCTGGCTTCGGACCAGTGCAATGAGCTGGCCGCAGCGGCCATTGGAGGGTGAACCAATGGCAAAAAGGAAGACCTTTCTCTCTGTCTCTCTCCCTCACTATCCACTCTGCCTGTCAAAAAAAGAAAGAAAGAAAGAAAAGAAAAAAAAAGTCATTTCTCCAAATGAAAAGAAGAACTAGTCAAATAGAAGAAAATATACCATAATCACACACAAAAATAATACACACACACACAACACAAACACACTAACACCTTAGAATCAATGAGCAGTATCACTGAGTGAAAGAAAAGGTAAAAAGATTATGTGATAATGTTTTCTTTGAATCTAACTCAAGAAGGGATGAATTATACTCTGTAACATGAGGATCTGGCATTTTCCTACTTACAAGTGAGCCTCTGAAAGATGCCCTGCCACAGAGAGCCCAAATTTGTCTCTTCTTTTATTCTATAATAAAAGCCAACCCCACAGTCACGGAAAGAGAGATCAATCATTAACTGAAAAACCTTTTTAATAATCAATTTTAACTCACAATTGCTGTAAGTCTTGGTGTATTTTCAGGCTGAGATAAGGTACACCACACTTCAGAGTCTTTAGGAGAAAATAGGATTAAAATGAATACTCCTTTGTATGAAATCCAAATCCACAATGAGAGGAGAAATCTAATTGAAGTTGCTCATGAATGGAATAACCTCAGGCTATGGAAATCAAATTGCAGAGGGACTCTATCCATAATGAATTATTCTGTTCTCCAGGAAAGAAGGGATAATAATCTGTAGGAATACACTCAAGAAGAAACAGCACCCGTAGTTGAAGTGTGTATATTCCATCCTAAAATAAACACTAAAATCTCCCAATAACTATATGAAATAATGTACCAATTTCAGAAAGCATTACAAGAGAATTTATTTGATTCCAGCATGAATACTAGGAATACTTAATGAAACTCAAACAGTATGCAAATTGCTATCCCAGAGAGTGTTGCCTTTAAGAAGGAAGATAGAAGTATAACTATGCTCCTAAATCTGTATGTATGAAATACACGAAATTCGTTCACCTTAAAAAAATAAAATAAATACGTCTTTTTTAATTGAAAAAAAGAAATGTACAAAGAAAGAAGGAACATAAGATGAAGTCCCTCCTAATCTCAGTGGTATAATCACAAAAAGTTAAAAAGTTACCAAAACGTCTCAATAATGCTGACTCGTTGCAGAGGGATGCTTTCTGAATGCACTGGAATTTTTCTGCTGTTGAATATACATAGGCAAATACAATTTGAAGGCCAAGTATCATCCATGCTTCATTGGGTTAAATTTTGTTTAGTAAATGATCTGCACTCATGATATTTTAATAATTCATAATGCACCCAAAGTACCTGCCTGTTAGCTTCAGTTTATGTGGAATTCTATCAAAAGTGTAGAGTCCAAAATGTTTTTTTTTAAAAAAGTAGATCTCCCAAGTAGGTGAACATTTCTTTCCATTATTTCTGTAACTTTTTATTTTACTAAGAATATCTCCATCTTGCTAGTAGCTCAAAGAAAAAATATAAGCTTACATATATTTATTGTGAACTTAAAATTACTGAAACTCTGTTTAATAAGCTGCAATTTAAAAAAAATCACATATAAAGTAACTACCAAAATAAGAGTAAAAATGATGGCTAGATTTTTATTCAGTATATGCTGGCCACTATACTTATGTGTATACTGATCTCATTTAATTATCAAAATAATCTCTTCAAGAAGGTATTCCTTACTTTTTTTTAACTTTTATTTAATGAATATAAATTTCCAATGTACAGCTTGTGGATTACAATGGCTTCCCCCTCCCATAACTTCCCTCCCACCCGCAACCCTCCCCTCTCCCGCTCCCTCTCCCCTTCCATTCACATCAAGATTCATTTTCAATTCTCTTTATATACAGAAGATCAATTTAGTATATATTAAGTAAAGATTTCAACAGTTTGCACCCACATAGAAACACAAAGTGAAACATACTGTTTGAGTACTAGTTATAGCATCAAATCAAAATGTACAGCACATTAAGGACATAGATCCTACATGAGGAGCAAGTGAACAGTGACTCCTGTTGTTGACCCAACAAATTGACTCTCTAGTTTATGGCGCCAGTAACCATCCTAGGCTGCCGTCATGAGTTGTCAAGGCTATGGAAGCCTTCCAAGTTTGCCGACTCTGATCATATTTAGACAAGGTCATAAAAGACAGGGTGAGGATAGTAACCAATAATCTTAAGAGTGGCATTTACCAGGTCTGAACAATTATACAGCATTAAGTGGGGAAGAGGACCATCAGTACACACAGGTTGGGAGTAGAGCCATTGGTGGTAGAGTAGAGGTTATGATTACAAAGGAATGAGGCCCAAGTGCACTAGACAGGGTCTAGAACAAAGGACAGAGTCGTTATTAGAGGAGCTAAGAAAGGTGCTGTCTAAGCTACAATTAAGTTTTCTGATTGAGAGGCAAATAGAACCTGATAGAAGGGGCTTGATAAAATCTGTTGGGCTTTAGGCCTTGTAAGTTAAGAGGCCCAGACCTACCTATCTCTTCACGTGGGGTACATCCTAAGGGAGGTGTGAACCTCCTAGGGGAAGGCACTCTGTTGACTTTCATTACTTGGCTGGCCTGGGAGGAGAGCTGGCCAGGTAAAGGCAGGTGGCATCTCTAACAAGAAATTTACAGTTCTGCCTGCAATGTTGCTGACCCTACTTGACCATCCCCTCAGCTGCAGTGGTCACTTTGGAAGTTGGGCTGAGTGAAGGGCTTTTCAGCTTAGAGCCAATAAGATCTGTGGCTCTGACCTGGGCATCCTTCGACTCCAGGGCAGTCCATTTCCAGTGATCCAACTCTTGGCAGAGCTGCCAGGGCTCTTCACAAGCTGACTTCTGCTGAAGCCCAGGCTTACCACATTGAAAGCCACTGCAGTGGACTGGCCTGTTGGGTCTCCTTGAGGGCAGATCACTGTACAGATCAGCCATTAATAGGCCTGCCACCCATTGCTTCTGATGCCTAGCTTTCTTTTCCTCCTGGTTTGTGTTCAAGCAGACCAGAGGATGCAAGTCAAGGGAGTGCCCAAGTCCCATCTCTAATCTTCGGTGGCCTGAACTACAAGTCTATAGTCACAGGCATGTTCTGTAATAGTTTTTCTAAGGTAGACAATGCCCATGAGGAAATTATATTCTCACTTAAAAATTTTCTTTCCCTTTGGTCTGAAAGGGAGGTTTTTTCTACTTACTGTTTACTTCGCTGATGGTGAAGTAAATCTAGCTATGAGATTATTATTTAAGCTCTTATTTTGGCTATGCTATTACAGAAAAATGTTAGCCATCTCTTTTATAAGGTCTAAAGATTAAATTGTGCATCCTACAGATTCAAGAAGGTATTCCTTATACCCTCATTTTTAAACAAGTGGGAACTAGCAGACTGGGTGCTTAAACATTATATGATACTGCCTATACTCCAACCAGGTAATGCAAACTGGTATTATATTAGTTTGAATAAAAAGTGAGGTTCCATGAAAAAATATCATCTAATATTTTTACTAGTACTCACAAATAGAATCTTATTTTAAATAATGTCACCCCTGCAACCCCTTCAACTCCTAGTTCACAATTTCCATGCTATGATATCCCTGGAAACAGCCTAACCAGATACGAGCTTTTTATTGGCATCATCATTTGCCTTTTCTGCCAGCCGTATAGCACTCTCCTGTATAGCTTCTCTCATGGTTATCTTCTTCCCACCCATTCCTTGCCATATCTCTGGCTCATACAGCCACAACCCTATGGCCAAACCAACCTCGCAGTATTCATATCTTTTCCCTCTCTCTTCTTTTGTTGTTTGAATTGTGTTTATTTATTTTAGAGGCAGAGAGAGAGCTAGCTAGCTTCCATGTGCTTATCCACTCTCTCTCTCTGTAACTCTGCCTTCAAATAATAAAGAAATATTTTTTAAAAAAGAAATAAAGAAGTGGGAATTAGGAGCCAGAGCTGGTTATTGAACCCAGGTACTATTATGTGGGGCAGAGGAACTTAACCAGTAAGCTAAACTCCAGTCCTTGAGCCCTTCTAATTATTATTTCTCTCCTCAAATTTATTGGTTTTCTCCCATTGAGTTTCAATCCATTGCATTCTGTTCCTGTCCTCATCTTAATTCTTTCTCAGTCCTTTGTGGTTGGTGTCACACACACACACACACACACACACACGATATCAATGTCTCCCAAAGCCCATTCTGGCCCAACCATACCCCTTGTTCCACATCCCCTCTGGGCCAGCTCATCTATACATGGTAGGAACTCCAAAATACCTAACTTAATCCAGATTCCTTTCTTGAGCTCTGAACTCAAAACCAAGCTCTATAAAACAGTCCCATCTCTGTTTCACAGGCTACTCACACTCATTTCCATCTAACCCAATCCTACTATTTTCCTATGTTCCCTTCTCATAAGTCCAAATCATCCCAATCTCTGGTCACTAATTTCAGCAGATTTTTCTACACAAATAGTTTGTTAAGCCATCCCAACTATTGACTACTAAACTGTGGGTGCCAACAGCAGCCCACCTGTACCACTTCAAGAGCCTCCTAATGACTTCCCTGAGTCTAATCCTGTCTCTAAACCTTCATCCTTCATGCTGCCATTGAATTGCTCCTAAGACATAAAGCTTGCTAAAAGCTTCCAGTAGCTCACAATCCCCTGCTCCACCTTAGAATCATTCCTTCATTTCCCCTGATACCCTTTACATTTTCACAGAATGAAATTTGGGTAGGCCTTGTTCTGTAGTCCTTTGGTTGCTTTGTTTTGGCTCTTCCTCTTGCATGAAATGTCTTTCCTCATTCTCTGCCCAGTGTCTTGCTCTCTGGAAATTGAGTCAAGGAAAGTTCTGGAAAGAAATATGGCTTCCTAACAAAAGGAGCATGAAATAGGATACCACACACAAAGTCCTGGGCACCCAGCCCATGTTAGCCTAAGCTAATCTCCCCTGAAGAATTATGGCTTCAACTGCCCTCTTGCATAAACTATCTTGCTCTGAAAACTAACTTTTTATGTGCCCATTTTATTGCCATGTTTCCAAATTCCTTGGAGACAGATCATGCTTTAGGCCATTTCATATTCCTGGTGTCCACCACAGTACAACATCTTACACTCGATAAATATTTAATAATTGCTCAGTGATGTAAGCAGACAACATCTATCAATGAGAGACTTCTAATACAAGTACTTTCACCTTTCCTGTGTTTGTAAAAAATCAGTCTAATGATATAATGTCTCTTGGACATTATCTTTATGAGAAAAACAAACACGCAATGGATTTGAATAGAAGGCTTGATGGTTAAAATTTCAATCCCCATCCTGAGTCTCCACATGCCTTAACTGATTTTATCCTGCAGCAACCGTATGAGGTAGGGTTAGTGTTGCCATCTCACAGGCAAGCATGCTGGGGCCCAAAGGGGCCCTGTGAAAGCTCCTTATGAGAAAAGTGCACCTAGAGCCTCCACTCTCCAGCACTCAAGGGGCCTGTTGTTCAAGGACCAAGGTGACTGCTGCTACCTACTAAACACACACAGTATTCCTTGGCAGTTTCGATCCTAAATTCCACTAGCTATAAAGCCCTCTAGCCCCTCACCCTAGAAATATATTCTCATGTCAAAAGGCCAACATACATCTATGACCAATACACAGAATTAAAGTTGTTATTTTTAACTACAATTTCTGATGAAGGAATTAAGAATTTATTTCTGCTCTTCCAAATTTGATTGATCATATATAACAACTATCACCCTGGGTATGATAAAGAAATATTAAGAGGAAAAAAGGTTTCTTAAACCCTTCAATAGATTGGAAAAGTAAGCTTACACTACAGTGATATTTAAAAGAAACACAATATTCAATGCCCTATTGGGCTTCATTGGATGGTTTCATACATGCAAAAGGTAACTGGTTTGAATTGTTTACAGAACATGGCCTCTGTCTCTGGCACACTCTTGTTCCTCAGGATCCCTGCCCCAGATCAGGCAGCTGCAGGCCTCCAGCCTCCTGTTCTGAGTCAAGCTGTTACTGCAGAAACAAAGTTACTGCTCATATTGTTTTTCTGAAATATTTCACACATGGAACATTACACATACTGAATATGTATATAATTCACAAAAATTTATACCAAAACAAACTCCAATATATCCAGTATTCAGTGGACCAAGCTCAGTTTTTGAGGTTCGAAGCATAATTTTTTTGAAGATGTATTTATTTATTTGATAGGCAGAGTTACAGAGAGGCAGAGAGAGCAAGAGAGGTCTTCTATCTTCTGGTTCACTTCCTAAATGGTCCCAATGGCCAGAGCTGGACCAATCTGAAGCCAGGAGCCTGGAGCTGCTTCCAGGTCTCCCACACAAGTGCAGAGGCCCAAGGACTTGGGCCATCTTCTACTGCTTTCCCAGGCCATAGCAGAGAGCTGGATTGGAAGTGGACTTGAACTGGCGCTCATATGGGATGTGGGTGTTGTAGGCAGTGGCTTTACCCGCTACACCACAGCGCCGGCCCCAAAGCATAATTTCTAATTTTTGGAAGTGACAATGCCTTTGTAAGGAAGATATTTAAGCTACAAAACCTGAATTTTTTCTATTCTTTGAGTCTTGGTTTAAACAATAAGTACAGAAGCAAGTAATTTTGATTATTAGCAGCTTGATGGTCCAGACTCAATAAAGATTCTATGAGGCAAGGGAACTGGAGAAGAATTCGAAGTGGGGCAGGAGTAAGCTTCTGATGGCAGCTTACTGTAAAGCACCCTTGAGCTTACATCTCCCGCTCCCTTAGCTACAATGGATGTAGATAGTTAGAACTGCCTACCCTTTAACAATTTTCCACAGGAAATTGAGATAATCTTTAAAGTGCCTTCCAACCCAAGGATTCCATAACTGCTACCTACCCTCTGCATGGAAAAGGAATTAACCATTTGGAGTAGACTCTCTGAGGCCACTCCATGATGTTTACTCGTGACAGTTATCATAGGAAAGAGGTGAGGCTTTCTTCATGCCAAACACCATGGGGTCTCTGTTGCCCCTTCTGAATCAACTCTATTCCTTCTATTTTAAAACCACTCATGAGTCCCACTTTCTTAGACAACCATGGAAAAACAAAGGGAAATATGGCACAGATGGTAAGTATTTCTAGCCAACTCACCTCTACACAAAGATCATGCTCATGGATGCCGGCACCGTGGCTCACTTGGTTAATCCTCAGCCTGTGGCACTGGCATCCCATATGGGCGCTGGGTTCTAGTCCCGGTTGCTCCTCTTCCAGGCCAGCTCTCTGCTATGGCCCAGGAGTGCAGTGGAGGATGGCTCAAGTGCTTGAGCCCTGCACCCACATGGGAGACCAGGAGAAGCACCTGGCTCCTGGCTTTGGATCAGTGCTGTGTGCCAGCTGCAGCGGCCATTGTGGGGTGAACCAATGGAAAAGGAAGACCTTTCTCTCTGTCTCTCTCACTGTCCGCTCTGCCTGTCAAAAAAAAATTATTTCACATGCCATATGACGTGAAATTAACTGGATTGTGAGGCTACTTCTTCTTTTATGTTGATTGGACTCATCTTAATAATGATCTTCCCTCCTGGTTCTGACATTAAGTTGGTTTGCAGCTTTACTGGACTGAGCTCTGTGTTTCTTTTTTTGGGGGGGTGGTATGTGCAGTGGGGCAGTCTTCTATTTTCTATTCTCGGATTACCCATTGAAGGCACTGAGTACAAGCAATTTCCAAGGACTGATCACCTTCAAAGAGGACTCACAAATCATAGAAAGTTCTAGAACTTTGAATCTTCAACTATGAATCTGGATGATGAATACCTGTAAATGTACATTGTCTGGGTATGGTGCAGGCATTCTTTGTTTCAGTATTCCCTGGTGGACCACAGAGTGAAAAATAAGGTAGAGATTTTCATTTGGGGAAGAACTTTCGAACACCTAGGGAGAATAATCTAAAGTTGATAATATTGCTTATGGTGAACTGGGCCTCTCCTGGGTTGAAGGAAAGCTGTGGCCTGGGAAGGCAGTGGAGGATGGCCCAAGTGCTTGGGCCCCTGCACCCACATGAGTGACCAGGAGGAAGCACCTGGCTCCTGGCTTCGGATCGGTGCAGCGCTGGCTGTAGTGGCCATTTGGGGAGTGAACCAATGGAAGGAAGACCTTTCTCTCTGTCTCTCTCTTAAAAGATCATGCTCACAATGTGAAACAGGTACTAAACAATCATCTCAAGTGATTTCTGCCTCCAGCACTGGAATCCTAGAGCCCTCAGATACTGCCCAGTTTTTCTTTCAGAGATAGATTTGATTATGTGTGATTATTTTTAGACTGTGTTCATGTTGAAGTAATTTCTAGACCTCAAGGCACTCATGGTTGCTCTTTGTAAACTATGCATGGCAAAGCACAAACAATTTGTGGGGTTTTAGAATCAGAAATATTGGGGTTGAACTCGTAAGCAGCCACCGACTCCCCTGTTGCCTGGCCAGGAGATAGAGCTGAGCATATCTGTTCAGAACTGTTTTGTTCCAAGGGTTAGAGATAATGCTTGTAAAGTTCCTGGAGTTTTTTTGCTACATAAATTGCAAGTTTATTTATCCAACACAGCCCTCTGCTTTGAACTGAGTACTTTCACTTCCATTGGTACTTATCAGTATTTTTGATGCAGACTGCTAACGGCAGAGGAAAGTAAATATCATTCTCTATCAATCAGGAGAAAGATTCGAGAATAGAATTGTTTTCAATCTTATGACTAACCTTAAACATTCATACGAATGTGGTAATTAACTTCATTTCAGAAAAGTGTGCTGTGTTATCCTCTGGCTCCTGAATACCCGCCAGGAGGAAAGAGAAAGGCTTGCATTATGATCAGTAATCCTCACAACACTCCTTAAGGGAAAGAATATTGCCTTCATTTTTCAGAGGAATAAAGGTAGGCAGTGAGAAGACAAGGATGAAGCCCAAGGTTCTGTGGCCAAAGAGACAACCAATCATAAGCCCTTGCTAGGCACCATCAGCTGTCAGGCAATAATAACAATAGCAAGTTTTTAAAATGCTGGTATAATGCCTTTTGCTAAGCACTCTATGCTCTCCACACAACACCATCAAATGGGTACTTTTATTACCTCCATTTTCTTCCTAAAGAACACCAAGTGCTACAGTGGTTTGCTAACTTGTTCAGGATTGTATAGCACATAGCAATGTGATTTTGGAGCCACACTCATATATCACCTTACATTTTTTCCCTTAAGAATTGACTCATTTTTACCGAAACAAATTATTTTTAACAGGAAATTGCATATCATAATAAATGAAAACCAGTATCACTTTCCGTAAGTAGAAAAAAAAAATGAACACAATGAAAAACAAAGGATATTGTACAATTCTGGCTGACTACTGTTATCTGTTAAAACCTCTGGGCCTGGGCCAGCACTGTGGCACAGTGGATTAAAGTCCCAGCCTGCAGTGCCAGCATCCCATATGGATGCCGGTTCGAGTCCCGCCTGCTCCTCTTCTTCTCTAGCTCTCTGCTGTTACCTGGGAAAGCAGTAGAAGATGGCCCAACTCCCTCCCTCTCTCTCTGTCTCTCTGCCTTTGCCTCTCTGTGATTCTTTCAAATAAATAAATTAATCTAAAAAACAAATACACCTCTGGGCGTTGGAGTCAATCTCTCTTAATTAAATGCAGCATAAGAAAATATAAGGGACACATTAGTAATATGCTAGACCTAAGAATTTCTCCTTGTAATTATCAGAAGAATTGGAAAAGAATTATAAATGGGCATAACTTTCTCATATGCAGTTGAATGGTAGAGCTGTGTAACACCTGAAATTAACTCCTATGCCAGCTAAAGTTTCTGAGAACTCCACAACTAAAGAAAGATGCTTTTTTGCTATCCAATGGTGGGGGCAGGATATATGTCCATGAAGAAGTCCCAGTCACTGCTCTCAAGAAGCTTACACTTTAGAGAGGATGAAAGATATATACCATAAAATACCAATACAATGCTATGAGTGTTTTGACATACATAAACACATGATATTATGAGAGTAAGAACAGAGGTGTTGAGGGAGAGGGTGTTAAGAAATAACCTTTAAAGAGGGAATGTTTGGGCCAAGTCTTAACAGAGAAGTAGAAATCTTGCAGGCAAAGCAAAGCATATAATAACTACGGAACAAGGAAGATCAGTTACACCATCCACATGGCTACACAAGGAAAGCACACATCATCAATTGCTGTGAAACAGGCATGAGAATCAATTCTGAAGAAGCGTGTCTCTGTTGCTTTTGATGAAAAGTATAGTACAGATCTCAAGGGGAAAGATGAAAGATCCCAGAGACCTATAGGTATAAGAACCTTGTCTCTCCACACCATCCATCCACTCAAACTATTTTTATTGGACACAACTAAAAGAAACATCGTTGGCAAATAAAATATCTACCAGAACATTCTGGACAGCCTCGTGCTGCGTACATGCTCGAACTTTGGCCTGTGCTGCACAAATCCATATTCAAGTGCTTAAGGGGCCAAATAAGACGAGTGCTTGTTATGAATGAAACTTTGGTGATTACATCAGCTGTACTAACCCAGAACAGCTGACAGCCACTGCCAATATCATGCATTCAGCAATCAGCAACATCTTTGGTACAGATGTCAGGGAAACCATTGTGCCAATTATGCTGTAATGATGAGAGTAGAGAGTCTGGCTAGGGAATTCTCATTCCATGTCTTCTTTGAAAAGTGTCTCTTGAAAGAGAGCAATATACAATATACACTGTGCATCCTGTCACTCTTTTTGACTTGTGCTGTGCCCCTCTCAGCTTTGTGGATTGCTGAGCTTTCTGATCTAGGGGTTGGTTGGGGTGGTATACACTAAAGGGTTTTGGCACACACAAAACCCACTACATTCTTGAATGCTCAAGACAGCTTTACAATTCCTTAAGCTACATCTGAGCAAACCTGTTTTTTACTAATACTGTCAGTCTTTTTCAATGTTTTCTCCATGAAGAACAAAAGGAAAAGAATCTTTCGTTAAGGTTCAGTGAATCAGAACCTCTCAAAAGTTAAACCATCCTCCCTGCATTCCACTTTTACAAAAATCAATTAAAAATTAAGGAGTAGACAATAATCTTTTATATGAATATAGACAATGCATGCGCTGGAATCAATAAGATTTAAGTACTTCTCTCATTTCTTCTAGAATGGCAGTACTCTGCTATTCATTTTTATTTTTTTCCAATGTATATTTATGGAGCACTTCCTTTATGCTAGGAACTATTCCATATGAGAGCCAGTGGTTAGAAATGTGAACTTCAGGTACAAAAACATTCTCAATCATTAAAGAAAAATTATAATGTTTACTGTATTGAACTTACTGAAGTTAGGAAAATTGTTTACCTGTAATGTGGGAAATAAAAAATAGATGTGTTATAAAGCTCTACTTAATCAGATAATTCTTTCATCCTTCAAGTATACCATATACTTACCCTTTTAGTAGTGGTAAAACTTATGTATGCATAAAGGAGCATAGATTAAATGAAAGGTTTTAGTTTCTGGCCACAAAATACGAATGCTAGACTATAGAAGAATGGAGAAGAAGAAATTTCTGTAACAAAGCTCTTCAGATCATGAAGATGCTACCCCATCATGGGACTGTATAAATTTACCCCCGAACACACTATTGATTCCCAAAACTGCCAGTAGAAAATTTTATAGGCATTTGAAAGTCTCTTGGGTGATTACCTGAAAATATCACAGTCGGTCAAAAAACATATGTTTCAACTTTTTCTAACTTGCTTTGGTGTTAGCTTATAAAAACTCATAGGTGTATATTGGACTCATTAAATTGAGAGACTCATAAGCACCAGCTCGATCAAGGCAGGGTGCTGACAGGCATTATACATTCTGCAAGCTTCCCCACATCATTCTGCCAACATGCTTCCATTTTAATCCAAAACATTCCCAGCTTGTCAAATAGTAGGCCTCCCTGGAACACATAAAACCAATCATGCCACCTCATGCAGAGGTTCTCTGATGTGGACAGATTTTCACTGGAGACTTTGGGGAACCCTCCACCAGATTTTCATGTTACTTCAAATCAGTCCAAAATTTTCTCTGCAATGCTGGTGTTATAGTGACCCCAGGAAAAATAGGTAAAGAAGAGTCTAAAGCATGCTGACTTGACAATTGTCAAATATCAAATTTATTAATCACTGAATAAAGCCAGTGAATATTAATGACTCAACTAGAGACATTTCATCTAAGAACCATTAGGGGCAAAGCTTTACACAGAAAGTCTTGAAATTGGGATCTTCCAGGACTGTCAAGATAAGATCGAAGCTTAGTTCAGAAACATTCTTTAAAATCTCTAAAATTTTCTAAAGGACCACAAAGAGGATTCACACGCAATGGCTTACAATTTCATGTTTTAACAAATTTGAATGTCAAGACAATGATCATCTTTGTAACAAGATGGTGGACAGATGCATAAAAGAATCATGACTGTCACTGTACAAAGTCAGTAAGGTTGAGCCTTTCTAAGAGAGTTAATACGTCAAGGAAGAAAGAGATAAGAAGTGGAATCCAATGGAAAAGAGCCAGGCAGGAAATTCAAAGGGAAGCATGCTAAATTGTGGTTGAAAATAGTATGACTAAACTTTATTCTAACACATGTGTGGAGCTGGAAGCAAGACACCCAGGAAGAATGATTATGAACCACAAATAAGGGATTTATAGCCATGAGAACTACAAAAGGCTAGTGGGGTGGTGAATTCCTCATGATAGATTGTGAGCTCTAGTAAAGCTGGTGAGAGGAAGTCAGGGAAGAGGCAGAAGAGATGCAAATTCAACAGACAACCTTGGGGAGTGATTGATAAGGTGAAAAGTAATAATGTGTTTCCTTCGATGAAAATGAAAGATAAAAATGCCACAAAAACTGAAATCAATCTGAGTATTATCTAGAAAAGATTCAAAGGATATTTCATAGTCACCATTTATCTGAAAATAAACTCATTTGTGCTACTGACTTAACTCATGTTTAGAGCAAATCAGTCTCTAGTTTAGGGAGCCTAAAAGATAGATGTTCCAGTAGATACATACACAAAGTGCTTGAGGAGACTGAAGAAAGGATTATACTGTGCCAGGCCAATTTAGTCTTCCTCACCAAATGAATAATGTTGAAATGGAGAGGGAGTCAATACTTCCATGGAATTTTATTCCTCTAAATCTGACATTTTTATCAATAAGTGAAGAATACATGGCCTACAGCCTGTAATACAACCACATAGAAAGCGAAACCCAAAACTTGGCTACACTCAGCACTAAACTAAGAGATGTCATTGAGTAAGATGGTTGACATCCATTAATAACGTCAGCACCATTTTGGCCAACAGAATGCAGCATAAGGTGATTGGAATCATCAGCAACAAACTGGGAAGAAAGGAGCCACTAGGAAAAAGGGGAACAGAATTGGTAATCTCAGTATACCAAATTAAAATCAAGACAGTGTTCTTTCTTTAGGGACATTTATGGGTCAAAGCAAACACAATTGGGTCAGCCAAATCCTTCTTAGATGTAACAACAAAGCATGACTTGCTTCTAGAAAATTAAATATGCAGCCATTAACAAACCAGAGGACAATATATTAGGTGAGATACAACAGGCCCAGGAAGCTGGCACTGCGTGTTGTCACTTATATGTGGAAACTAAACAGTTGATCCCAAAGAAGCAGAGAAGACAATAATTGTTCTGAGATCCTGGGAAGGATGAGAACAGGATGGAGAGCAGATGGTTTACAGGTACAAAGATGCAGTTGGGTAGGAGGAATAAATTCCAATGTTCTATGCAACAGTGGGACAACTATGGTTGACAACAATTCCTTGAATATTTCAAAATAACTTGAAGAGAGGATTTTTAATGTTCTCAACACAAAGAAACAATAAATGTCTAAAGTGATGAATGTGACAATTACACTGCTCTGATAATTGCAGTTTATATACATGTACTGAAATGCCACATTGTACCCCATAAATATGTACAATTATTTTATGCTAATTAAAATCAAGACTATATTTAAAATTTAAATAACATAGAGTTTGCCATAATGTAAAAAAAAGAAAAAGAAAAATCATTTTTCAAAAAACAGTGTTAAGAGAATGAGAAGCCATAGATTAGGAGAAGACATTAGTAAATCAAGTATCTAATAAAGGGTCTGTGTTTGGAATCTATAAAGAATACTCAAAAGAACTGAGTAATAAGGAAACAGTGCAATGAAAAAATGGGCAAAAGATATAAACAGAAACTTTACTGGAAAAAATATACAGAAATAGATGGCAAGTAAGCACATGAAAACACGGTCATCATTGGTCATTAAGAAAATGTAAAATAAAGCCACAGTGAGATGCCATTACATACCAATTAGAATGTCTAAAATTTTAAAAAACACTAACCATGGGGCCAGCTTAATATATTGTGGTGCAGCTGCTTAAGCTGTCATTTGCAACAGCAGCATCCAACAGTGCTGGTTCCAGTCCTAGCTACTCTACTTCTGATTCACCTCTCTGCTAGGAAGCAGCAGACATTACTCAAGTACTTGAATCCCTGGCACCCATATGGGAGGTCAAGATGGAATTCCTAATTCCTGACTTTTGCCTAGTGCAATCCCAGCTGTTACAGCCATTTGGGGAGTAAACCAGGAGATGGAAGATATCTCTCTCTCTCCCACCCCACTCCCCCCCAACACCGCTGCCTCTCTGTCGCTCTGGTTTTCAAATAAATAAACAAATCATTGGAGGGGAAAATAAATACTACAACAGGGGCAAACATTCGGTGCAGGAGTTAAGATGCCACTTGGAACATTCACATTCCACATCAGAGAGCCTGGGTTTGAGTTCCAGTTCTGCTAATTCCAGCTTTCTGCTAATGCATACCCTGGGAATGGGAGATAGTGTTGATGACTCAATGGTTGGGTCCCTACCATGCACATGGGAAACCTGGATTATTTCCAGTCTCCTGGCTTCAGCCTGGCCCAGCCCCAGCTATTGTAACTATTTGGGGAATAAAACAGGGGATGAGGTTTCCCTGTCTGTCTCTCTCTGTGCTGAAAGAGCGAATGTGAGGAAGAGACTGACAATAACAAGTGTTGATAAGGATATGACACTCTCAGACACTGCAGTATAAGCACAAAATACTGTATCCACATTCAGAAAATAGTTTGGCAATTTCTTAAAGAGTTAACATACATCTCCTATATATGATCTAGTCACTCCACACATATGTCCATTCAAAACTGGGAACAATCTCACTGTCCACTAACAGGCAAATGGATAAAAATAATTATGGCATGTGTATGTAATAGAATGCTACTTAGCAATAAAAAGGACTAAACCATTGGTATATACAACTTGGATGAATTGCAAAATAATTATGTTAAGTGAAAGGACCCAAAAAGGGAATTTATATTGAATAATTCAATTTACACAAAATTCTAGAAAATGAAAACTGATTCAAAAATTACAGACAGCAGATCAGAAGTTGCCTGAGGATGTAGGAGGTGGGAGAATAGAGACACGAGGAAGGTTGGATGTGAGAGCAAAAGGAAACGACTATAAAAGGGACCAAGCAAACTCTTGGTAGTGGTAGATGTGTTCATTATCTTGATTGTGCATATGGCTTCACTGTTTCATACATATGTTGAAATTTAGAAAATTACTCATATATATGTAATTTACTACATGTTGATTTTATTATTATAAAACATAAAGGACACACACAAAAGAAAAATTAAGAAAGAAGTTACAAATGAAGAAAGAAGTAAATTGGTATGATAATACCTACACATAGCTTATCTATGCATCATCTTTATAGTATTATTGTCAAAAGGCAACATGACCTGATCGTGCAAGACTTGGCAAATAGTCTTTCCATTATAACAGTTTCTGTCTTATCCATACTCAAGTATAGAGGTTAGTCTGGGGTGCACATTTGAAAAATGACATAATGAAACTGAATAGATAATCTATTCAATGCGTGTGTAATTGGCTTGACTAAAAATAGGCCTTGAATCATTTTAATTTTCTAAATAACAGTCACTAATTTCACCCTTTCAAATTCCCCTTTCTACTGAGTAGCCAGCCTCCTCCCTTAACAAAAATCTCTGTTTCAGTTCCATTATTTTTCCCATCATGCTTAGTGATTAAAGCCTTCTCAGGCCCTGTGCAAAGCTCTCTTTTTCTTTCACCTCTAGCGGAGCTATTGATTCAAGTTACCTGGGTTAGGGAGGGTGGGAAGGGTTGCTCTCTCACTCTTCCCTCTCATTCCCCTCCTTTCCTTCTCCTTTTTCACCCCACCCCTCCCCACCACCCACAAGCATGTGCACACCACAAAAGCTTCACTGGTGAACCTTGGGTATGGTTTGGCATCCTCTTGCTTCAGTGACCTGAGTAGCAAGTCCACTGTTCTTTTTCTGGTTCTTTGTTGCCTCTTCTCCCCTAATGGCAGGTACCTAAATGCTGACTATTTATTGTTCAACAGAAGACACTCAGAGACCTCTCCTTGCATAATGTCTACATAGAAATCTACTGAGGCTGAGGCTCTGCTCCTCCCTCCCCACCTTCAGCCACTAAAATGGGTGGTCCAATCGATAGAGTTTCATGGCTTAGGTCTCCCCACCCAAATAGACATCACTCTTAGTGGCCCCTAGCAAGATAACTTAATCCAGCTGCAATGAAGGTCTCCACCTGCCCACTCTTATATATCCCCATCTTGCGGAACAGTGGAAGGTCAGACTGGCCCACTCCCAAGTCAGAGCTCCTTCTCACCTCTGCCCTCTCATCTATTCCTGCCCTTACAGGCATTGTCATGCACTCCGGTGGGTTCTTGGCTAGGGATATTTTTAAATAACAAACTGTTATCTCTTACTAACTATTAAGAAAGGAATAGTATGAGCACCTCCATCTTCTAGAAAGTTGAAGGGATTCATCTAATGCTCCCTGGTCCCCAAAGCAAAAACAGAAGGAAGATTCCACAGCCATTCAACAAACTCTGAATTTCCTCTAAAATCAGCTCCTTCCTCAACTCTGATACCTTTTCTTGATTAAAAAAAAAAGGCCTGAAAACTGTTGAGCCTCTCTTAATGCAGTAGAGTGGAGAAGACTCACATTAAGACATGAAACTTCAGGCAGTTATTGTTGCACAATGGATTAAGCTGCTGCTTCCAATGCCAGCATCCCACATCAACATCCCAGCTGCTCTCCTTTTGATCCAGCTCCCTGCTAATGTGCCTGGGAATGCAGTGTATGATGGCCCATGTACTTGGGTTTCTGCCACCCAAATAGGAGGCTGTGATGCAGTTCCAGGCTCCTGGCTTCAGTGTGGCTTAGCCCCAGCCATTATAGCCATCTGGGGATCTCTCATAGAGAGTCAAAATGGAAGAATAGGGAGGGAGCTTATTGCTCTAGTCTAAGGGAAGATAGTTTAAAAAACAGTGGAGAAACCTCAGTCTCGGGAAAGAAGTAGGGGAAAAAATGGCACAGTAAACTACACGCTAATTAGAGAGATACTGTGGACCTCCATGGAAAGTGTGGATGTGCACAACTCAGGAACCCCCAGCTGAGAGCCTCAGCACCAGCTTTGGAGTGGGCTGAGATCAGATGCAGCAGCCCAAGCCACTGGCAATAAAGCTGTAGGAAGAACCTAGTGGGAGTCCAGCTAGCAGCCCTGTGGGGGACAGTGTGCCTGCTAGCCTAGAGGGAAAAAAAGGGAGGGCACTTTTCTCTCTCCCTGACTAACCAGCACCAGCATCCTGTAACTAGCCAAGAGAGAGCAGATGCAATTTTAGACATACACAATAGCTGTACCAGCTCATGTCCAGGCACCCAGTGACCAGCCAAGAGGAGATGCCTGAGTTTGGCTGGGAGAATTGATATAGGGCCAGGATCTCATGACTGTGGGTGCCCTGTGTGCCAAGACTGTGAAAACACTGAGGATGCAGGATGTGCCTGGGACTTTGGGTAGTCACTGTGGGTGGTTCCACATGCTCAAGGCTTCCTGATTCCCTGTTGAGGGTCACTGATGCAGGACCCATGCTCACACTGAGGATTGCACAGATCGTTTTCAAGGTTCTTGTGGCAGTGTTGATAAAAATTGTACCCACTGGGGCTAGCAACCAGGCATTGGTCTCCTTGAGGAGAGGAGGTAAGCATGAGACTATGCCAACAGAGCTGAACAAATCTACCCTCTGATAAAAAAAAAAAGAGAGAGATTTACCATGCCTAATTTGGGTGTTACAATAGACACTCCCCTCACTCTGAAGCACTGAACAGAGCTCCCTGACCACACACGGCACACGCCTCTGGATATTCACTGAAAGAGCAGACACTCCACTAAGCCATAGAGGCATAGTTCAAAGATAAAAGCCATCACAGGGGAAAAAATAGAAAAAAAAGTATCAAACAAATGCCTTATAATAAATGTAGAAATTCAAGAAACAAGAATAAAGAAGACAACATAAAATCTGCAGAACACAACTCTTCAATACTAGATTGTGAAGATGAAGAGATTGATGAAATGCCAGAAACAGAATTCAGAAAATTGATCGTAGGATTACTTAGAAGTAATCAGAAGCTCATGAACTGAAGAAATCTGTACATAACACAAATAAAAATGTTTTCCATGAAATTAAGAAATTTAAGAGAAATCAATACAAAATATTAGAAAAGAAGAATTCAATTGAATAAATAAAAAACACAGGGGAAAGCCTTAAGCACAGACTCGGTGAGACAGTAGAAAGAATACCCTACTTAGAAGACAAATCTCTGGAAACTTGAAAGAAGGAAAGAAAGAAGGAAAGAAAGAAAGAAAGAGAGAGAGAGAGAGAGAGAGAGAGAGGGAGGGAGGGAGGGAAGGAGGGAGGGAAGGAGGGAAGGAAGGAAGAAAGGAAGGGAGGGAGGAAGGAAGGAAAGAAGGAAGGAAGGAAGGGAAGAAGGAAGGAAACTGAAAAACAGTGTCAGAGATTTATGGGATACTATCAAATGACTGAACATATGGGTGTTAGGAGTTCCTGAAGGAATGGAAAGAGAGAATGTATTAGAAGACCTTTTTAGTTAAATAATAACAGAAAATTTCCCTAAATTGGAGGAAGAAAGGGGCATCCAAGTACAGAAAGCACAAGAAGTCCTAATAGAGGTGATAAGAAAAGGTCTACACCATGACACACTGTAGTCAAACTTTCCACAATAAAACATAAAGAAAAGATTCTAAAATGTGCATGAGAGAAAGGCCAGATTACTTTCAAAGGATGTCCAATTAGACTCACAGCTGACTTCTCAACAGAGACCCTAAAGGATAGGAGAAAATGGCAAACTATAGTCCAAGTCTTAAAAGAAAAAAGCCATCAACCCAGAATATAGTACCCTGCAAAGCTTGATTTATGAATGAAGGTGAAATAAAGACCTTTCATATCAAACTGAAATGGAAAGAGTCTGTCACCACCTGTCCAGCCTTGCAAAAGATGCTTTAGGATGTGTGACACACAGAAACATAGAAACATGGCTATCATTATGAAACAATGTGAAGACAGAAAATCTCCCAGTAAAAGTACAAAGGAAATCCAAAGTAAACGACAGGAATATTTATGGGAAAATGGCAGGGCAAAATCATTACTATCAATAGTCACCTTGAATATAAATGGCCTCAACTCTCCAGTTAAAAGACACAGAGTTGCTGAATGGATTAAAAAACAAAACTCATCTATTTATTGCCTACCGAAAACACATCTCACCAACAAAGCACACAGACTGAAAGTCAAAGGATGGACAAAGATATTCCATGCTAACAAACTATCCCTGTTTATAGATGACATGATTCTTTGTTGTTTTTTTTTTAAACAGGCAGAGTTAGACAGTGAGAGAGAGACAGAGAGAAAGGTCTTCATTTTCCATTGGTTCACCCCCCAAATGGCCGCCATGGCCGGCACGCTGCGCCAATCCAAAGCCAGGAGCCAGGTGCTTCCTCCTGGTCTCTCATGCAGGTGCAGGGCCCAAGCACTTGGGCCATCCTCTACTGCCTTCCCAGGCCACAGCAGAGAGCTGGACTGGAAGAGGAGCAGCCGGGACAGAATCTGGCACCCCAACCGGGACTAGAACCCAGAGTGCCAGCGCCACAAGCAGAGGATTAGCCAAGTGAGCCGTGGCACCAGACATGATTCTTATATATAGAGGATCCAAAGACTCCACTAAGAGACTATTAGAACTCATAGCAGAGTCAGGTACATGGCAGGATATAAAATCAACACACAAAAATCAATAGCATTTGTATATACAGACAATTCCAGTGCTGAGAAAGAACTTCTAAGATTAATCCCATTCACAATAGCTACCAAAAAATCAAATATCTTGGAATGCATTTAATCAATGATATCAACTATCTCTACCATGAGAATTACAAAACATGGAAGAAAGAAATAGAAGAAGACACAAAAAAATGGAAAAATCTTCTATGTTCATGCATTGGAAGAATCAGTATCATCAAAATGTCCATACTTCCAAAAGCAATTTACAGATTCAGTGTAATCCCAATCAAAATATCAAAGACATTCTTCTCAGATCTAGAAAAAAATGATACTGAAATTCATTTAGAAACACAGGAAACCCCAAATAGCTAAAGCAATCTTATACAACAAAACAAAGCTGGAAGCACCACAATACCAAATTGCAAGACATACTACAGGGCTGTTATAATGAAAACAGTCTGATACTGGTACAAAAACAGGTAGATAGACCAATGGAGCAGAATAGAAACTGCAGAAATCAACCCACCATCTACATCCATCTTACCTTTGACAAAGGAGCTAAAATCAATCCCTGGAGTAAGGACAGTCTCTTCAACAAATGGTGCTGGAAAAAAATGGATCTCCATGTGCAGAAGTATGAAGCAAGACCCCTATCCTACACCATACACAAAAATCCACTCAAAATGAATTAAAGACCTAAATCTATGACCCAATGCCATCAAATTATTAGAAAAATTGAAGAAACCCTGCAAGACTTTGGCATAGGTAAATAGTTCTTGGAAAAGACTCCAGAGCATAGGCTATCAAAGCCAACATAGACAAATGGGATTCCATCAAATTGAGAAGTTTCTACACTGCAAAAGAAATACTCAGCAAAGTGAAGAGGCAACAATAGAATGGGAGAAATTATTTGCAAGCTATGTAACCGATAAAGGATTAATAACCAGAATCTATAAAGAGATCAAAGAACTCAACAGCAAATAAACAACCCAGTCAAGAAATGGGAAAAGTATTTAAGCAAGCATTTTTCAAAAGAGGAAATCCAAATGGCCAACAGACACATGAAAAAATGCTCAGGATCACTAGCCATCAGGAAAATGCACATCAAAACCACAATGAGATTTCACCTCACCCTAGTTAGAATGGCTTTCACACAGAAATCAACCAACAACAGCAAATGCTGGCAAGGATGTAGGGAAAAAGATACCCTAATCCACTGTTGGTGGGAAAGTAAACTGGTACAGCAACTGTAGAACACAGTATGGATATTCCTCAGATTTCTAAATATAGTCCTACCATATGACCCAGCCATGCCACTACTGGGAGTTTACCCAAAGGAAGTGAAATCAACATGTGGAAGAGTTATTGGTACCACCATGTTTATTGCAGCTCAATTCACAATAGCCAAGATATGGAATCAACCCAAATGCCTATCAACTGAAAACTGGATAAGGAAATTATGGGGTATATACACCATGGAGTACTACACAGTGGTTAAAAATGAAATTCTGTCATTTGCAACAAAATGGATGAAACTGGAAAATATCATACTTACTGAAATAAGCCAATACCCAAAATACAAATACCATATATTCTCCCGGATCTGTGATAACTAATAGAGCATGTAAAAGGTAATCTAAAGAAGTGAAATTAACACTTCAAGATGCAGTGACTTTGAACAGCCCTCATCTCAACTGTTGAGGAACAGTTTGTTTTTCATACAATGTTGAATTCTCTACTTAGTATAGATATGTGTAGATATGTATTAATCATATGTGTATAAAGTTAATTTAAAGTAGATCTTAGTAAAAAATAAGAATGGGAATAGCAGAGGAAGGAGAAATAGGGGTTAGAGTGTGGGTAGTAGGGTGGGTAAGATGGGAAGAATCACCATTCCTAAAGTTGTATTTATGAAAATCATGAAGTTTGTATTCCTTAAATAAAAGGTTTCTGGGAGAAAAAATAGAAACTCTCCTGAACTTTACTCCACCTATCAAATAAATAAATAAATAAATCTTTTAAAAAAGGAAGAAGTGAGCCCTTTTTGGACTTGGCTTTAGAGGATTCAGAAATTATCCCCCAACAAGAGAGGCTCTCTTGTAACTCCTGAGCTGCATGATGGCCTCCAGGTTAAAGATATCTAACAAACCCACAGATATCCCGCATTAGTCCACTTTCTTCAGATCCCTCAACTGGGTGTCCCAAAGAATTCCTGAGTGAACAGTTGTATGGTCTAACATGGGATATTAGACAAGCAGCTGGATAACGTTAATGGAAAACTCGAACAAATTCCATAGGAAGTCAGAGATAAAGGTCTAGGATAGGTTGTAACATACCAAGCACTGCTCAGTAACCACTTCCTTGTAGTAGCAATGGAGGAGATTGCCTCCAGCTGTGGGACCATGAAGGCACTGGCGTTTATCCTGAACCTAGAAGAAAATGAAGAGTTATAACTTGCCATCATGGATGAGGAGGCAATTAGAGGTGAGGAAATTTTTTGGAAACAGTAAATCACAAGGGGTGACTTATTAACTATCACTAAGTACAATATTTCTCAACTTCCCTGATTATAGGTATCACTGGAGGTGCTTGTTAAAAATACAGTTTCCTAGCTCCACCCCAGACAACTGGGTCAGATCCAGAGAAAGAGATGAGGAATGCGAATTTTTAACATGGACTTCCTAGGTATTTTTCTACAGAAGCAAGTGTGGGAAATGCTAATGAAGGATCTGAAATCTATTTTGTGTAAGAAATAAAATTGTTATTTATCTCAATGAATAAAACAAGGAAATAGGAGGTCATTTCTGTAAAAGTTTGGTGCAGAATCAGAAAGACTCTAATTAAAGGTTTCTAAACACTGGAAGTAGCATTTATGAGAGTTGGAATTACCAGCCATGAGAAGCTTTTAAAACAGAGGAGACCACCATTTGCCCTAGAGGAGCTGGCATTGGGCAGCAGGCAGAAGCCTGATTATTTGGGGATCATTTGTAGCTTGTGAGAAGTTGAAACCCACTAAAGGTGATGTACATGGAAAGAGTTTATTGCGAGGACATGGGGCCTCTCAAAGAAGCAAAAGAGGGAAACCGGAGCTAGGTTTTAGGAAAACTAGGAAGTAACCAGCACCTTTGTCCTTCTTTCCTACTGTTCTCTTTGGGACCAAGTGTTCTCTTATCACTACACATGTATTTAATTCTCTTCTCTACTCATATCAGCTTCTCAACTTAATCATCCACTTAGCAACAGCAACCTCAACCTCCAAGTCAACATAACTTCTCAGATACTTAGAGTGAACTGATGCAGTCTCTTTGTGCCAATTCTACATTCCTCAAGGTGATAAAATCTGATTGATCCATCTTGAGTCACATGCCTATGTCTGATCCATCAGTGCAGGCTATGGGTGCTCCTTTTGGGCTGTGGGTACACCAGCCACTCTAAGAAAAAGATGTCTTTGAGGAAAACAATGAAGATACACTTATAAAAGAATAGATCAAATGATTCTTCTGGTACCTTAATTTATATTTTACTTCAAAACCAACAATGTTCTTAGTTTCAACAACTTATTCTTTTTTTATTTTTTATTTCATAAACGTGAATTTACAAAGTGCAACTTTTGTATTGTTGTGGCTTCCCCCACCAACCTCCCTCCCTCCCGTGGCCCTCCCCTCTCCCTCTCCCATCCCACCCTTTATCGGGTTTCATTTTCAATTACCTTCATATACTGAAGATCAACTTAGTATATACTAAGCAAGGATTTCAACAGGCTGCATTCACACAACCGCACAAGGTATAGGGTATTGTTTGATTAGTAGTGTTTTTAAGTTTCATAGTAAAACACATTAAGGACAGAGATCCTAACTTGGGAGCATGTACCCAGTGACTCCCATTGTTGATTTAACAATTGGCACTCTTATTTGTGACGTCAGCAATCACCCGAGACTCTTGCTATGAGCTGTCTAGGCTATGGAAGTCCCTTGAGTTCACCGACTCTGAACTTGTTTAGTCAAGGCCGTGTCACAGTGGAGAAAGGCACCTCTCTCCTTGATGGCCTGTTCCTTCTGCTGGGGTCTTGTTCACCAGGGTCTTTCATTTAGATTGTTTTTTGCCATCGTGTCATGGCTTTCCATGCCTGTGAGACTCTCATGGACCTTTTATCCAGATCCGAATGTCCCAAGGGTTGATTCTGAGGCCAGAGTGCTGTTTTGGGCATTTGCCATTCTATGAGTCTGCTGTGTGTCCTGCTTCCCCCCAGGATCATTCTCTCCCTTTTAATTCTATCCTTCATTATTTGCTTACACTGGTCTTATTTGTGAAATCTCTTCGACACATACCCTATCTTTTTTTTCGGTTGTGTATTTATACTTATCACTTTACCAAGTGCACTGGCATTGGTACCTGTCTTCTCAACAACTTATTCTTTTAAGAATTACCTATCTGAGGGGCTAGAGCTATGGCTTGGTGGGTTAAGCCTCCATCTTCAGAGCCAGCATCCAATATGGGCACTGGTTCGAGTCCCGGCTGCTCCACTGCTGATCCAGCTCCCTGCTAATACACCTAGAATAGCAGAAGAAGATGACTCAAGATACTGGATCCCTGCACTCATGTGGGAAATCCAAGAGAAGCTCCCGGCGCCTGGCTTCACTGGCCCAGCCCAACTCCCATTTGGGGAGCACACCAGAAAATGAAAGATTCTCTCTCTCTCTCTCTCTCTCTCTCTCTCTGTAATTCTGATTTTCAAACAAATAAATCTTTTTTTAAAAATTAACCATCTGGGGCTAGCATTGTGGAACAGCAGGTTAAGCCAGCACTTGCAATGCCAGCATCCCATATGGGTGCCAGTTTGAGTTACGGTTGCTCCACTTCTGATCCAGCTTCCTACTAATGTGCTTAAAGAAGCAGCAGAAGATGACCCAGTTTCTTGGACTCCTGCACCTATGTGGGAGACCTGGAAGAATCTAGGCTCCTGGCTTCAGCCTGTCACAGCCCTTGCCATTGCAACCATTTGGGGAGTAAACCAATGAATGGAAGATTCTCCCTCTCCCTCTCCCCCTCCCCCTCCCTGTCTCCCTCCCCCTCTCCCTCCCTCTCTGTAATTCTGCCTTCCAAATAAATAAAAATAAATTTTAAAACTCTTCTGAAAAGAGCCACTGTTGAAATGCTACTGAGTTGTACCTATAATGAATAACGAATGATGTGGTCTGCTTTCAGAATCTTGAATCATCTGAACCCTTATTCAGAGAATTCTTATCTACAAACTCAATCCCAGAGCCATTTGCTGAACCTCCCCAAAATGTGAGGATACTAATCACTGTCTTAGAAAACTTCAGGTGTTTCAATGTAAATTCAATATGCCTGTTTCTAATTAAGGTTCACTGAATTCATCTGAGTATTGACGAAGTTCCCTGAAGTCCAGAGAGCCTTTAAAAAGCTCTCATAGCCCTCTCTTCGAAGAAAATACTTATTTTTACCCTTTGAATCCACTGGTTCCCCTGCTTAATCATGATTCCTCACCTGGTCCCCAAAGGATTCAGAATTAAGTTTATTCACAGGATGAATTGTCCTTGGTTTTAAACAGGAAAGCTGCTTCCTTGTTGCCTGTTAATAAGTGATGTAGACGAAGAGCCAGATGACCACACTGAGATATAATTCTGTCCAGAGATTCTTATATTATAATAAATGGAAGGGGATGGGGTAGTCTGGTCTTAAGAGTAAGTCATGCCTCAAAATGTGCACAAGTTCTCCAGCAACTAAAAACCCATTTTCACCTGCTTCTCATAGTTCAAATTGATCCCTCTTCCTGCTCATTCTATTATCCTCCTCTGCAGCCTCCTCCTAACCATTGTCTCCTCCCAGAATATTCTTCTCCCATCCTGAGAATATGAATTACCACTGCCCAATGACACCAGGATTTATAGGGTTCCACTTTTGCAAATAAGCTTGTTTTAGCATCTCCCATTACTTTGAGGCTCTAATAAAGAAATACATAGGAAGAAAACTCTTTCCTTTATTAAAACATTCCACAGAGGAAACCAGCCAAGGAAATTTCATAGAAGAGCAGAAGCAAAGGAGGTGTTCAGTATTTTTTTCAAAAGCTGCACTTGTTGCACTCTGACCTCCAAGGCTTTGAAAAGCAAATGGATTATTCATCTTCAACTGTCAGTTCCAGAGATTCCACTAGTTTTCCAGAGTTCTTCCCTCTACAATCAGGGTTAGCCCTGCAAATAGATGCACTGACTTAGAATAGTGTGTTTGTCACTAGAAAAGGAGGTAAACAGAGAGAAATTACCACTGTTTAAAGTTCTGGGGGGTGAGCCCCGTTCAAGAGATGGAGACAGATCATTTAGATGAAACGTGAAGAAGAGCCTATCTGGGCTGGGATAGAAGGAGATGCAAATTCTCAAACAAAAATATACCATCCCTTGAAATGGGTATTATACTTCATTAAAATTTTTTTGAGGTGAAGTTCACATAACAATCAACCATTTTAAAAGTTTACAGAGGACGGCACTGTGGCATATTGGGTAAAGCCACCATTTGCAATGCTGGCATCCCATATGGCCCCGATTCGAGTCCTGGCTGCTCCTCTTCCCATCCAGCTCTCTGCTATGGCCTGAGAGAGCAGTAGAAGATGGCCCAAGTCCTTGAGCCCCTGCACCTGTGTGGGAGACCTGGAAAAGCTCCTGGCTCCTGGCTTCGGATCGGTGCAGCTCCCACCATTGAAGCCAGTTGAGGGGTGAACCATCAGATTGAAGACCTCTCTCTTTTTCTCTGCCTCTCCTCTCTCTGTGTAACTCTGACTTCCAAATAAATAAATAAATCTTAAAAAAATAAAGTTTACAGTCCAGTGATATTTAGTGCACACATAATTTTATTCAACTACAACAGCTCTCTAGTTTCAAAACTTTTTTACCATCCCTTTGAGTAATCATTCTCACACACCTCTCTCTTTATCCCCTGCTGACCTTATAGAATTGTCTCTTCTGGATTTGTCACAAAAAGGAAATACACAATGTGTTTTCATGATATTTTAGCATCACGTTTTTCAGGTTCATCCCAGTTGTACAATGCATCAGTCCTTCATTTCTTTTTATGCCTGGACAACTATTCCTTTGTATAGATGCACTGGATTTTGATTATCCATTTGCCTATTGATAGACATTTGGGTTATTTCTCCTTTCTGACTGTTGTGAATAATGCTGCTATAAACACTTGTATATAAGTTTCTGAGAAGTGAAAACAACATTTATTATGATCCCCAAAAGAAGGGGAAAACACATTCAAGGTAATAACTCAACACTCACTCTTCAACAAGTTGCAGGGTATACAAAAGAACAGACTTGAAAGATATCCCAAACCCAGTAGAAGAGGAACCCTGAATAATTTCTTAACACATATCAAATTGAGAAAATCTGGAAGCTGATTTTAGCACCTGAACCCACTTCATGGGGAGACTATTTCCCCAGGTATAAACAATGGGAATGAAACTGACCACTCTTCTACCAGGTAATAAAGAAATGTGACCAACTTCAGAGATGATTGTACAACAGTGCTTGCAATGATTAGTGAATTGACAGCACTGAGACATGAGCTCTCTTCTGATCATGGGTCTAGATATAAATGTGTAGTAGGAGTGGGAACAGGAATTCAAAACAATGGTCTAAGATTTTTCAAGAAACTTGGTTGCTGTTGTTTTTTTAAAAGGGGGTGGGGAGTGGGGATTCTGCACAGCTGCAGGAATTGTGTGAGTATTTGGGGACTGTCAAACCCTCATCTGACTTTGTGAAGAATTCTTCAGAGGTGGATTTTATTGATTTCAGATGGAAAAATTCCTCCCATCCCACTAACACAGAGCCACATGCCCACTAAGCCCTGCATCTCTTCTCCTGCTCTGAAGTAATCAGAAAGCAAGAGCCCGTCATGAGGAAAACACATGGAGCCTATTTGTGCTTCAAGTTAATCATGGCTTTCCATGATCTACAAGCAATAGGATGAGAATAGCAGCATCCCAACAGGAACAGCAGCCCAACATGTTAACCTTTGCAAAGGGCATTTGTCCCATGGTGTAATCTCTTTCTTTTTTGGGAGGCAGTGGTCTTAATTTCCTAAATGTTCAGTAGAAGAAGGTTCAAAGTTTTCTTTCCAAAACTTTCTGGAGCCTCAGCAGCACTAAGATAGTATATATCAGCATACGCAATGGAGAAATATTGCAGGCACCAAATAAATAAATAGACTGTTTAGGGAAAACAGGAGATGGAGGGTTGCTGGGAGGAAGCTGACATCTGCTCTTGTGCATAGAATTCAATTCAGCCCACCTCGAAGGACTCTCCCACCCCTGCTGGGTCTTGATGCTCTGATGTTCACAGAGCAGCTCAACTCTCCTCCACGTCATCATGTCGACACCAGGGATCCAACAAGTGTTGAAAAGCAACGTGGAGGACCTCCTTCAGGCACACGCTGTGAACAGAGGCAGCTATCACTTTGGTTCTCTTTATTCAGAAACCAAGTGGGAGCCCCTGCCAACTCCCTGGCTTTGAGGACAAGCTTTGAGGAAGACTATTGATGGATAATATTTCCCATGTTGGAGATAAACTCTAAATCGTTCCAGGACAACATAAAGAAAATGTTCTTGAAGATAAATAAATCCAGCCAAGCAATCTTCATTTTAAGAACACTGTGACAACTTCCTCACCATTAAAATGCCCTCAAAAGGGACAGTTCTATAGAGACTTCCCAGAAAAAGAATATGTGTAGGTGTATATGTGTGTGTGTTTTCTGGAGAAGAGAGTCAGCCAGATGTCTGGGAATTCTAATTCAGTTAGTCTTCAAAATAGATATTACTTACAATTCTAGTACACTCTTTCTTTACAAAATAAAAAAGAGCATTCTCACTGAGATACAAAGATGTAAGTACACTAGAATCCCTTTTTTATTTTTAATTGTTTTTTAATTGTTATTTTAATAACATAAAACTCATCTTAACAATTTTTAAGTGTGCAGTTCAGTGATATTAAGTATATTCACACTGTTGGGCAACAGATTTCTAGAAATTTTTTATCTTGCAAAACTGAAATTCAGAGTGGGAATTTGGCCTAGTGGTAAAGATGCATGGTTGGGATTCTCTCATCCCATATAGGAGTGCCTGGGTTCAAGATCCAGCCTGATTCCCAGTTTTACCTTTCTGCTAATGCATACCCTGGGAGGCAGCAACTGATATCTTAAGTGATTGGGTGCTTGTTACCCACCTGGAAGACCCAGAATGAACTCTTGACTTCTGACTTTGTCCAGGCCCCAGCCATTTTAGACATCTGGGGAGAGAACAGTGGATGGAAGACACTTCCTCTCTCTCTCTCTCTCTCTCTCTCTGTCTCTCTCTTCATCTCTCTCTCTCTCTGTCTTTGCATCTCAAATAAATAAGATAAATAAAAATTTTTAATAAAAATAAACAAGACTAAGCTGAAACTTCATACTCATTGAATTACTACATTTTTCCCTCTCCCCCAGGCTACCATGAAGCCCCTGGTGGGTTGTCTCTGCTTTTTATTTCTAAGAGTTTATAGTGCCTGACTTTTAAAACTGAAAGGAAGTTAAAAGCCACAAAATTCTAACCTCCCATTTTCAGCTGACTAAACTGAGCTATGGGATATTTAAGCAACCGGTTCAAGATTGGCAAGTGAATGGTGGAGCTAGGACTTGGATCCCTGTTGCCCAAATCCAGTTCTCTTGTCTCCCATCATCAAAATCAATGCTCATTTCCATTCAAAAAGCAATTTTTAAGTAACTAATACTATAAGCATCAAATTGCAATTCCAGAAATATTTTTTGAATTAAGAAAGTTAGTCTAAGAAATATGGTGCCTATAACATAATTATCCCCACTCTGCTTAGGTTTAAGATAAAATTCCCAGAGAGAGTCTGGAATAAGCTCTGTGTTAGAAAGAGAGTATTTTGTTTGAATGATTGAAAATTCTGGAGAGAGTTCAAGTACGTCAAAAGTAGAGACCAGGGATTGGCATTGTGGCTCAGTGGGTTAAGCCGCAACCTACAATGCCAGCATCCCACACAGGAGCAAGTTTGAGTCCTGGCTGCTCTGCTTCCCATACAGCTTCCTGCTAATGCACCTCTGAAAGCAGCAGAAGATGGCCCAAGTTTTGGCTCCTGCCATCCACATGGGAGAACTGGGTGGAGTTCCAGGCTCCTAGTTCAGTTTGGCCCAACCCAGGTTGTTGCAGTCATTTGAGAGTGAACCACTGGATGGAGGATTTCTCTCTCTCTCTCCCTCTCCCCCCGCCCCACCCCTTCTCCCTCTGCCTAACCCTCTCCCTTTTCTCTGTAATTCTGACTTTCAAATAAGTAAATAAATAAATCTGTTTAAAAGAAGTCACTATCTTATTGTATCTCCCTTGAAGACTCTCATTCCAGAGGGACCCTGCCCCATACCCAGGGAGAAGGAAATAACAAATGGAATTCCAGACTCTTAAGTAGGATCAGCTCTGACACCAATCAAGACACAAGGCAGGGGGAGCCGGCCCTGTGGCGCAGTAGGTTAGTCTTCCACCTGTGGCACCAGCATCCCATATGGGCATCGGTTCTAGTCCCGGTTGCTCCTCTTCCAGTCCAGCTCTCTTGTGGCCATTTGGGGAGTGAACTAATGGCAAGATGACCATTCTCTATGTCTCTCTCTTTCACTGTCTATAACTCTACCTGTCAAATAAATAAATAAAATATTTAAAAGACACAAGGTAGGGACAAAGGGCCAACTACAGGTTTGGATTATGTCATTGTCCTGCATTTGACCTTGATTATGCTTTCTGGACATGCTTGCTGAGGGTTAAAAAGCTCTGAATGTGTGACAGAGCCAGAGGCAAGCACAGGCCAACATCAACATAGACAACCAGAGCAAGTATGGAAAGGGTATGGATTCTGGTTCTGAACTAGTCCCACTATGCCCCAGTCTGACGATAACCCAACAGCTTTGAGTTTTAGTTCTCAAGTCAACTCAGATCTGAATGTTTTGGGAACCACTATCTGTGGGAATATGCCCTCAGCTACCCATGGGATTAGGTAATAAAATGGGGTAAGACCAGCATACTCAGTTTTATTGCTAGTCTATATAGCCAAAACACAAATAGTCTAAAGTTGACAAATTTTCCCAAGTGTGCCATAGCAATGTTTTACATATCTTATAATATGAATATGCCTCTGAATGTGTGAAAGAAGACACTGTACCCATTTCAATTTTTTCAGTCAAAATAAGATAGAGTCATGGTATCAATTACAGAAAATTAGGGAGCTCATCTTGATATCTATCTATGCAATACATCTCCCTTTAAAATACTCCATTCCATTGCTGAAAGAGAAAATGTATTGCAATAATGTGGAGACAAATTTAGACATGTAGGACAACAAAATATGTGGGTAGCTGCTTGGTATGCAATTAAAATACCATTTGTGGGAACCACTGGGTCTGGCAGTGGTAAAAGGAACTATACTTTTCCCTTCAAGAAACTAAATTCCAATTGACAGTCTCACTCAGCAAAATGAGATGAAGTTGTTAGTATGGCTCCTAGTTAGAGATTCACCTGACCACCATTCTGCACTTGATCAGCCACTGACAGAATACACAGAGGGAAGTCAGAAATATTTCTGGAACAGAAGCAGAGAGCTGCCCACCCCTCACGCTCTGAGTTCACAGTCAAGGCATAGCACAGATCCTCAGTGCTGTACTCTGCCCACACATGCCTCCAGGAATAAGTTGCAAGAGTTGACCTTGAATCTGAAATCATAAGTGTGCCAGTAGTCAAGCAAAAATGAGCTATATGTCACCAAGTGCATATTACGCCTTCAAGAATGCCCATCACACAGTTTCCAAGGA